>NC_133236.1:9822164-10422164 GCF_040436345.1 Pagrus major
TCATTCAAGGAATGGTCTTTTCATTACATTGAAATGAGGAGTTATCTATACAAAAACAAAAAAGAAGACCTAAAGAAGATGCATGGCGGGTGATAGCCAGGGGGTACTGAGTGTTTCTGGCTTTCACGTCATCTCTACTTGCTGTTGGCTACACTGTATTTCATTTCCAGGGTGGAAACATCTAAATAAAATATAGAAACATAAGAAGCAATGAATGTAGAAATCAAGCCCCCAGGAAGAGTGCAAGGCTTTGAAGCCAACTTTCGTAGTGGCCAAACCATCTAATTACAACATCACGTGATGCACTGGGGCCCAAAAAGACTTTTTCCCACTTACATTGTGAAAGACGCAGCTGATAAACAGTGGATATATTTTTTTGAGCAGCACAAACCCCCGGGAAATTACTTGTTTCACCACCATAATTGGAGCCATTCAGTCCACTAACATTTCAAGTTAGCCGGGTGCTAAACAGGAAGTTAGCTTGCTCGGTCAGCGGAAGTCTCTAGTGCGCAAGCTCTATGGGCCCCACAACACGGAAGATCCGGGTAATCAAGGCTCCACCTCTGAAAGTGTATCCAGATTTGAATTGTTAAATCCAATGTACAAACATAGGTTTGTTCTATTAGTAAAAAGCCAACATTGCGTTGCTTCTGATGCTCACATGCAGTTAGGACATGGATGACTAGCATATCAGTGATGTCACACCATTCCATTTTATTTAATCCATAGCATGTTAGGATTACCTTGTTAGCTAAAATGTTTTGAGAGTAATCCCTACGTCACCAAGCTTCCACCACCTTATCCAAGAGGTTGCATGAATAAATTCCCCTGTGGCAATGTACAGTCTGACCTGGCAACATCTCTACTAGCCCCCAAAAAAGGTAATAAAAACACAAGATTCATACTTTGAGTTTTGTGGCGCATACAGATGTAAATCAGACGATGGTTGACAGATCAACAGATGCAGCAATCGACAGTGGCTGAATTCATCTGATGAAGTGAGAGGCATTCAGCGTTAACATTATTACTTTAAGTGGGATTATTTACTTGCAGTGTGAATTTCTGTGAATCACTGAACAGGAAAGAGGGAGGAAAATGCTCGCTGACACGCTCAGTAACACACATTAAAAATTTCACACGGACACATGAGAAATAAATACATCACAAGGTATTAAACAATCCGCACAGAGGAGGAGGAAGAGGGAGGGAGGAAGAGCCAGCTGGAAGAACAACAGTGATTATGGCAATAATATGAGGCTGCATTAGTTCATTCAGTGCTGCCCACCTGTTCTCCTGTGACCACAGCTGGTGAGAATAAGATTTATTTTATTATTATTTATTGTTCAATTTGAGCATTACACCAGTGCTGTGTGGGAGGACTTCAAGGCTCTGCTTCAGTCCTGCAGCCAAACCTGCATCGTCCTGCCCTAAACAGCTGCCGAATCCAACTATGATTCAGGATCCACAAGATCGTTTTAAAGAGCCATCGAGGCTTTGTTGTTGTTTCAAAAGAATTTACACTGCTGAGTATTTGTATTCTCAGAGAGAAAAACCTACTGAAACTACAAATCTGATGTCTGAGTATCCAGAAACAGAAAACAAAAGCATAGAGATGTTTTCCTAATAATATCAATGTCTGCATCTGTTATTATTTGTTCAGTATTTTTACATTTTTGTTATTATTATAGGATATTATAGGAATACTATAGGAAGGCAGCAGTGTGTCTCTATGATCCTCTAACTCTTCTGCGACTACACGTTGCTACTTGTCACTTCAATCATGAATGTGACACTACTCTATAGAGTATATGGGCTACAATATAGTATATAATTGAGTATTTAAAGCAAATAGCTTATAGGACATTGTAGAGGAAACTGATAGGAGGGCAGGACTGTGTGAAAAAGACACTTACAAATTTGTCTGCAACTTCAGCACCATGGACAGCGCCATGGATTTATCGATACATAGCACAATTAAGCCACTGATATTTCAGTGGTTCATGGTCTAGGCCATAAATTCTAATTCCATAATGTATAAGTATTTCACCACTAGAAAGATGTCCCATGCATTAAACTGGACTGTAAATGCAGTCAAAAGACACAAATACTTTTGAAGTTGGTGCTACATGACCAGAAAAAACAGAGTAAAAGGACTGTGGTATTCCCTGTTGCAACCAGAAAGCACGGACCAATAAACACTGTGCGTTCATGCACTGTTGAAATTGATAGAAAAATGTTTTTCCAACTCAGAAAGAAAATTTTGGTACACAAGTTGTCGAGTTCACATCATATGACGCTGAAACATGGTGGACGAAAGTAAAGATTGGGTCGATGGTAAGGAACCAAAGTCATGTGTTGTATAGTCATTGTATCGTTTTCTTTGCTCCTCCTTTTCACTCAAATACTGGAAACAGCTGCAGCTTTTTGGTGTCCATGTCGCTCCCACATACTGACACGATGCACATGAACACACCAAAGTTGAAAGAACGACTTCCCAACTCAGGAAATGGGACCATCTGGGGAGCAAGTGAATGCAGCAACACTCCCGCTGATGGGTCACGTACTGCGAGTATGGCTGTGCTTGGTATTGGCTCGGTGTCATTTTTGAAACAGGAAACAGTAGGGCAATATAACAGCAATGAACAGTATGGCATTACAGCTAAACAGTACACATAAATATGTTTTGAAAAAACGTTCAATCGACAGTGAACAGGATTGTGGTTCATATTTGATTAACACTGCCGTGTTTTACAGTTTGATCAGTTTTTTCAGCCTCAATTTTCACAGTAAAGAAACAGTATGGTGGCCAATTCCAGTTTATGAACTTTCTCTATTGCAGTGACACAGTATGTTAAAATAATGTTTCTTGCAGAAAAGAGGCAGTGCAGTCAGAGAATCTTGGTTTATAGTTCATCGGTACTGCATAGTTTAGACAGTTTGATCAGAGTTTGGTGAGACACCGCTCTCTCTCTCTCTTATATCTGCGACTATGCTCTTTGTATCCATGGGTGATGGCATACAAAATGCGGAACAACAATCTGTAGTAGATACAAAAGCGCTAAAATCTGACAGATTAAACATTTGACATAATTTGGGGGATTTTTGTTAGCAATAAAGTGGGGCCTCTGGGTGCAGACAAAATGGAGAGAAGCTTATCAATGTTTTTTTTGCATACTACCAACATTGTGGAGACACAAAGCTGGTTAGAAATCAGCAATGTTCCAATTTAAGTATTCATACTCTGTAATACATTTGCCCTCTTGCTTTACATAACACAGAGAAAATGAAATGGAGCCTACAGCCTTGCTCATGTCATCTCTTCAAGGACTGAGACACATTACAATAAAAAGATTTCTGTCTCTTGACTTGGATATTTAATAAACTTCTTCAATTCAGTGAAATACACCTTTATGAATCCCTTGCATGGGCAATTGTATGCAGCAACAGCAACAGAAAGCTTCAAACGACCAAAGCTATAAGCTGACTTAAAAAACATTAAGTATGAAGTCGTACAAAATCATAAAAATGAGCTATAAAGAATTTAGGAGAATATTAGCAGGGCACTAAAAAATAATGATTACTTTTACAGGCAGGTAGATTATAGCAACGACCTGAGGCCAGCAGAGAAAATTCACTTGCTGATGATGTCTTTGACAAGTGCACAGCACACGACTGTTAAAAACCCTAAGTAAAATCAAGCATTAGATGTTCCTAAGTGAATTATTTATCATATATTGTTCATATTTATAGTTGTTTTATATGTCTTGTACATTCTTTCTAAGTCTGAGAATGTGTATTTGGCTTCTGCAGGATGTTTCTTCCATATATTTGCTCATTAACACGGTAAGTATTTTGTTCAGGGTTAAACAAGACATTATTTCAACATGAAGCAAACAGACTCAAACTGATTCAATTAACAGAAGGAGAGGAGAACGAGTGGAAACAGCCAAATGTTGTTGAACTGGGTTGAAATATTGTTCTAATGCACCTCCCGTCGTGAAAATTTAATTTCCATTTAAACATGAATAGAATCAAAACTAATCTAATTTAATCTGCCCTCTACTCTCATTTCCCTCGCCGTCTCTTCTCATTGCCACTGCTGTCTCCTCAGCTGCTCTCCCTTCATTCACATACTCCTCTCCTCTCCTTTAATCTCCCCTCAACTCTTCACCTCTCCCCTCTGCTTTCATCTCCCTACTCCTTCCCTTTCCTTCTCCTTCTCCTCTCTCCCCCTTCAATCCTCCCCTATCGGGGTTTTATTAATGAAGTCGAGATTGGTGTAGGAGGGAGGGGAAACAGACAGATAGATGAAAACAGAGTGAGTGAGACAGGTGAGAGGGAGGGAGGTGGAGAGCGAGACAGGGAGGGTGAGAGAGGTAAGAAATAATGAGGCCGATGGAGAGACAGAGGGAGAGGTGGCCGTTGGGTTTTTATAATTGGCTGTCTGTGACTCAGAAAGGGTGAGTACAGTATCCCTCTGCCTCCACACACACACACACACACACACACACACTCAAAGAGATCACATTTCCTCCTCTCGCCTCCCCTAACATGACATGAAACCAGCTTCTGAAGCCTCGGGGCGCTGAACATTTAAATTATCTCCCATCTCCTCAACTCACTGTGGGCTAAAGATCACAGATTCAGCTTCACAGCAGCAGCACAGGCCGTCATTTCCTTCTGATTCGCCTAATTAGCGTTGCTAACGACTGCTCTGTACAATACCGCTGTTTTAACCTGCGTGTTAACCCATACAACAATATTGTGAGTAGCTGTTACTCTTAATGATGGAGATGCAGCATATTTATAGTGTTTTTACCTGTGTGTATTCATTGTCAACCTTCATCAAATCAGCATATGTGTAACATGTCTCAACATGAAGTTATATTTCAGGATAGTAACACTTTATTTCGATAATTAATGCACTATTTTATTATTTTTATGCTTACATTATCAAAAAAGGTAACAAATTATAAAAATGTAAAATTGTTGTCCTTTGTGTTTTAATGAATATACAGTGCACATGTGGGAGGAGAGGTGCAAACAGGTGGGAGGAGTTTATTCAAACGGGAAGCACAAAGTGAGTTGTTTATGTTTGGGTAGTAAATGCGTTTTAGACATGGTGGTGGGAAGTTTTGTGTTTATAGTGCAACATAACTCTGTTGGAGCTTAGAGCACATAATTAAGGCAACAATACTTAAATGTAAACTGTAAATAAACTATTCTATTTAAACACTTTCCAGCCAGTAGATGCGTTAAAATCAGAAAATAACATTAAAATGGGTTATAGCAGGAATGTTAGTAAAGCAGTCTGCATTTATCTATAAATTAATATGAGATGATGTTTCTTACAGTATCTGTTGTTCACAGCTGCGTTATGCTGTACAGTATGACAATCTTCTTCTTCAGTGTCATTACATCTGGCAGTGTGCTGTGTTTATACCTATTAAAGTGAGACCAGGCAGCAACAGAATAACCACACACACTTCTATGGCTGGATGGATGGATGGATGGATGGATGGACTCTCCCTCTGCCTGTCAATGCCACTGCTTCCTTGTGTCAGTATTTCTGCATGTTCTATCAGCCCCACCACCACCCCAGCATCCACCTGCTGGCTCCAGCTGGGGTTACAACATTTTTGCTCATCACTTCCCAGTATCTCTTTGTTAACGTATCTGTGGGACGTGATGAGGTAGGAGCCAAACTCTAACCATGTTTTGCTGCTAAAATAAACATTTCGAACGTGAGGTGTTTGATTGAACTTGTTTCACCGTTTTAATTCGTTTTGATCTTTTGCAATGTTTCAAAAGCTAACTCCTGAAACATTGCAAAAATTAACAAATAAAGAAATGCAAATTAGGCACATATCCATCAGCTGGTTTGGAGTGAATAGACTAAGCTATTAAAAGTGCAGCTTCATTAGAAGTTGGTCACATTGGCTAAGTTACACATGGCTGTAATAAACAAAACCAGTTGTTTACCAACCGCCACTAAACCACTATGAGCTAACTGTTTCAAGTTATGGGAACATCCAGAGAGATACCGACAGCGCACACAGGGTCTTCTTCTCCTTCTTCTCTCAGAGCAGAAACAACTGATTAGTTACTGTAAATGCTCACTACACCAGAATTTATTCTGAAAAGGTGCTTTCATGCTCCATTTAGAGCATTACCTATTTCTTGAAAAAAGCAAAAACTACCCCAAGCAAGCCTTAAATCTTTTTTTGCTATATAATAAATATAATATAATGAATGAGACGAGTCACATTGGTGTTCGCCAAACAATGGTCCTATCAGAACAAGTAAAGC
The DNA here is from genome assembly GCF_040436345.1 of Pagrus major. NCBI lineage: Eukaryota > Metazoa > Chordata > Actinopteri > Spariformes > Sparidae > Pagrus > Pagrus major. The sequence goes on from NC_133236.1 coordinate 9,828,474, forward strand.
TTTCCATTTGCAGGAGGATGATTGTGATATTTTTTCTCTCATAAGTTACACAGTCTCACTTCAGTGAGATAAAGTAAAATTTAAATTTAAAATAGCCAATATTGGATGATTGTTATTCATCCACCGTCTTGTAGTTTTCTGCTGAGAATCTAACCTTTAACGAAATCCTTATCATCATTTTGGGTTATTTTAAAGTGTCAGTCTGTTACAGCCAGCAGAGTTAAAGTACAGGTCTACAGGGAGTGACTGAGAGAGAGTGATACAGAGTTAGAGAAGCAGAAGAAAAACCTGTGCTGCTCTCTAATGAAACATCCTACATACATCAGACTCGGTCTGCTAGGTAGCTGCTCCTTAATATTCCCAGGGTTTTCACAGATGTAAGTAAAACTGGCTCTTCTTGTAATGGACCCTGGGCAATGGAAGAAAACACCTGTGAGGCCTAATTAAACAAGACACACTACCTTCTGTTCAGGACTTTAAAACCTTATTAAAGTCACTTTCACAGGAACTTTTTGTCATTGTTTCACAAAACTCTCCTCTACTCTTCTTTGTGTTCAGCTGGAATTGTTATTGATGCTACTGTGGCTGTTGTCTTGTAAAAAAAAAAAAAACTGAATATCCTGCATGATAAGGGTTTAATGAAAGTAATCCATAAAATAGAGAGAAACAAAAAACAACATAAAATCCACAGGTAGTGATGGGATGTGGGACGTAACTAAGTACATTCACTAAATTACTGTGCTTTGGAGTTTTGAGGGAGAAATTTTAATCAGAAGAGAAAGATCTTAATATTATAAATAAATATTTAAATGAAATAAACAAACTATTTGTTTTCATGACTGAATAAACTGAATTAACAAACTGATCTTCAGGACAACATAATTTCATACTGTTTTACTTTGTTTATATGTGGCAGACCCTGCCACCTTTCTAGCTTCAAACAGTATTCTGGGACCTTATTTTCCTCTGAGAACAGCTTTTTTATTCATTTCTAAAATCATATTATTACCTTATTAATATTGTAAATATTAAAATTCTGAGTTTTAAATGATTTTCCAAAAATACATAGTGCCACTTTAAGTACAATTGTGAGGTATTTGTGCTTTAATTGAATACTCTTATTTTCTGTTATATTATACTTCCACAACATAACATTTTGGAGGCAAATATTGTTTTTTTACTCCACAAAATGTATCTTACACCTGGCCACCTGTCAAATTTATACTGACATAAATAGGAGGCAGCATATCATCAGAGTAACCTCTAACTGCTGCTAACTGTAGCTGCTATTAGCTAGTTAGCTCTGTTAGCAGTGCAGCTAGCGGTTCAGACTGGGAGCTCAGGGACCAGGCGAGTGTTAGTGTTCATACTGACAAGCTGGGGCTAACATGCTTACTTCAGTAGATTTCTTTTCAACACAATTCACAGACAGCGTCAACACCGCTAAACATTCACATTCTGTGGATAATCTTATTTAGTTTTTGAACATTTTCAACAACAATTCTTACATATTGCCCCTTTGAGTGCATTTAACATCAGACACTTCAAGACTTTTACTCAGGTATGACTTTCAGGTGCTTTTCACAACACTGGATGTATATCACCATGTGTGAAAGTTGGTTGTGTTTTGTCAGGGTGGAGATGCTGTAGCTCTGTGGTCAGACAGAAATGTACAGACGTTGTATATACATTTAGCCCAGCTGTCTCTGTGGGTGGAGTGCTGTACATACTGTGGCTAAGCTATAATAAAACTAACCAACACAACTACAGCCTGCTACTTCTGGGCAATCCAACCTCCAGTTCTCATGCTTGTTGAAATTATACATTTTATTTAGAAGATTAAGATTTTATTGAAACATGCTTTAGGAGAGAGAAAAGAGAACTTTAAAACCCTCTGTAAGAATTTCAAGTAGAATTTGAACCAAAATAGAGGATGTCAGAAACCACAGTGAATGGCCAAAATTGAGGTTTTCTCAATTCTCTCCTCTTCCAGGCTTCTCCCTCCACACTGGGCTAAAGTACAGTACCATGGGGTGTGTTGCATTCACAAAGAATAAACACAGTCTGGGTTTCACCCAAATTTACTGTCCGAAATCCAACAAATATCTCTAGATACGACTGAAACATAATGACTCACCATGCTGTGAAGCTAGATGAGCCTTCTGAACTGGCATCCGAAACACTATCAGAGGTCTCATTAATAATTTACACTGCAGCCTCTATAATTCCTGACCCAGAGGAGGAAGGAAAAGAAACTAAACAGATGCTAAGATACGGATTCACACGGGACTTACATTATGAGAAGACTGCTGTGTTTGGGGAAAATATGGTCAGTAATTTGTGGTGGAATTTCTAATTTACAAATTAAGACCAAGGCTAATTTGCATGGCATTGAAACACAAACGAGCTCTGCAGTTATTAGAAATCACTAAAGGACTCCAGGCAGAACTAGTCCCATGTGAGTAGAGATTTTATTTAGGAGACGATAACACGTTTGCTTCCCTTATAGAAGAAGAAGAAGAAATGGTTCAATGATTGTCAGTGAAGAGGCAGAACCACCAACCTGAGCAGTTTGGCTGTAGTCAGAATAAAATCAGGTAATCTCTGGCAACAGGACTGCATCTAGATCTGCAACGGCACAACTTCTCTACATGAATACACCAAGGCTGGAAACTGAAAGAAAGCTGTGCACCCAAAGAAATGTCACGAGTCACGCATCTCTACATGTACCTTCTCCTTCTTTACACTTTGAGAATTTCTCACTCTACTGTAGCTTGGTAAATTCACTTTTTGGGTGAATTGTTGACAAAGAGATGCAATAAATGGATTGCAGCAGAGGCAGCAGGCTTCAGCCGGTTCTGTCCTGTATGACTGTTTTTGGTGAATTGATTTCCAGATGCAGTGACGGCACCTCAAGGTTCACCAGGCGACTGAAATTCTCTTGCAAACCAAAGACTCTGCAGAAAAGCTGAGAGTCAGAAAAACATTTCAGTGTGTTTACAGAGTTTTAATGTTGTATGTTGTATGTTATTGTATGTTAAAGTATGGTTTTGTGCCAGGTTGCTGTTTGCGTGGTATAGTTATGGCTAGTCATACTGATGTGTTGTGCTAGGGTCAGGATTTTGGGAATCACTGAAAAGATGCCGTCTTCACCCTTGTGGCAGTAATCTAGAAATCTATGTCGGACCGTATGTTAGCAAACTAGACAGCTTTTTCAAGTCATTCATGTGAGGATAATCATGATTGCTGTGATTTACAATTATCCTGATAACGAAAATTAACCATCCTTACTACAAACTTCACCTATTTCACAACAGCTACAGAGAGATTATAGTAGAGGAGACAAACCACTGAAAGCATTTTGAAAAGAAAAGTCCATCACACCAGAGAAGGCTATAGACTCATATCCTACCCTTGCCCCCCAAGAACCAAATGTGTGCTTTTCTTTTGTACGAAGCAGCAAAAGAAGTTGAGTTAATTTGCCTTACTTGACATTGCAATCTGAGCAAACCATTTAACAGAAAATAAAGCCTGTCGTTTTAGCTAACTCCCTGTCCGTTTTGCAGTAAACAATCCCCTCCCTCCTCTCTACGTCACCACACTTGCACAACTCCTTTCGTTGTTCGAGACAGCTCTCTTTGCCTCTTTCTTTTCTTCGAGTGTTTTTTATCACTTGGCCTGTTTGGTAGTGGTAGCTTTCCTTGTCAGCCTCTTTATGCAGCTCTCTGTCCTGATTGAATTAAGTAGGCAGGGATACCAGAAAATGTCTTTTCTCTTTTATTGCATGAGCAGGGGGAGGAGAGCCATGGGTTACTGACCAATCACTCTTGGAATACAGAGCTATTTAATACGTATTTAAATAAGAAATTAATGGTTACAGCAGCTTTAACTGTATATATATAATGAACACAACAAAAAGCTATTAACTATTAACTCTGTCCCTAGCATGACATATAATAAACATGCATGCAACAACAGTTTTCCCTGTATGTCTGCTTCCTGTCTGTGTTTCAGTCTGTTGACCACCGTCTCACCACTCTGTGTCTGTAGCTGACAGCGATCTGTGTAATTGATCCCCACACCGAAATAAATGCCACTGATTTTCATTTTCACATCTACATTGTATTCATCCCTGCAGCATCCAACGAGCCCCCCCAGCATGAAGCATAATGTGATCGAACACAAACACACACATACACGTTGACGAACACACTGAGCCGAGAAATAATATCTTCCTGTCCCGAGGAAGAGATATTGATTGTGGCACACTGAGCGCAGAGTTTCGATTTACACATTTAGAGTTTGACGGCAGCCGTGTCGGCCATTCAGCTGTCGTTAGCTCATAACTTAGAGCATAAATGGCCCAACAGGAAGTACAAACCACTAACCACTTTGTTAAGAGAGGAGAGGAAAGAAACAGAGGAAGGTAAGATGTGTTTGTTTGTTTGCTTGAGCGCAGATTTATTTGATTAAAACATGGGCAACAATATTATGAGCAGAAATCTGGTTTTTGCTCAGTCTGTCTCACATCCATGGTTGTTTGGAGGCAGCAGAATACAAGAGACGAGGGTCATTTGTGTTTGTGTGGGCTGTTTGTTTCTCCCTGTTCTCAGCTGTGCAGCCGTTGCAGTTGAGTGTATGTGGGAGCTGGCGAGTTGGTGAGCTGTTTTTATTTACGATTGTCCTCTGTTTTGTTGTGAGATGTCTTATTAAAGAACATTAAAAGTCTCTCTTTCTTGAACGCACTTATTACGCCCGAGAATTGAGCAACACAAAATTAAGTAATGAATTCTTGGGACGATTGCCTTAATGACATCCATCAGGCCCAAATTCATTATAAGGTGCTTTTTAAATGGTTTTAACACACTTAGCTCAGTCACACACACACACTCACACGATCATAAGTCACACACACAGAACAGAAGAAGGCGGTTAATAGTAAAGTAATGAAGAGTTACAGCATAAACTCTTTATAAGCCTCTCATCGCTCATAAATCACTTAGAAACCAATTTCATACCAAAGCAGGGGAGAAGAGAGAGGAGGAGGATGTCTGGATTGAAGAAAAGAATTAAGAAGGAAGAGGGAAGAAGAGATGAGGAAAAAGTAGGAGCCATAGATTGATGTGAAGAGAGCAGGAGGGAGAGAGTAGGAGTTTGCTTAGAAAGAAGGGTTGAGGGAGAAAGAAGAGGGAGGTAGATAAAATATGGGAAGCACAACTGTGAGGACAAGAAGACAAAGACAGCAGATTAGACGGAGGGATGAAAAGGAGGGAAAGTTGGATGAAAGGGAAGAAGTGAGTCAGGGATTACGAGCGTATTGGAGACACAGAGGGAAGGGAAGGGAAGGGAAAGGAAAGGAAAGGAAAGGAAAGGAAAGGAAAGGAAAGGAAAGGAAAGGAAAGGAAAGGAAAGGAAAGGAAAGGACCTCCCATAGGTGACCCTCAACTGCCAATTAGAGATCCTTATAGTATTTATTCTTTTTGTAGCAGGAAGCTGCTGATGTTACATGACATGATGTGCAAAATGGCAGTTTTGTAGTTTTTGAAGTGTATGTTGCAGTTGAGAGCATACTGAGCATTTGAAGATACTCTATATAAAATATCACAATGAGCAAAAATACCAGTGTATCAAAAACTTAAAATTTGTACAGCAAACAGTTCAAATAACTTGTGGAATAGGAATACATATTTCCTTCATGTTTCTGTATTAATAAATTGTTGGGATCAAAATGTTTTGTGTTCAAATTTAATGACAAAATCATTTATGGCATCATTTTAATAATTTCATCATTTCTTATGGTTTCTTGACTCACATAATCTTTTACCATAAGTTGTACAGATTTTAGGGATATGAAACATTTGAAGATACTCCAAGAAATGATGTCACAATAAGAAAAAAAAATGTAGGCACTAGGGGATTATTTTTATTGCAGAGTTCAAGGGTTAATTGGCAGTATTTTCCTTTTAATTGTCATTTTAAATGACAAATAAATAAATGAATGAATTGAAGGCATTTTCTTTATGTAAAGTGCTTTGATTTGCCTCTGTGTTTATACTAGGTGTAATGCAAATAAAGCTGCCCTGCCTTTCATCAGACTCAAGAACTCTGATAAATATGCTTTAGAAGTTGTTTAATTAAACAGACATTTATTTCCCCAATGTGTTTTGACTGATCTGATAAAAATGAAAGTTTTGAAAAGTGTCTTCTAATTTCCATGATGACCTCAAACTGTTTTCTTTTAGATTAGTCTTTACCATTTTCCCTAGACGTACTGGTGAAGGCGGTATACTTAAACTAAATCAACCAGATATGCACCTGCACTATGATATTTTATAGAAAATCTACATAAGGTAAAGGCAGCGATCCAAAGCTTGTATGATGCTGACATCTGTGCTGATAGCTTTAGGTGAGTAAAGTAGATCCTCACCTTAAATCCAGAACTTCATTTCAAAAACTAATCTCATGAGGTGTTCAGCTTCAAAGCAATTTCATTATTCATCCACTGCTACCTCCATAACATTAGGGAGAAAGTGTAGTCATTTGAATAGATACATAAAATGACAGATGCCCCATATTGGAAATAACGTTTCAAATTACATCTTGTTGAGGAAACTAGTCCAGTCTGAGTTAGTGACCCTGCTGGTTAAACAAGTGTTGAAGGGTTTTTAGATGCTCAGGTGGAGGTAGAGGCAGGAGTTCAGTGCATGACTGCGCTGTGGGAGCACTGTGTTGTTGATACTGAGAGAATTGCTGAACAAAATGTTTAATTCATAGATAGATTCAGTCACTGCAGTTGGAAAATCCATCAGTTACTTCCAGGTGGGAGGATGTGCAGCCAGTGTGAGTTTGATGCTTGTTTGATTTATGTGGTGCAGCTTGGTGTACGAGTGCAGGATAGATTTTCATGTGGGGTTGTGAGGGCCCTGAGCTGCCTCACCAGCACAGTTAAAAAAACAAAACACAGCTACAATAAAACTGCAGTTTCAAAAGAGCAGAAACAACAAAACACAGTGCAGTCCCATTAAACTGAGGGCAGTTTAACAAAAACACACACAGCTTGTGCACTTAAAAGCAGAAAAAGTTTTAAAGAAAGTTTTCTGAGGGAGATACACTGGTTGCAGTTGGTTTGTGTATATTTTTAAACAAGACTGCATCACTTTGATATTGTGATACCTTTGTATATTAACAAATAGGACAACAGTCTTTTTACATTAGGCACGTCACAAACAGCATGAATATATGAGGCATGTTGGATTAAAAGTATTTACGTTTCAGTCTGTCCTCATCAGAAAAAACAACCATATAGGTTCACTGTGCAAGCAGCTTGTAACAACCCATATTTAGGTTCAGGTCATGTGGCAACATCTAGTGGCCACAGTAATAATCACGGCAGCAAAGGAGGAAGTCACATGACAAAAAGACATAGACAATGGACTATCATTCTGAAGTAAATAATGACTGCATAGTATGATGGCTGTAGAAATTACACTATCTTCCCTACAAGTCTTGCTTTGACTTTGCTATTCCGTCTGCCACCGGGCTCGATTTTTCCCAAAAAAATGAAGGTGGAATTACGGCACAAAGGAAGCTCAACTGCCATTATGCAACCAAAACAGGAACAGGCACTGTTTTCCTTGATGACTAACCCCAGGTAACAGTGGGATAACTGGAATAACTGTGGAAACTCTATACTCCAAAAGAAAAATAACCGTGCTGATGGAGTAGGCAAAGAAGGTGAAAAGGGAGAGTGATAGAAACAGAGGTAAAACAATCATGAAAGGACAGGCATTCACTGGATGGAGAGCGCTACGGTGTTTTGTCAAAGTCTGTTCCCCCCGCTAATATGTGTTTCCTCTTACCACCAGGACTGTGTTTTACTGCCTCTTCATAGCACTGAGATCAGGTTTTCTAGGTCAAAATGGGGATTTTTACAGTTGTTTTTTTGCTTTGAACAAAAGGCAGGCTGCTAGCGGTGGACGTGTTGCTAACGCTGTCTTTCCGACAGCAACGGTAATACCAAAGGGGTTTAAAAGTTTTTATTTTCGCCTTAAATTAAGTACATATGGTATGAAAGTAAAGTTACATGAGTAAAGCAATTTTCAAATCCCAATTGCAATATTTTCAAAAACCTAACCAATGGGTTTTGTTGCCTTACCTAACAAAAAGATCTGGTATGCCTGTTGGCGGTACGCTGCAACGATCATGTTGTTTGGGAACAGTGATATATGTAATTTTGGGAGTTACTGGCAATCGACCTATCAGTTCTTTAAAACTGAGGACGTGTTGTACATTAACATTTAAGATGTCCCTCCCAGGTGACGGGTTACTGTACATTGTTATGTAGCTCTCATGTGTGCCATGTGTTGTGATTGGCTGAATCAATTACTACAGGTGAAAAGAAGAGATTGTTCCTTGATGTATTATATGTATTGTTAATAGTCACATTAACTGTCTTCATCCTAAGAAAAGGTTTCCACTTGTTTTACTGATGTTGAAAGCATGCACAGCAGCAACTTCAAAAAAGACTTTGTTTGTGGTCAACAAGCCTGGTTAACTCAGGGTTAAAAATGTAACAAAGACAGAGCGAGATATAACTGAGCAGGCCAAAAGGAAATTTTACTCATACTTACACACACACACACAAGCACAGAGAGACATAGAGTCACAGACTGGAAAGGGCTTGGAATAGACCTTGTATTAATCTGCAGGCAGAGCCAATGGAGAAGCTCCTGGGAGGCTATTAGCTTTAGGACTATTCAGTGCTCCATTTGGATTAGGCTGCACTGGGACAGGGATTAAACAAACTCTGCTGCCACATTACAATGGATCCAGAAAACCTTGGTATACCACTGGGTCACCTTTGTTGCTTGAGAACAAAGACCTTAAGATATAGAAGATGCTTCAGACAGTCTGTAATCATGTTAAAGTTTTTCAGCACACGATTCTGCAGTCATGTCTGTTTTGATTTGACTCAGCTGCATGATAACTCACAATCATTCTGGCACAAAAAATCCTTCCAAAGTGCTGTGTTGTTCGCCTGATTCAGTTGCTGTTTCTCTTGGTAAAATAATTGGTTTAGTCATTGACCTATGTAGTTATTTGTGTCATGTGCACACATGGAGAAATAAGTGTGTTTGACATGTTTTATTTATTCAGTTTAGAATGAAATATCTGATTGTGCTACCTTATGAACGGTATTTGGTGAGACTCTAGTGACTCATTTCTACATGAGAACTAGTTTGTGTGGTGCAACCTGCACCACGCAAACCTGCAACCTGTTTTTATTTTGTGATATGTGACCCCCACTATGCCTGTCAGCTTTTATATATTGTTCCTGAAATAATTGCCGTTCAACCAAATCACCAAAATGAACATTAGTGTGTTTCTGTAAAACCACAGATAAGTTCAAACCTAACGTTTCATCATGTTGCAACTTTACGTAAATTTCTATTCATCTCTTGTCACAACACTGCTTATGTTCTGATTAGGTTTATGCACAACAACCACTTGGTTGTGGTTGGTTTGGCTTAATATATTTGTTTTGGCAGCCACAAACATGGCTGGATATTATCCCGAGGTCTCCTTAACATTATCAAGGGTTGTCAGACACAAACTGCAGTTACCCGTTTGCCAGTCTTGTCTCTTTCCACCACCACCATCCCCTCTGTCTCCCGATGTTAAAGTCAGGCCATAAACATGTAATGTAAACATTTAGGGACGGACCGATTATCAGCCCTGGCCGATTATCTGGGCCAATATTCAGCATTTTCCGATTATCGTTATTAGGGGTTTTTCTGGGAGATTGCCAATTGATTATCTGTTTGGCAACAGTTCACAATTAATCATCACTGGTTCAAATTTTGACACAAAGATTTTCATTTTTACTGCAAATGAATATTGGTCCCAAGTATTGTTTTTCAGTCTCTTCGATTTTTCTAATAATTGGTATCAGTATTGGCCATGAAAAAGACCAGTCGACCCCTAAACGTGATATGGTATGTTTTGTACAAATGTCAATATGGTATATTGTGGTATGACACGTACAAACTTGGACCATTCTGAAGTTAACTGCTGACATTATATCCTGGCGACTGGGCTGAATAAAACGATATTACTGTAATTTTAAGACCATTTATGCCACTGATATATTAATTATAATAATGGCATAATGATGCAAGTACACCCCTTCAAAGAGCAATGAACTTATAATTCTTCATATTCAGAAAGTGGAGTTGGAATGTGAAAAAATATAAAAATATATTTAAGACATAAAATATAAATGAGGGTCATGTACATGCATCAATAAGTCTATAAGATATGTTCAATAAGTCAAAAACATAATTACTGTGACAGACCTAATATGGAACAGTAAAATACGTTGTTTTGCATTCATTGTCATACTCAAAGGCACATCTGATGGGGCAGATGTTTGTGGACATAGAAAGAGAAACGGTCACTTCACCAGTTAATATTCAGGATTAATTATAAAGAAATAATTACTTAAGCTGCCAGACGGTAATAGCTTTAACAATAATAATACGCAGCAGTGCATGTGAGAAAACTAATACCTGAGGCAGTGAAGTCATGGTGTTCTGACCCCACTGAGGACGCCCCTCACTGTGATTACAAGTCCAGCAATGCGGCTGGTCTGCAGCACCAGAGGGCCCCAATCACAGTTAAGGACATCCGAGGAGTATTAAGGATTTTTTTTATTCAGCAGTCACCGATGCATGTGTGCTGACTGAACCATTTCTTTAAAGTACTGCGCATACATTACGGAGCTGCTCACACTCGAGAAGGTTATTTATTCACGCAGTACAGTAGAGTGGAGCTTCGGATGGGCATTTACATTTAGAGTATTTCAAGGTCCAGATGAGTTTGTTTGTCTTGCCTGAAAGTGTTGCAGCATATGACCTTAAATACAAGTGTGATATTTTACATCACATGGAAGGAGGGCAGCGATAAAAAATTAGGTTTAGATAAAGAGATCAAGCAAAAAACTGAGAGTTCAGCTTTCCAGCATCAAACTGTGTCTTTTATCTGAGCTTCAGCAGCCACTTTGTCTATCAGGCCATCTGCCCAGCAGTCAGCACCAGCTCTCATCATTTACATCCCTTTATCTGCTTGCAGGGCGTGTCAAAGAGACACCGAATATGAAATGAAAAGTAAAGGGGTGAATGTGGGAGAAAAACAATAAAGGCAACCAGAGAGCAGCAGGGATGAAAAGCAAAAGTCGCTGTGAATCAAAGAAAAACAATCAGAGGCTCACTCCTCATTTCCTGTACCGGCTTCAGAGGGCATCGTTAACACGGAAAGTCCCGTCTCCTCTGCTCTGACAGCCATGCAGGGGTCCGCCTCGCTTCAATTCATGTCATCTACGCTTTTAAGACAACACCACACTGCTGCCTGAAGGCACCAATCAGTAAGAAACGTGTCATCAATGTGCCTCTCGGCTGTGAGCAGAAGGTGGCTTGGTAGCTTGGTGGCTGTCATCAACCCTTGATGACAAAAAATCCTTTACATCGCCTTTTAGCAAGACATTTAACCTCGAGCAATCCGATCAAACTGAAAGTAAAGCCACTAAAACCCCCCAAAACAAACAAAAAATCATATCATCCCTGTACTTAATGATACATTTGACAACCATTAGTCCCTGCCTATTGAATTTACTGGTTAGAGAGTTGATTTGTAACCAAAACCTTATAAGGCAGGCTATGCTAAAAGCAGCAAAGAAGAGAAGAATATGTTACCTATTACTGATGCCTTTGAGCACTGCATGTGACCTACAGCAGAAGCAGCTGATTGTAGACAGCAAAACCCACAAATTGCATATAAAACTCCATGAAGTGCGACAAGACATTATTATATCAGAGTTTTAAACTCTGTACGATTAGAGCAGCACTGTGATTTGACACAAAATGCATTCATGCTTGAATTCATTCCTCACTCTTTGACATTTCTGCAGCCAAATTTGCAACTGTTTGTATACCATGAAATTTAATCAAAACTTGAAAGTGTTTTCGCTTCAAAAGACGTCTATCCAGTTATTACCTGGGGTGAAGTCTTAGTTTTGGGGTCACGGTTTGGTATGAGTTTGGTACAACGGAATAAAACGACAAATATCCCAAATGCATAAGGCTTGGTTTCTTTTCATTTATTTTCCACAGACAGTCATGTACATTACAGCTTGTTCCACCTAGTTCCACCTGAGACAGTTGGTACAATCTGTACCACATTAAGCTGTGAACATACACATTCACATAGGTCATATTTTAATGCAGGTCTGATGAAAAACAAATCTAAATGTGATGTTAATGCCACTTACTTCGGTAATGTCTTTGGCCCTGTCTGCTTAAAAACAGCAGGGAGAAGTTGTTGGACTTCTGCTTTGTCTCACTCCAGTCATCAACACATCTGAGTGATGCCATTTAATATGCACTGGCATGTTCCACTTTTTTCTATTCTTACTGTCAAACAGGCTTGTTTTATTGTGTCTTCTTCTGCTTTTGTTGTTTAATGGCGTCAAAAAAACAGCTATTAGGTGGATTACTGTCACTTACTGGGTTGGAGTGTGGAGCCGAACGGTTACAGATCGAATTACTGTGACATTACATTTACAACAAAAACTTCAGTTAGAAAACTGGAAGTTCATTTGCATTGTGGAGCTATGTAAAAACTCCACAATGTATGTATATATATATATATATATATATATACATATATATATATATATATATATATATATGTATATGTAGAAAACACAGTGATCCCGACCTGTCTGACATGATAGCTGTGCTTATTTCATGATCGTCTGTGATATCTACACAACAAAGACTTCTCGGACTAACTGCCGGTTTTGGATAAACTCATTTTCTTTAACAGGCAAATTATCTCCCCGACTCAAGATGAATTAGATGTAAAAACTTTGAAATAACACAATGAAAAAAGCCATTTAAATTGTATGCAAGCTAATGTGTGATGCGGGGGGTTTCTACCAGGAAGTTGTAAACAAACATTGCGTTTCGTTCTATACTCTCGCCGCCGACATCAACTCTCTTCATAGTATGACAACCACATGTACAACTGCATGCACCGAACCACAACAACCTTACTATGATGCTTCTGGACAAATACATGTACCGTTACACCCCTATTATCAGTGTTCTAATAATGTAAATAACACTGGGCACCACTTGCCATTTTTGGCCTGCTCAGTCATCTTCCTGGCTTCACAGACATTTCTGTAAAAGAGCATGAAGTGCCATAGAATTTCTGGTTATTAAGTTTAAAACGGGTACAAATATAATAACTTCAGTGTGATACATAAAAACTGTATGTACAGTATGCAGTAAATACATATTATGACATATTCACTGTATTGAATTATTTGGTGGAGAGTTTTTGTTGTGTCTCATGACAGCTTAAATGTTTCAGAAGGTTTTCCAATATTTCAATAACTGCCTATTTTGCAGGCAGATTCTTGGATTTGAAGCAAAACGACATGTTCCTCTGTGGATTGAGATTATTTTTAAAACCACTAGAGCAAGGACAACCTTTTCATCATCGGATGTTTTTAAAAACTGTCAGTGCTCAGGCCAAAATCAAGATTTTACAAGTTTCTAAAAGGCTGAAGAAAACTAGAGTAATATGTACACAATTTACAGTATTGTCAGACATATTTTACACTAATTTCCATCTCTGTCTAAGTCTCTCTCTCCTCAGTCACACCCACTTTATTACAGTAGTGGACTTGATTAGGGGGAATTAGCGATCTGCAGCCCTCAGCTAGCAGAGGTTGAAGCCTCTGTCACCGGAGGGCAGATCGATCCTCAGTTAGCTCCTGTCAAACGCAGCCTGTTACCTCTGTACTGACTCACACAGGAACACCGTCCTGCACTTGTGAAGTCTAAAAGATCAAAGGCCACCACCAGCGATTAGGTGTCATATTAAGAAGAAATATATTCACAACTGCTGATGAATTATGAGCTGCTCAGGTCTTCTGTCAAGGAAGGAGATGAATGTGTTAATCATCTGATGCTTTAGCACAGTGAAAGGTCATGAGGACTATTTATTGTGTTATTATTATTTCATATGACCACAAATGATGCTCATAAAATGCAACTGGATGATGTGATGTCTGTTCCTGGAAGCTCGGAGGACCTTATGTTGCTTTAAATCAGGCTCAGGCCAACATTTCTGAACAGATATCTGGAAAAACATGCACAATATAATGCTTTATAATGGTCTAATGACTATTACAAATAAACCAAGTTGTCATGAATAATTTGACAGGGATGAATTTACATTTAAAATGCAACACCAAGCACCTGCTGAATCCTGAGTGCAGCTGTCAGTCAGTCTGTCAGTGTCCTGCATCGAGCTGCAGTCAGTCTTCGCCTGCTGGACCCACCAGACTAGTGGTTATTTTAAGATGCATCACGCTTTCTGTTGTGTCAGTTTGTGTGAGTGTGTGTGTGTGTGTGTGTGTGTGTGTGTGTGTGTGTGTGGGGGGGGGGGGGGGGGGGCTCTATATTGGGGCAGTGACAGTATGTCTTGTGGTAAGAAGAGAAGCTGTTTTCTCTGCCAGCAGAACGTGACCCAGTCTGTCTCTCCACTTAACTACATGTTCTCTCGTTCTCTCTTTCCCTATTCAATTCTAATATGCTTATTTGGCCTGTGGTAATTTGTAGCTAGATATGGTTAACAAGAAACTCTCTTTATCACACTTGACCAATCCATTAACTACATCATAACTAGCCAGCAGGTTTCTTCTTCAGGCTATCTTAGCTCCTGTAGTTGAAGAGTTCAAGCTCCTGCAGGGGAATAAACTACAGTAACAATCTAATTACAGTTTTAAAAAGGAACAAAAATGTCCGCAATTCCCATTATGAGCCAGGATACCTGAATGCAGGATGTTGTGTTCCATCAGTGTTTTTTCTTTTACAGCAGCCTAAATCTGCAAAAAACTATTTTAGCTTTCAAAAAATGTCGGTTCCTTCACTTACTTCAAATATATGACAAGGACAAGGAAAAATCAGAACTGATCAAAAATCAAAATGATACCAACTCAGGCAAAAGCTGCTGATGCAGCTTACATTAATGACAAATTATTTACATTATCTACAAGACAGAGATTTGATCCGATTTGGTGTTTCTCTAGAAAAGAAAGAAGGGAAATTCAATGAACATTGAACCAGATTAATGTTGATGCTGAGGTTTGAAAGCACTCACTGCATTTAATATATTATATCACTACTTTTATTAATTCAAAAGTTATAAATAATTCAAAGTTCCTATTTAATATTATTTTGTTATTTAAAGTTTTTCATATGTTGCAGCAAAGGGAAAAGTAAAGTAAAAAAAAAACATAAAATACAAATTAAATTAAAAAACATACTATAATTACATATTGTAATAAAAACCTGACCCCCCCACACACACACACCAACGACGATAATATCGTGTATTGCAATATTTGGGCTAGGTAATATCAGGATAAAACATTTTGCATATTGCCCAAACATTGGTACTGACAGAGGTCCCAGACCAGATATCTCCTCTGATTGTCAGAAGGGGCAAATCAGGATTAAACTGGCCTGAAGCTCCTCTAGTGTGAGCCTGGCCTTAGTTTAGCATGTCTGCTTGCCAACATATGCTAACTAGCACAAAACACAAAGCCTACAGCTACAACATCCTCTGGGAACTGGGCATGTCTGTGCTACATTTGTGTAAATCCAATCCAAAATTTGTTGAGTTATTTCAATTACAAATAATGTTATACTCATGGTGATACTAGAACCAAGTCAGGTGGTCAGCACAGACAAATTGAATGACAAATTGTCATGACAATTTGTCTAAGATTTGATGAGAGATCTTAGTCCATAAGAAGGGTGGTGGACCTGCTAACTGACAGACGAACACCTGTGGATCCATGCCACTAGCATTGCTAAAAATTGGTGTGTGGAAAATATTTTACTGATGTATACATCTCTCACTTTATGTCTGTGTTTGACAAGATCCCAACAGAATGACTTAGCTGTGCAGATGTACTTGTAGTTCGAATCGATGTAGTAAGAACTGATTTTTTTACCCACCCCTACTATAGCTGACTCAGAAATCTGTGACACCAAATGGAACATATACTTGTAATGGCCAATAGGAGGATTTCTTTCTGCACGTATATTACATATTTAGAATGAATCTAACCTGACATTATAGCAGCAGCAGAGTAACATGCCTGCTGATGGGAGGAGCTGAGGATAGATGCTGGACGCTGGTGTTATCTCTCCTCCACACCTCCTTCCCTCCTCCTGTCCCTCGCTCTATTAACCCGAGCTATTTGCATGGACTGTTCCATTAGACGGCTGGACAGCAGAGCAGATGAGACCAGAGAGAGAGAAAGAGAAGGAGACGACAGACAGGAGCAGAGAGCCTTGCAGGATAATGATACAACACCCGCAGATCCTGACAGAACAATTTCCTCTCTCTCTTCATCTTTTCTCTTTCTCTCTCTCACACACACACATCGTTGTGTGATGAGGCTGTCATGTTGGGAGATCGGCTGATCCATCTCTCTTTCTCTTTTTCTATCTGTCTTTCTCTCTGTCTCTCCTCCCTCCATTAAACTTTTATTACTCCTCCTCTCTCGTTCTGTCTCTCCCAGGCACTCACTTCCCTTTCAGTCTAATTCTGAAAATTACAATCCATGAATTTATAGAAGAATGTAATGTGGAGAGAATGGTATTATCACCTCCGGTCAGTGATCCAGGCTGAATGGATTTTATTTTTTTCTTCCTTTAATCCCCCTCTAAATGATGAACATCGATCCTCCACATCCTCCAAAATGAAAAACTATCATTTTAAGAAGGAAAAGGATGAAATTTGGGAACCGGTGTCCAGTCTACGTGCTGATCAGTGATAATCAGTAGGGGATTTGAGGGGGGTGAGGGGGATGCCATCACCCTTGCCCATTGGTTTAAGGTTTGGGCCATGCCCCCTATTAAAAAAATAACAAATCACCAACTAATCTCATCATCAATCAGTCTGAGGTCAAAGGTGAGGTCGCCAACGAAGGTCAGAGGTCACAGTGATCTATAATCCTAATACATCACCTTTATTTAAAAAGATCTCTTAAATCCATCTTTGGACAGCATCAATATTATTAAGAGTTCAATATTTTGTTGTTACTTTTGCACATCAATAATTTGTATTCTGTCAAAAAAAGGCTTTAAAAATATACATAAAAGAAAAAAGTATGGAAGATGTTAATTCAGAAACAAATATGCCTCTTTTATGGTTTATATTAATGTAAGTGCTTGTGCAATATTATTTTTGCAGCTACAACAACCCAGTGTTCCCACAGTTCCTAAAGTTAAATCACATCAACTTTAATCTAATTATATCTAATCTAAACACTGATGCAGTTTTATCCCACCACTGAATTTTCCACTTGTAATCCAGACGGACTTCAGTAATTGTGTTAATCACCATGTCGAACCAAATGGGATTAAATGATGCTACAGTGCTGTCGTGATGGGATTAGAGTTATATAAAAAATATTACCAAACTAACTGTGCACATAGCACATCAGTCATTTTAATGAGAAATTTAAATGTTATTCATGTATTCCTTTACATTGCTGAGGGGTGCTTTATACCTGTAATGATTCCAAATTTAGTGCATTTATAATTTAGCTGAGTTGATTTAGATAAAAACTGAATATAGAATAGAAATTACTTGTTATTTTTTGGTAATGGCAGGAACATAAGAACTGTGACTGAGAACTGGAAATGTAATGCTAAGTAGGTCGTATTAGAAAGGAACATATTTGAAGTTTCTTTAATATGACTCCTAAATTACCACAATAATTACCTCAAAATGTTTTGAAAATTACCCCAATAGTATTCGATGATAACATACTGCTGTTTTCCAACAGGTAGAAAATAAACAGCTGGAAATTTCTTTAATACATTTCCAGGAAACTTCAACTAGTCTCTACTTATTTTCTGCAGGTCAGTACTTCGGAACTCTTAACTGAAACTTCCCTAACGTGATTCTTGATTATTAAGTTGTATCTGTTGATAATTTTTGGTAATCAGTCATTTATGTTAGCTAACTATAAAAAAAAAAGACATTTGGGAAAATTGTTCCAGAGTGGGAGTGACCTGCTGAAATGGTAGAAATTGGAAGTTAAGCTGGCATGATCAGCAGGAGTTAGTCAGAAACTACTTGTACTGTAAATTAAGATGCAACAACTCAATTCAATTCAGTGGCCTGCTGAGGGGATGATAGATATGACAGATATTAGCTGGAAATTAAAATGGCATGAGCAGCAAAAGTTGAGCAGAGACCAGTAGGAAGTGGCCTGGAAATATATTGTAATGTTATAAATAAATGTTAAGGTAATTTTAAAAAGAAAATCTTGTTACTTGATAATTACCATCTTCTTACCATTACATTTGCAGACCTATAAAATAAAAATAATGAAATAAAAATTGGTTTCTGAAACAGACACAGTAACCATTTTCCCAGATCATCAAATACAGTCGTTTTGGGTTCGAATTTCGGGCTGAATACCAACCCAAAACTTCAGTACTTGATGATTTTTTTTATGTTAAATTTTCTATAATGTACCTGTATCTTACACAAATCATCTCCTTTACCGAGGCTGATGTATCTGCCTGAAGCTTTGCACAACAAGTGTCCCAAACATCAAGGTAAACTGTAATTTCATTGGCTGAAGTTCTGCATACTGATTGGTCACCTCTGTGGTGAAACTGCATCATAATCGCACAGATTCTGAATGGATCAAATTGGCCACAGACAAACATTTGCCAGGGACATTTTGAGCCAGTTCTCCTCTCTGCCTGCCAAACTGCCCTGACCTCCCTGCCTCTGACTGAAAATGAACAGCGTCTGAGTGGGTGCCACTTGTCATCCAAAAGGCCCTCAGGGATGATTAGAGTAACTGCCCAGGCCTCAAATTTTAGCCTGTGCTCCACTTGGCTCCATTCATTCCTGCCCAATACAAAACAACACTTTTCAGAATGAACCAAAAACAAAGCCAATGATACAAAGTGATAACTATGGGTCACTTTTGGATCTGGTAAAATACCCATATTGAAAAACTTAAGTGCTAACAAATGTCTGCTTGCTCCTTTGTATTACAAATAACAATGTAGAAAACTCTCAGGTAGCAGCTTCTTATTATTTCACTAGAGCTGGCCATCACTTTTGCTTCGGCAGGATTTGGACCATCTACAGGAGGTTGTCAATATCAATTAGGCTACCAGTGCAGAAGAAAGATGATCTGATAAAACAGCATTGACACAGAATTTGATGCTGGATAAAATACTATGGAACTGCAACCCTCAAGTATATCATCTAATATAAAGGTAGTCATATTAGTGACATTTAATGGTTAGAAATTAAGCTTGTATTTTAGGCACTAATTTGACCCAAACCTGCACGGAAGATGGAACCTGAATTTGTCTAGCCTGTAAGGGTTGGGTTATGCTCCAGCTAGTTTGTAAGATGGGTCGTCTGATCATGGAAATCTCTGATCCAAGAGGCCACACCCGAAGGCGGCCTTTAAAGGCCAGCCATCATAGAGATGGGGGAGACACAATATCGTGTCAATATGGCGATAAGGTCACACATTTTCAGTCAGTCTCTGTATGAAGGCATTCATAGTGTTGCATTCTGTTGGTCACATGGAAAATAGTTGTGTCAAGAATTTAAAAAAACAGAGCCAGGAAGAAAGACAGCTTGCCAATCAAGGCATAAAGTGAGTGTTTTAAGTCCGACTGTCGGTTTTGGAATGTTATCCAATGCCGTGGAGACATTTCCATTTATTTTTGTGGTGTCAAAACCTGGTGTTTTTAAGGAGAGCTGCAGACATTTTTATCCGTTTTTGTGGTGTCAAAACCAGGTGTTTTTTTAAGGAAGGCTGTGGACATTTCCAGCGGCTTGTGGGACACCCAAAACTGGCTATTACTGGCCGTGATTGTGGCGTTACCTTAAATTGATAAGAAATCTTCTCTTTAGCCCTTGCGTCAGCTCTCACTGAGGATTTTTCTTTGTATTCAACAGGCTCATATGTACCACCTATTCTTTTGTTCCTGTGACCTCTGACCCCTGAACTCCTCTCTTTTAGTATCTTATAATGATGCTGTTCTGGGATAAGAACCTGTATCTGCTGAACCTCCTGGTTAAAACACTTTATCTTTAAAAAGTAACAAAACAACCTGGAGCCTCGGTGCATTTTTTTAAACATCCTTGAGTGGGTGTTAACTTGTGTTTGACAAAGTCTTCATGCCCGAGCGAGCCACTTAAAAGCCAGTCAGTTAAATGTAATGTAATGTGAGGCGATGTTTCACTTGGCTAGAACATCTATATATTTCACCACGCTCGATTTGAGCTGATGAATGGTCCACATCCGACGTGCTGATGATCCATCTGTATTCTGCGTATTTCTCAGCTGTCATTATTGATCACTTCAAACAAGGAAAACACTCCGGGCTGCACTTTCTCCCTGTGTGTGTGTTTATTCAAGCACTCAAATGTGTGTATTTGCTTGTGCCTGTTTACATGGACTTTGTGCAGTATATGTGTTTATAAATGCCTGTGCATATTACATGTGTAGGTTAATTTGGGCTTCATGAGAGCTCTAAAAATGTAGTAAGTATGATAAATACATTTTAAGCCACTATAAAAAACTTGGGAAATTAAGCGGTTATTTAATGGTAATCCTGCTTCAGGCACCAAAAAGGCTAGTGTAGGTGTGGGTGTGCGTGTGTGCGTGTGTGCGTGTGTACGTGCGTGTGTGTGTGTGTGTGTACCAGGATCTATACGAGCTTGTTCAGATCGCTCTCTGTGAACTCCATCATGCTGAGCTGGAACATACTGCAGTTGTTCGACAAAAGCCGGAAGGAGGAAACAAATTCAGGCTTAAATTATCTAATCGTTACAGACCAGCCAACTGAAACAGCCAAGCAGTGTGAGTAAGGCACTGTGTGTATTTGTATTTTCATGTGAACACTAAGGCTTATATATACACAGTGTGTATGTGTGCCCAAAATAAAACCTCCTGTTTGTCTGTCCATTCATACAGTATGTGCACGTGCATTAATCAGTAACTGGAGGAGAATGGCTTTATGAAAGGACCGTGTGAATTGCTGGTTTCAGCACTCTTGGTTTCAATTGGCCACTCAGCTCAGTGCGACAGCTAGACTGACCTTGGTTCTGAGAGGACAACCTGACACAAACATGGAAGTCACATGGTTTGGATCCAAAGATTGCTGGTTGACTTATGATTAACTGGCACTAAAGAAAGATTTTTTTAATAAATATGCCTGAAAACAAATTCAGGAAAGAGAATCCAAAAGGAACTGAAATGCCTCAAGTAAATTCAACACATCCTCATACCTAAACGATTGCATAGATTGATTGCCAGTGACTCCAAAAATGACATACATGACCATTACCAAGTACCAGCAAAAGGCAGCGTACCGGACCTTTGTCTTCATGTGGTTAACTTGGTTAGGTTTAGGAAAAGATTATGGTTTGGATTCAAATAAGTATATTATTACATTAAAGTTACATTACGTACATGATGTACAGTAAGTAAAGTACAGTAAGTCATGTGTTTGTTTGACCCATCTGTCCACTCCAACTCTTTCATCTGCTGATTTTGTAGCTCTTATACTACATCCCCTGACTTCCTCCTTTGCTCCCATCATAATTACTACAACCACTGAAAAAATCTATCATTAAATTTGCGGACCTATAAAATGAAGATAAAAAATGGTAACTGAAACAGACACAAAAAAATCAATTTCTGCCTATATCTAAAAATCTTTCCTAGACTCAGAAATGTCTGGTCTTTTGCTCACTGACAGCTGTTTCCCTTGTTTCAGAGTTTTGTAAGCAATCTGATAATATCAAAGATAAAAGCCGGATAAGCCTTTTCATTTATGATCCTTTGACTGAAGTATATAAGAGTTGAAAGGTTTTGTCAGTCTGTGATGTTGTGTCTGATGTCGACTTCATCTCTGCAACGCTTTGAAAATCTGATTAGTTTGTTGTTTCGAGCACTCGTCCGTCTGTCACCTGTGTTGATTTTCTCCTTTGTTTACTCCTTCCCTCACTTGTTAATTATTCATTTGATCTCATTAATCAGTACATTTAATTATTTACTTTGTCCATCTCTTACTCGTTAATCAGATTAAATGCAAGTTTTTTAAATTCTCATGCATTTTCTTCTCAGCTTCGTCAGCTGAAATTTAATAGTGAACTCTGCATGTTACTTAGAAAACAGAAGCCCAGCAGCTCCGAACTGCAATAAAACGCCCTCTGAACACACTGTGTGTGTGTGTGTGTGTGTGTGTGTGTGTGTGTGTGTAGGTGGGTGTTTACTGCAGTGTATTAGTTGTAATTATCAACAACTCAGCAGGGGAGACTGAACATGCTTTTGTGCGTGATTGTGTGCAAGTTTTGGATTGTGTGTGTGTGTGTGTGTGTGTGTGTGTGTGTGTGTGTGTGTGTGTGTGTGTGTGTGTGTGTGTGTGTGTGTGTGTGACTGTGCATTAAGAGGATGTTGGAGGGTTTCAGCATGAAGTCACACCCAGCTGTTTGCAGTATCATCAACACTAACCTTGCACTGCACAAGTCCAGAAGACTAGAATGTGTCTTTTTCACTTGAAGAGTCTTAATTCATTTATCAAAAAATTGTAGCTCCTGCGATTTGGATATTGCACTTGATCATATTGCGATTACGATAATATTTAGATTTTTTGTGCAGCCCTAATGGTAGCAACAACAATACATATCAAACAGTGACAACAACAAAAACAGATAACGTGATCATTTTTCAAACATTATGTTATAACTTTGCTTGTTATAACAACCGTTTATGAGATACAAGACATGTGGTATCTATAACAACCATCACTTGCACACTTGGTACTTGCCAAGAAATAGTTCCTAATGTCTCGCCTGGTAAAATTAATACAAATCAGTGTTGAAGACACGATACCAGCTTTCAGAATTTGGAGCTAAAAACTAGAAAGATACTAAATCAATGTTCCCCCTTTGATTAAAAAAAACCTTATCCAAACCACTGACATGTGCTTCTTCTGCTGAACAACAACAACAACAACATAATTTTGCTATTTGAACCAGACCACATGTAGACATCCCATGATTAATAACCCCTCACTGCCTTGTACTTGGATTTAAGATCTGAATCTGCTCTCAGTTGTTTGTTCAGACGGGAGGCACTTGAAATATTATGAGGACGTCTAGCTCTTGTTCTGACGAGGTCAGCAACTGACGATTATTTTCAGTGTTGATTCATCTTTCGATTATTTTCCCGATGAACAGTTAGTTATGAAAAGTCTATGAAATATCAGAAAATGGTGATGACGTGTTCAAATGTCTTGTTTTGTCCACAATCCTTAGATATTCAGTTTACTGTCAGGGCGGAGTAAAGAAACCAGAAAACATTTACATTTAAGAAGCTGGAATCAAGAATTTTAACTTTTTTCTCTTAAAGACTTAATCAAACCGATTAACTGATTATCAAAATAGCTGGCAAATAATTACTTCCACCGAGAAGGTTATGTTTTCAACCATGGTGTTTGGTTGTTGGTTGGTTGGTTGGTTTGTCAGCGGAATTACCCCAAAACTTGGAGGATGGGTCTTGGCCCAGAATAAGGGTCCTTCCCTTACTTAAACATGGCGAGATGTTTTTTGACATTTTGGTTAATCCCTCAGTGAATAATGCATGGATCTTGATGAAAAAAATCAGGCGTATTTAAGTGGCTGATATCTATGAGTGAGTACAATTTGATGCTGATCATGGATCTGGTGATCTTAAATTATGGTTAAGCAGTTATGGGTAAAATTTACAGTGATAGCAGGCTATAGAGTTAGATATTGGATAAGTCTGAATAAATTACAGTGGACTGTTGGGCCTTGGCAGAGGTATGCGCTCAACTGAGTGCCACTCTAGTTTAAGTGTTGACAACTAATAGATGAATTGATTAATTGTTGCAGCTCTCGTTCTGAATGCGTCTGAATGCTCTTAATTGCAGCTTTGGACAAAAGTTACCACTGGCCAATCCATATTAAATAAATGTTTTACTGTCTGTGTCATTATAAAATGATGTATTTCTCCAATCAGTTCCTCCATTTGGTCATGATAAAAATGATTCCAGTGACTTTAATGTAGTGTGGTCAGTATCAACAGTATTGGTATAAGAAAAATAAATAATGTTGTGACTTGCTCCCACTTGACTATTATTGTAAAGATAAACTAATGTACATTCTTATAGTCACATTTTCACACCAGATATGTACTTTCTCGCTGAAGTTGCACAGAGGTCATAGATTAGTTCATACACTTGTAAACACATTCATAGCAAACATATAATGAAAACTGGATTAGTAATATTGACTCATTTGGATCAGACTGAGGGCTGTCAATTTCTTTCTATCTGCCTCTTCCCCTCACAAAATACACACCTGCAGGGATGAGGCAGTATTGACTGGTTCCTGGCACCAGCTCAATTTAAATATGGCCTGAAGCACAGACGACAGAAGATGGAGGAGGGAGGGAAAAAAGGACAGGAAATGGAGGAGGAAGAATAAGGGAAGAGAACAGAAAGAGGGGAGTCAAGAGAGGACAAGCACCAAGAAAAGGGAAAAAAAGGGAGGACTGAGGGAGGAATGGAAGTTGGTCGCGACAGAAAAAAAAAATCAGTGTTGCTCAATACGAGAGTAATACACATAGCAGAGGCAGACAAGAAGAAGTGGCTGCAACAGTGATCTTTCTTGTGAGGAGTAGCGGTGACAGGATGGTTGACAGGCACTTACACCAGCCAGTCAATGAAGACGGATCAATATGTGACTGGGCCAATCGATGGCTGCCACAACCTCTGTGACACACACACAATCACACGCTCATGTATACTGCCATTACACAGCCCCACTTGAAGCCATGTCGAGGTAGACGGTACATAAATTTGACATTAAAGTGTGAAATAAAAGCGGTGTTATAACCATTATCATATTTCACAGCATGTAATTGAAGTCATTTCTTTTTAATACTGATATGTTACAGCAGTCTATAGGCTGCAAGGCAGCCATGTTGTATAATTCCAAACAGGGTTCATGAATTACTCATGTGGCTTGTCTTTTTATTCAGTGATATGGTTACTTGAGTTATTATCATTGACTGTTTAAAATATGTACGAAGCTTCCATGTCTGAAAAGTGAAACCAACGGGACAATTAGCAGTTTTTCAAGCAGGGGTGACTTGACTGGTTGCCACCCCCCAATTCGCCCCTGCAGGCCAACAATGCCCAATTTGTCCCACACAAGTACTAACCATCCTGCTTAGCTTCCAAGATCGGAAGAGATCAGGCTTTTTTGAGGAACTTTTAGCACCTCTCCACCTGTCCATCAGATGTCCTCTGACTTACCCATTTACCTTACTCATATTCACAGCTGGGTGAGATCCGTTGTACTTGCATACCAAACCGATGTAACATTGTACAGTATCGATTGCAAAGTGCTGTACTTAATAGGAGGCGACAGAGCAAAGAAAGACTGTCAGTCTGGATATAGTTAGTCCTTAATTACTTGTTTTTGATTATCTGAATTACAATAGACGGACAAATTATGCAGATACTTCCATACAAAGAACAAGGGATCGCTGTATCACAACATTTTGATAAGATTAAAAATCATGACATTCTAGATTTGTGGATTACATGGATTATTTTGCCTTGTGTTCCCGTGTGTGTCTATTGTGACCCATCCTCACTGGTTGTGTCAACCAAAAAGCGATCTACCTTTTCAGATTGCTTGATTTGAATAATTAAAGGCCTGAAGATGTTAAATACTCCATAATTCCCAAGAAAACAACGAAGATTAGAAAGACTGCAAATCTGTGTATAAAATAATGCAATTCCTTGTGAAGTTCCTGACTCCCACGTTGGAAACCACTGCTCTAGATACCATCATGGCCACCACAATCCTCTTCTGTGTTATTTTGTGATGAGATTTGGACCTTACTTTTGTGTCAAACCCTCTATTCTTCAACCTGCTCTGTCTACTTCTTAAAACACCAAACAACACAAGCAGCAGTGCAAAACACAACACCAATAACTGTGTTTAAGTGTTTCAGGCTGGACTGTTTCTTTAAGTTTCACTATCCGTGCCTGAAATATATGAGGGCTTAAAAACTCTGTCTTTAATCTGCCTCCGCCTCTTCTTCTCCATCTCGCCTTCATGACTGAAGTGGATTTAAGAGGTGAAATCAATGAGACATCAGAGCTTCACTCAGATCCACCGTCTCAGTCTATTTCAAGGACCAGCTCTGCCTCATGTTTCAAACACACTCAGTGTTTCTCTCACAATGTAATTCCCTCTGATTCTCTGCACTCATTAACAAAGCGCATAATACAAAGGCAAAGTAGGAATTTGGAGGAAAACACTGCAGAAAAGATGCAAAAAGGACAGAATCCAAAAGCACTGAAGCGAAATAAGAGCCAAACAAATCTAATCAGGTATCAGAGCAGATACAGTTGTAACGCCGTCTGCTCTGTGATTGTTTCGACATGCAGTCGTCTCGGAGGCAGAGTGGGGCGGTTAGCTGAGGCGCTAGCTACGGTAAAGCTGCTTAGCGTCACTGTCACTCTGTGCTCTTGTAGAGCACCGGGGTGCTTCACAGCTCAGGTTCCACATCAGCAGATTACCCACAAAACACCAGGGGGATTTCCTCGCCTCACAGAGAGCTTTCTGCCGCGGTTTGTGCTGTTTGTTAAATTCGGTGTAAACAGTGGTGAACGTGACAAGAGTCATCATGTGTTTTCTGACAGAGATACTTCTTGGACCGGTAAACCAGAGTTCAAACTCAAGTGGAGGACTTCAGATTCTGTCCTAAAAGAGTTATGAATGATCAAAGGTGTTTAATCAATACAGTGGTAAGATGTGATTGAATCTCTCTGAGGTTTCACACCTTGCTCAAAGTCTCAGACTTATTTTTAAAAAAGGCTTCACTGCTTGAGTGAGTCCAACTTCACTGGTTTGGACAGGAATTTCCACTTTGTTCATACAATGTTTTTCACAATATATACAGATTCAATTTATTTCACTGATCCTTTTATCAAAAGAAGATAATAAATAATAACAATAAATATTCTTAAAACAGATAAATAATGAAACGCTTTAACTACGAAGCCTACTTAACCACAGAAGAAGAACAAAAATCAAGGAGAAATGACGAAATAAGCATGCGTGATGCTACACTACTGTAATGCTCCCGATGGGATATGAAGCTGCATGGACGAAATAACAAAACGCCCAGTGGAATCAAGGGGTAACACTGAAATATGGTCATGACATGCTGTTGAAACAGATAGTGATAAGCAGACTGAACTATTGTCTTGTTTTTGTTCATCATTTAGTCTGACGTGTTGTGTCAGTTTTTTTCTGTTTGGGAGGGGTGGTGCTCTTGAGCCTACCAATCTAGAGCAGCTGCCAAATCTGGCATGTCATTTTCAGTTTGATAAAGAAGTGGTTGGTTGTAGTGATTTCTGGAAGCAGCTAACTTGATGTTTGTCAATTTCTATTTCTTTAAGTCAAGTAATAAGGATTAGTATACAGGTACTATGTCAATCTCAACCACACTTGTTTTAGCTCCTCATTAAGCCATTTTTTCTGTCAGTAGTTCTGGTTCTGGCACAGAAAGATGATGCCGCTATCCTTAATACGACTGACAGAGGTCTGATTGTATGAGCTGTTTTCCCAAACAGAGAAACAGTTGTCATTGAGCAGACCATCGGATCTATTTAAATCAGCGAGAAGAATCTGAAATGTGGGCGGTTATTCAGAGGTCTGGAACCAGACTGGTTGAATAACAAACTTTCCCTTTTCAACCAATTTAGCCTCTTCAATCTAAACGTCTAGACATATATTGACTTCACTAAATCAGTGTTTACTTGCAGAAAGCGAATACAGTAATGCAACGAATTATGTTTAAAGCTTCTGGAGGTCAAACATGTTTTTTCAAATCCCAGCCATCTTGCAGAACATCGGTTCACAGCGAATCAGAGCCTCGAGGGTGTTTTATGTTTCCTCCATCTGCTTTTGATACCAGACTCTGTGATCATTCATCACTGGAGCAGGTAATCAAATAAACGAGCTTGACGAGAAAAATAAAAATCATTCAGTGGCAGAGCACTGAGGGTTCTTTTTCTTTGTGTTTTTTCAGGGTCCATGATCTGAGAAGGATGATAAGCGTCAGTGTAGGAGGCACCAAAGCTAATACAGTGATTAATGTTTAGCTGCATGTTGTGATTCATGGAAACATGACTAAGAGGTTGACTGAGTGCGAAAGACGCTGACGCCAGCGTACACACTCACGCTCACACATTCACACTCAGCAGACACAGACACACAAAGGCATGGACGGGGTTATTGGATGACTGCATGATCTAGTTAGTGATAAGTGTTCAAGGATCACTGGATCACAATGCTATGAAATAATTAGTAACCAATCCGTAACCGTTCATGTTTTGCCTGTCTCTGGTTGCCGATTGATATGAGGAATATGACTCCATTTTGGAGCAGTGACAACAAAACAAAGGAGCGTTATCACATCTCCCACCCTGGCAAAACAAAGAAAATGACAAATCTGTACAGTGTGGTGTGTTGTTCAGTTGTGCTTCACAGGAGAGGGAAGTGATAATTTTACACCCTTTCACCGCTTCAACGTGGTGACATTTCTCTCATGACCAGAGGATACCTCTCTTGTTTCAGGAAAAAGATGTTTCCTTTTGCTATACACCAATTTAGCCTTTAAGTGTTGCTGAGTTATGCTATTGTCTCTACCTCAAACATCCCTTTAAATGTATTTGATTGATTGATAATGGATAACATGAAAAATACTCATCTCTTATGGTATCTATCTATGTCAGAGGTTTTGAGATTAAAAAAAAGAAAAAAACTGAACAGAAGCTTCATGCAAAACAAATGGTTCAAGAGACTCCAAAAGAATGAAAAATAGAGTGATGAATTATGCTCTAATCAACTTAGAAGTCCCTTCTCTTCTGTAGAGTACACATTAACACAGTGAGCATAAAAATGGACACAAGAAGTAGATGCAGCAGGAGACATTTGAACTAGGATTGCACAATAAACTATTGGCTGAATAATGAGAAATTTATATTAGCATTATTATTTTGAAATTATATATATGTATTATATATAGAAGAAGAAGAAGATTTTGGCTTTAAGGTGTCACAAGAAACTTACAAAAAGAAGGAGGGGTCACTATGTCACTGATCTGTCTTTGGTTTGATTTTTTTATAATCACCACATTGTTTGTTTTGCGAATTTGTGTAGGAAAGGCTCCTGTTGTAGGAGTGAAATTGCAGTCTCCCCAGTGGTTGACAATATCATTAGCCTGGGTTTTAGAGTGTTTCTACATGTGTCTCCCACTGACTCCAACACAACCTGCACCACAGTCTGGCACCAAAGCAAGATTCAGAGACGTGATGACCTTTCCTTCTTTTTTAGGTTCCTCGCGCTTTCAGAGGAAGACAACATATATGCAATTTGCAAAACATGCTCAGCAAGGCTCAAATTTAAACATCTTCATTAACTTCTCAGAGCCTACAGGTAGTGACTATTTCATAGCAGGTTTTCAGCGGCATATTCCTTTAAAATGTGTGAAATTCATTCTTGAGGTACTATATTCTGACTTTAAAGATTGTGAAAGGGTACACTCAGGAACTAAACCAAGCTGTTGTTATTATGACATGTTCACAAAAGTTCCATGAATCCCTTTTCTTACTCTATATTGTTTCAAACTTGTGCTACCATTTATACAATTTGTCTTACACTAAACATTACATTTCCTCTTGGTTTTCATTCATCTTGCATTAGAACAGTTTTCTCGCGCAGTTCTTGTTGCCATATCAACCCATTGTGTCGTACTGTAGGACATGTTTCCTCTACGTTCAGTATCAGCCCATTGTCTTCATGCTTGGATCTAATCCCTGCGGTGGAGCGGCTGCTGGGCTTATAGACTGCCTGTCTGTCGGAGAGCAGACGGAGGGAGGTTCCCCTGTTCACCGAGATAATGGCAGAGCACTGGAGTGGAGTGGTTTATACACACATACGCACACTCACGCACACGCACACAGCCTCTCAAGCTCTGCATGTGGCAATTATGTCTCCTCTCAGCAGCTTGTGGCATCTCCCCCATCTCCTCTTCTCCTCCACCTCTCCTTGTCTCCTCTTACTAATCCATTCTTGACTTTTCTTCTGCTGCCTCTTCTTCCTCTTTCCTCTTACAACCACCTTCTCTCCCCTATCTGCCCATCTTTCCCTAAGCCATCTATTGCTCTCCTCTCATCCCTGTCCTCGCCTCCTCCTCCAAACTTGAGATAGTGACAGAGCACTTCCCCCATACACAATAACCACCTGAACAATCTGCCTCCCCTCCCAAAAAGATGAAACACTGCTTTAAAAGAAAAAGCTCTCCACACCTCACTGGTTCCCCTTCATACCTAAAAACAGCAGTTTTTTAAAGCAGGGACTCAATAACACACCGACACACACACACACAATACAACTGATCGCCCGAGTGAACAGACACTTTGAAGGTAAATGTCGAAAACAGTCAAGCAAAAATGTACGACTGTACAAAAACATGTCAACCACAGGTTTCTGAAGGAACACTTTGCAACTTGTGGTTTGTTTTCGACTTCTTTCTGACTTTGTAGGTTACTGGAGCCAGACGAACTCTCCTTAACAAATAAACAACAATAATTTGACACTAACGTACAAATAAGATGTAAATGTAGCCCATGAGATGCTAACTTAATGTAAAAAAAACATTTAGCTTTGTATTGTGGGTGTTCCCATGTACCTGTAATTTAGATGTTGGCGCAGTGAAGTGAAGTAATGTCAGAAGGACATAGCATAGGGAGCATTTGCTAATTGGAAGATGATGCCGAGACGCCAACCAAATGCCTACATCTTGGCAACATCTTCCGATTTATCACACGCTCACCATACTTTGTCTTTCCGCAGTAATTTGCGCAGACTTCTGCAAGACGTATGCATGCTGTTGGGGTACAGTAGTGGTTTGGCTCCAGTTTTCATATGACAAAATGGCCCCAGGAACTAATCTCGATTGGATCTACATTCTTACATTAAAAGTTCCTATAATTCATATTTGTGTTGCTACTGCACCTAAAGAAAGGCTCATATTGGGTAGTAGGCCAATGATGGGATAAAAAGTGATGGCTTCCAATGATTTTCTCATTTTTGTGTGCAACTAGACAAAAACAAAATAATATAATTTGGATGTTGGATGACTTAGAGACGTCTGGCAGGGAACCATAACATGGAAAAATGTATGTTACCTGTCCTTGTCTCTGTTTATTTCATCTTTGTATTAGAGCTGTAAAGATAAGTCAATCAATTAGTCAGCAGAAAGTTATTAAATTAAAATTAAAATTATTAAAATTATTTCTTAACTATTTTGATAATCGATTAATCATTTGTCATTTTCCAAGCAAATATTGTTTGTGTTTGGATTTGCAGCTTTTCTTAGTCATTTAAAACAATAAATGAAGAGTCTTTGGGTTTTAAACTGATGGTTGGACAAAAGAAGCAATTTGAAGATGTCACTTTGGGCTCTGGGAAATTGTGATGAACATTTTTCACAATCTTGTTTATAGGCTAAACAATTAATGGGATAATCATGAAAATAATCTGCAGAATAATCAAAGTTGAAGATAATCGTTAGTTGCAGCCCTAATTTTAATGTTTTAGTAAGTAACCCAACACAACAGTTAACAAATATTGCTTAGTTTCACTCTCACTAGTTGATACTTGGAAGCAGCAACAAAAACTGGAAGACATGACAACTGGAAGTAAGTTCCTAAAAATGTTCAAGTTGCAGTTGAAAAGGTGCTATAAATTGCTACTAGGCAATACTTGTAAGTTTCTATGTAATACAGGACAGCATACATGTAGATATTCTGTCCAGACTAATGGCAGATAATGTCACACCTTGTCTCTTCTAAAGCAGTGGTTCTCAATCTGTTTGACCCACCAGAACCAGGTTGGTTTTCACGACGCCCTCCGAACACTGGGACTTTTAACTCACAACATTCTGAAAGTGCCAAAAAGAGTTTTTTTATGTGTGTCAGAACACATGTGCATGCACAGTTCGACTCTCACAAACAACTTCAACAAAAAATCTATTTTTAGGCAAATAAGCGCAGGTACAGGCAATGTAATGTAAAAACTACAGTCTAAAATATGTTATTTTACTACTGTTACACCATAAAATTGCTCTAAAGATGAATAATATTTAAAATGCGTCCACATTCCCAAAGAAAGAAGATATTATACCTGTATTGCTTTCATCCCTGTGGAAGCCATCCAGTGCATCCACAGTGTCTGGGATCAAGTATCCGCATATTTTTCCAGATTTCTTCCAGCCTGCAGGCTCTAGGGAGACCAACCATGCATCTGCAGGTCAAAAGCTTGTTTCTCTAATCTTTAGGTTATCGTGTCCCCACTGGGAAAATAACACACCAGGAGCCTCCTGTCTAAACCTGCTGTGCTTTCTCTACTGGAGCTTTCCTTTAGAGTGGTAATCTACCAGATTCTCTTACATCTCTGTGTCTTTATATTTAGGCTCTTTACTGAGGTGTGTCTGCACTACATTACCCAGACATCACCTGTCAATCAAAACATTGACTTTCCTTTGTAGTGATGAGGTTTGAGTTTCTCTTTTTTTATAATGTGTTTATTCAAAACAACTTATAAATGTCTGTTTTACAGATAGATTGTTCTGAATGTCCTTCTCTATATAAAACTTAACTGTATACTTAAAAAGTAATATCATGATTATGTCCAGATTAAAATGAAGAGCAAATCCTTGAACTTGGATGGACTATCTTAGACTCTTAGACTGGACTATAGTAGCATTCATTAAAACTTGGTTATAAAAGGGGAAACGTTGATTACTGCGAATAATTTGGAAACAACAACATATTTTTTTCTTAATAGCATAAAATTGAAGCAAGAGATGACAACTGAGTCCAAGCTCTATTACTAACCTGCAAGATTAACCTTTCAAGTAGCATCTATGGTAATAATTGGTTATTGCGTGCTTTAAAAAACACTTGAATAAAAATGTATGCTTAGTAGTCAAAAGACGCCATGAAGGTGAGACAAAGGAGAGGGTCTGCAGGATAATAAGTGAAAACAGCTGCACAGTGATATGCTTTGAAGTCGGTCTGTCTGAGCTGTCACAGAGAACGGGTACCAGGAAGCATCCTCACTGTCACTCCATCAATGTCTCCGCTGACTGTGGTCCAAAACAACTCCAGCTCAAAATTCACCTCACATTTTATCTAAAGAAGCTGCTCAAAAAGGTAGACTCCATCTTGGAGAGAAAGATCACAAACAATATGACTTTGAAAAATGCCCCTCCGCTTTCTTTCTGCATCGCTAATGTATAATATTCTATTATGGGTAGGTGTCAATTGTTAAGGCTTATTTCTTAATGGTCATTTCTCTGTTAAGTGATGACAGTAACGTAATTTCGATACAAACTTGCCAACTTTAACATCACAGACGCAGAAATATGGTGGACGAAAAGGAAACATTTGGTTGATGGTAAGAAAGTTTTTAACAATTCACATATTGCACTTTCATTTTTTGCTCACATGTAATTTCTAATATGGTATTATTGTAGTTTGTTACCAGTTGCTGTCCACGTAGAGTGACCTAGATTAGCAAGAGAAGTTCTGGGGCTGAAACAAACTGTTATTTTCTCGATTAATTGATTAGTTGATCAAGACAAAAAATATGGCGAGTGCTTCACTGGGTCAGGAGAAAAAAATAGTATGGAAAAAAAGGAGGTTAAAAAATCAGGTGCTCTTCAAGGATAGGGACAGTAGTTGAGTAAAATTACAAATTAAAACAGTGACAGTCCAACTAACTTGTAATGGAAGTCTATGGTAGACTGGCAGTTTGAAAAAGAGTCAGAGACACTCTGATAATAATAAAAAATATTTATCAAAAGGTCCTATTTGTAAGAAAAGCTGATTTTTGAGCCTCATTACCAACTCATCAAATACTGACACTTTGGGATTGTAGGTAGGGTCAGTCGCCATCCTGACGCATCAGTATTTGAAGAGTTGGGAATGAGACTCAAAAATCAACTTTTCTTACAAATAGGACCTTTAACTCATGGATAAGCCTATGTATTTTAACTTCAAGAAGTCTTCATCAAGGCATTTAAATAAATGTATTTTTTAATGCCCTAGTGAAGACTCTTTGCTTATCCATGAGTTATTAAAGATTTTTATCATTATCAGAGTGCTATGGATTCTTTGTCACACTGCCAACATACACCGTGGACTTCCACTCCAAGTAAGCTGGACAGTCACTGTTTTTATTTATCAATTTTTTATGAAAAAAATAATAATAATAATAATTGGTCTATAAAATGGTGGAAAGTCTTTTTCAGAGTTTCCCCAAGCCCGAAACACCATTTTCAAAAGTCTTGTTTTGTCCACAAACCAAATATATTCAGTCACTGTCACAGAGGAGGAAAGAAACCAGAAAATATTCACATTTAAGAAGCTGAGATCAGAGAATTTTGACTATTTTCTTTCAGATATATTGACTATCAAAATAGTTGGCCATTAATTTAATGGTTGAGAACTAATCGAATAATCACTGCAGCTCTATCTACCATCATGCTGTAATTTTCAACTGCTCCAGTGTCATGTTTTTCAAATCTCCTCCCACCAGTCCTTCCATATTTCATTCCCCTCACCTTTTGTGCTCTTTCTATAAATTACAGTCACACCACCTTGAATTTCCACCAGATACCCCCCTTTGAAACAGAGCCAAAGTGCAGGAAGCACCTCAGTGGGTTTACAGTAGAAAGAAAAGAATGTGTTTCTAAGAATACAAACCTCGGAGGCTTCAGTCGAGGATTTCACTGCAGTTTTTTTTTCCTTCCTCGCAGAGTATGGGGTGCTATCACTTTCCCTGCCAAGCGCTCCTGAGATCTACAGCTACACAGTAACTGAGTTAACAGATAATCACATAACAGCTAACCCCCTTCGTCACCACACACACACACACACACACACACACACCCTTCATTGCTGTCCTATAAGAGATAAATGAGCACTATCAGCCCCCTACCTCCCTGCTAACAGATTAATGTGTAAGCGTATCCCTGGTTTCCCGCCTCCTACACACACTTCTCACTTTCTCCGTCAACCACACACACTCCTCAACTGCCTTATGTCAGCTCGGCAGCAGATGATGCAGGCGAACGACTATACGCAATTATGCACATTAGCGTAGACATGTGCACTCACATACACACACGCAGTTTGAAACATACCGTGTTAGAAGCAGCAGACAAGCTGTGATTGAGTCAGACATCATACACCCCATCATCCACGGGACACATCTTCAAAATGTCCACACACACGCACACACACACACACACACACACACACACACACACAGTGATGTACTTGCCAACTACACTAACAGATTTTGGCTTCCTACGTGAGCCGTTGAGCCACAACCCGCTGTGCTCACCACCACCAACACCACCACCACCAGCCGCAGCAGCAGCAACGGCATCGACCATCCACGACTTAGTCATGTTCACCGTAACTGCCAGAACAAACAGCCACCCAATTAACGCCCACATGCAGCTTCCTATTAGAGAGCTGGGTCACCATGAGCTGCCTGGTAACCTTTAATCATCCAGCGAATGCCGGCTCAAAGGCACAACAGGCGCAAATGGATGTTCCAGCTGGATGTGTTTGTCTCTAGCATTAATCTACCTTTGCTGTGTTCGTGCAGCTCCATAAAATAAAAACAAACATCCCTCAGCAGATGTGAAAAGCCTGTTTACACAGTGACAGACACATCCAGGTCATTAAAGACAGCACAAACGAGGGCAGCGCCACCTCTGAGGAAAAGTATGGCTTTTATTCGGAAAAAATAAAACGAAAACAGTAGTAGCACCTAGAAATTAGGGCCACACAATACGGTTTAAAAAAATCATGTCGCGGGTTAGCATGAAAATCGTGATATTAGAGCGCAACTGATACTGATAGTAGGGGAGCAATGATCAAAACTGCAATGATCCCTCAAATGTGGTTACACAAAGAAATGTAACGGAGGCAGGATATTTTAAAGTGTAACATTAAATGTCATTGTCTAAAATTACATCAGTGCACGGAAACTCCAAACATTTGCAAACATTTTTCTGGATTATATTCTGTAAAGTAAAGTTTTATCATCAGATATCAGACAACATATACGCCGATACGCCAAAGGATATATTGGTTGGACTCAAGCAAAAACGTTTTCTTACATATGGATAACAAGATCTGTGTGTTGAGGACATTATAATGCTGTTCTGTCACACATTTACCTTGAACAGAAAATTGCAGCTTCTTCAATTTGGATATTGCACTTGGCCATATTGTGATTTTCATAATATTTCTGAATGAATTGTGCAGCCCTGCTATAAACCCATCCTTTCAAGTATAAGGATGGTAACAAGCCCCATGAAGGGACCTTAACCAAGAATGCATCTCTCAATACAGGCTGACTTCCCTATTGATTTATACTATACTGGTTAATACTAAATCTCAAAAACTCATAAAAAAAAATCTTGTAACTAAAACAGCTGGTCACTGTAGCTTTTAACAAAAGTTACTCAAACAGGAGGAAATGGTGCATTTGTCGGGGACTATTTTCAGCTGTGGATTAATCCACATTTGGTGAGCTAGTGTGTATTTGTGGCAGCAGGACAGTGGATACATATATGTGATTGAGTCAGAATAAACTACAGCAGCGTGTATGTTAATAGTAATGAAGGCACATGTCACCCAGTGAAACAGTGTGACTTGATGTGTTTTTAGAAGTTTTTAGACAACAATGGAGCTCTATGGCACAGAGGAAGAAGGTATCACAAGTTGAATTAGTAGATACACTCGCTGTTGGTTTTGGTCTTTTCATGGCATTTCCTGAAAATAAAATAAATACAGAGTATCGCAAAACCTTCCTTTAGCTGTTCTTAGGTAAATCATAACAAACTCAAGCTGGATTGATAGAAAATGTTAAACTTGACAGAACTTTAAAAGCAATCTCAAGGGACCCAAACTTTGTAAAACATTTCAAATATGTCAAGTTGAATATGAGGGGAAATATGTATAAATTCATGAACCACACATCTAGAATCTTTCCATCAGATGTACAAACAAATTGCCTCGGGCATGAATATTTCATTCAGTGAAGACATAAACTAGATACATTTTACAAGCAGATGCAGAATACATATGCAGCAGCAAAAGTATATCCGATATGTGATTTTGCCACACCATGTAGAAAAACTTTGTCTCCTTACATGAAATATTCTGATGTAATCAAGTGAAAACCTGCTTTATGCTGATATTCTCACAAAAAAATGATATTATAAAAGTCAAGTATTAATAGTGTAATGAAAGATCAGAGTACTTATGTGACTTGATTGCTGAGAGCGACACAGAAACAGTAGCTCAGGATAGGTGAGCAAATGTGTGTGTGTGTGTGTGTGTGTGTGTGTGTGTGTGTGTGTGTGTGTGTGTGTGTGTGTGTGTGTGTGTGTGTGTGTCTGTGTGTGTCTGTGTGTGTCTGTGTGTGTGTGTGTGTGAGTGTGATACCCGTAGCCCGACTACACTGGCCCTCTTCACGCTCTCCACAAGTGCCTGGAAGTTTTTATCTCCTGAAATGTGTAAGAAGGCGGCTGCTGTCAAAGTGGCGAGCTCCTTATCTTCCTGCTGAGCGTCTTTCCAACAGGCGAGAACGGCACTCCGCTAAGAGGATTTCTATTTTGGTGTTTAATTTAATTTCTTAGCGGACGGACGGATTGTAATTTGGTGGTTTGTCTATGAAAACGTGTTTGGCTCCATAATCTAAATTTGTTTCAGTACAGATAGGGGATTCATTACAGGCTCAGGGAGCCTGCTGCTATGTTACTGTTCGACCGTGTGTGTGTCTGCCTGTATGTGTGTGTGTGTGTGTGTGTGTGTGTGTGTGTGTGTGTATACACCTGTAATACTGAGAGAGGATCTGTAGTTTCATGTGTGCATTCTGACTTGTGTGTTCATGTCTGCAGGTTACCGGAGTTTGGGTTCAATAAGCTTAATTTCTATGCAGTACACTCTGGACAGGTTCATACATCAGACTAGAGTGTGTGTATAATATAGATATTCCTGCATATTCTTGCAAAACACTGGGCTGTTGTGTTTCTCAGGTTGTACACATAGTTCAACACACGGAATCTAACATCCTACACAAACACTCAAACCGAAACAAAAGAGCAGAAACAGTGAGAGTGGTGTCACAAGTTGGTTTGTCCATATGTGTGCAGTGTCACATGTTTCTGGGGGTTTTTGTGTGAGTGTGTACCTGTAGTGTCGTGTGTCTCTCAGGGCGCGGTTGCTGGGGATGCGTTCGCTCTCTCTCTGGTTGAAGGCGTACAAGGTGTACGGGTCATCGCCCGGCTTCCAGCGTCGAGCGCTCAGGTAACTCCGCTCATCAAAACCTTCCAACATGTCCTCCCACTCTGCATCCGAGATCTGTCAATCAATCAATCAAAAAAAACGGTCAGTCAATTGGGGCAACAACTAATAGTCAATTTCATTTTCAGTTTATCGGTTTGTCCTCTGCTTGACTTATTGATTAATTAGTTAGGTAATATCTTTCAATTTCTTTTCAAAAATCATGGGCTGTACTGGTAGATCTATTCGTATCACAATTAGGCCTTTTGCTTGCAGGTTTACCCATTCCATATTGTGTATGTCTGAACACGCACACCTGTTGTCTTTCTATGTAAACCAACACACTGGTGTGTATTCACACACAGAATTGCAAGATCACACACATCAGCACATTGGGATACACCACTGTTCTTGAGTGTTGATTCTCCAGAAAAGCAGCAGTTTTATCACATTTACTCTTCAAATATGCCCGGCCTCCTTACTGTAGCCAGACTTGCATCTTCTTCTATGCTAAAAAAAATAAAAAAATAAATCCAGCAGAATGACAACAGTAAGTCACTTAGTAAGGGGATTATCAGTCATATGAAGTTCCTATTTTTGTAAATACATCCATATATAAGCATTTCCAGATGACACCTACATCCATACATTCTTTACTGGATATAATTTATCTTTTTATCAGTACATCTATAAAATTCTCTTGCCGCTTTGGCTCACAATTAATCAACCACCAAGTCAATCAGTTACCCAGACTAATTTATCAATTTACCACTCTATAACCTACAATGCAACTAAGCCACTACTGTAAGCGACATCACTGGAGGCAATTTATCAGATTACATGCAGCTTCCTCTGCAGCCACAAAATACTCCCCGAGACCTGTAAACACACTGTAATGTGTTAAAATTGGCAGGGTTACCCTTTATCAGTAACCACAGACCAACACTGCACATCACTGTCATTATATCAAATGAAATATATCAGAGCAGATAGTATGGTTCTTGATTTGAAGGTTCTGCTGGCTGACTCTTTCTCTGCATCAGTCACCAGACTGGTCCTGACTGAATGTGAGATTTAGTCATAAATGTCACAATCTGAGTCTCAGCCTGTCACCATGAAGGAAGTGGACGTAGCCTCTGTTTCTGAAAAGGGAGGCCAATGTGGAAATGACTGCATTCATGCTAATGCTCAGCAGCAGATGACTGCCCTGCTCGTAAAAAGAAGTTAGATTGTATAGAAGACAATGAGAAAATGACCCTACTTCTCACTTGATTTATTGTCTCAGTAAACAGTTTCCTAATGAGTTTATGGTCTTAATCTCTCTTTTCAAGTCTTCTTCATTACAGCATGTTCTTCATTTTGTGATTTATGGTCTCATTTTCAGTAAAAAAAAAAAGTTTTCTGGGTGTTGTTCGTTTGTGAAGCCTAACATGTTCAGCTCTTGGTTGTACCAAAAGTCATACAGTGGAGTCTGCTGTTCATTTTTCTTCCAGTCAGTACATCTTCTTTTAAGCCTGTTTTTAGCTAGCCAAAATTAGCATCCAAATTAATATCCCAGCTAACCAAGACAGCTAGCTATCATTAACTGATACCTTAGCATGTGAGCTGATAACAGAAGTTGCTACGGAGTGAGACATCTTGCTTCTTTGTCATCTCTGTTGAGAGACGCACACGTGCAGAACCACTCAGGCAGCTAACTAGAATGGAAGCTACTAACAACGGTTACTTTTTAAAAATTGTTTTTACTTCAGTCTCTTTTTAAAACTCCGCTGAACAATGACAGATTTAAAAGTATTAACAAGCCAGCGGCCTGATTTTCACTCAGGTGTTGTGTTTTCATTATAGCCGATTGAAGCCGGAGCCGCTGAATAACTTGTGACTATTGCAGAGCCATTTGACATGGTATTAAATGCTGATTATATAAATTCACACAGAAGACAAAAGACAGACGTTAGCGGGTGTTAACAGGTATTTGTCCAGTGTGAAAGAGGTAATAGTGAACTCAAGTTCTCAGTCAGAATCGCTCGAAATAAACAAGATGGCGATGGCCAAACTGCCAAAGGCTTCAAAACAGTACAGTCCATAAACTGATGGGTTTAAAAGCCACGTTGTGTGTATCTGTTGGTTTGCTGTCAACAGCGAGGGCCTTTTTAGAAGCATCCGGAGAGCTTTTAGAGGTAATTTCACTTAAAGAAGATTGAGAGGGGTTTTTAACTTTCTGCTCCTTGGTATTTAAGAAAATGAATGTTGAACTTCAGTTTTTTCATCCTCTTCGTCCTCTTTGTGACTAAATGCTGAGCTTTGTCTCTCAGCAGCTTTTGTTGTACAGATCTGTACTTTGACGGAGGCTTTACATTGGTCTGTGCTTTAAGTCCCAGTTCATATGAATTTGACCTAAATAAATACACATATAACACTGCGGAGTTCAATAATATAGGACTATTTCCCTCCTGTGTTTACAGACATCACAGGTGTAAACAAATCCAATTAAATCAAATTGAACTTCACTGCAGTCAAGTTTTTTGTGCTGTTGGAAAATCAACCTCAGAAGATGAATAATGAGCGCATATAGATGTTTTCTTCTAACATTTAAAACTCGTTTTCAGCGACTGACTCTGATGTCTGGGTGTCCTTGAACACACCGATAGGGGCAGACTTCTCAACTGCACAACAAAAGCTGGACTTTGAAGATATAAGAATAACTGAATGTTCATGAATATCTGAGCTGAGACTAGTTTGGAGTCTGTGGAGGTTGATTTGTTTGCAAATCAGTGAATACATGGAAATCAATTTGACTGCCTGGAAGGTAGGAAATCAATCTTAAAAGTTACAGAAAGCTTTGGAAAATAAGAGATAAGACACCTGTCTGACGCTTAAGATCCTATATGGCAAAGCTCAACAAAGGACTGCAGTTGAAAATTGGCCAGCTGGCTCACACTAGGGCTGCGACTAATGATTATATTCATTGTCGATTATATTCTCAGTTAATTGATCAGTTGTTTGGTCTGTAAAATGCCAGAAAATAGATGAAAATGTCAATGAGCGTTTCCTAAATCCTATTTTCTTACAGATGACATCCTCAAATGTCTTGTTTTATCCACAACCAAAAGATATTCAGTTTACTGGCACAGAGGAGGAAAGAAACTAGAAAATATTCACGCTGGGATCAGAGGATTTTTTTTTTCTCCATCCAAGTTTAATGGAAATCCGTTCACTAGTTTATGTGTATTCCTGCTCACAAACCAAACAACAAAGGGACAAGAGTGAAAACATAACCTCCTTGGTGGAGGTTATTACTTAAATAAAACATATGGAATTTGCAGTTAATGGGCTAAAGATGCAAAAGCAGCTGTATGGCCCTTTAATATGCTAATCAGAATCCAAGTTCTCAGTGTGAGCCACAGTAAAAGTCAGTCCTAGAATCAAAAAGATTCTGTTTCCTGTGTGGCACAGAAGAAACAACCAACTCTGCAGAAACCCAGAAATCTCCAGAAAATACAAACGTTATAAAATCAGATGTAAAATGTTAATGTAGCACATAAATCTTGCTTTGCTTCTAACAGCTGGTAGAGAAAAACACAAGGTGGCAACAACTTAAAAAAAAAACAGCTACAGCTGCACTTTCTATCTGTTGGAGCTGTGAGTGTGTGTGTGTGTGTGTGTGTGTGGTTTAAAAGAGAGTGTATATCATTTATGAGACAGTACAGATGCCTGTTTGCATGCAGGAAGGAGTGTGTACTGCGTGTTGTTCGAATGACTGAGGGAGTAAATGTGTTTGCCTGTGTATCATTTATGAGTGAGTGTGTGTGCTCGTAGGTATCATTTGAGAGGCTGAGGAGTGTGTGTTTCCGTTGATAAAGAGGGTGTGTGGGTTTCAGTGTGTGTTTGTGTAATGCATAAGCGAGAGAGCGGATGCTTCTTTGAGGGCGAGAGATATAGAGAACATACATTATCATTCTCTCTCTCTTTTGCCCCATCATAAACATAACACCGGAGCTTCAGTGAAAAACCCCAGAGGCCATATTTCTCCCCAACGACCACACACACTGGCACATAGTGGAGATGAATGGACACACACACACACACACACACACACAGCTGATGGTGTGTGTAACAGAACAACATTTACAGTGGAGCAGCAGTCTGGATGGAGGGATGCGGAAAACGACTGACACTCCTCCTCATCTTCTTCTTCTCTTGTCCTCCTCCTCCTCCTCCTCCTTCTCTCCTCATTATTCAGCCATACGACTTGCTGATGCGACACATTGTCTAAATGGGGCCATTAGAGGGCTGGGAGTCAGTGTTTGTGTGTGTGTGTGTGTGTGTGTGTGTGTGTGTGTGTGTGTGTGTGTGTGTGTGTGTGTATTGCTAGTTCTTCCCCTGGTGGCTGTAACAACGAAGCATGAAGAACAAGAGGGAGGGAGAGAGAGGGGAGGATGGATGGATGGATGGATGGATGGATGGATGGATGGATGGATGGATGGATGGATGGATGGATGGATGGATTGATGGGAGAGAGTGAGGCAGAGAACAGAGGAAAAGAAGACAAAAGGAAAGTGGGAGGCAAGGACTCGAGGCAGAAGGAAATTGAAGAAGAGAAAGGGGAAGGGGAGATAAGATGAAGAGGAGGAAAGAGGGAAGGTCAAAGAGAGATATGAAGGGTGCTGGGAAATGGGATGAACAAGAGATAATTAGATGGAGAAAAAAGGAGGAAATAAAGAATGAAAGAAGAAGAGAGGAGGAGGAAAGAAAATATGAGTAAAAGGACAGAAAGAGAGGAGTAGTACAGAAGAAAACATTGTTGGGAGAAAAGCAGGAAGAAAGAGAGTAAAAAGAAGGTATAAAGTGAGGGAAAACAGTAGGATGAAGGAGAGAAGAGCGAGAGAAGAAAGAGAGAAGAGAGGGGTGAAGACAAGAAGGAAAAATAAAATGGAGAGGATAGAGTGAGGAAGAGCAATGAGAAGAGGAAAAGAAAGAGAAAGGAAGGGCAGATAGGACATAGGAGGAAGGAGGGAGAAAATGACCTAACACTGATCAAACATTGGGAGAAATAAATAAAAGAGAAGATGTCATGATGAACAGAGAAAAAGAGAAAAGAAAAGGAAAAAAGGAAAGGTGGAGAAGATGAAAATGGACGATTGAAATGGCAAATCAGAGAGGAGGAGCAGGAGAAAAGAAAATGTGGAAGAAGAAAGGAGGGAGCAGAGAGGAGAGGAAATGAAAGATTAGAAGAGTCAGTTAAGATAAAGAAGAGGAGAAGGGGAGAAGAGGAGCAAGAAGAGGTGATGAAAGAGTGAGAGGAATGGGATAAAGAAGACAGGAAGAGGTAAATATAGAAGACAAGAGAGGCAAAAGTGGACAGAGAAAGAGGAGGAGTGCAGTGGAGAGAGGAGACAAGATGAGAGAAGAAGCGAGACAACAAGGGCGGGGTGCGATTAAGCTTGTCTGAGTTTCACACACACACCCACACCCACACACACACACACACACACACACACACACACACACACACACACAAACACACCTGCGGCCTTCTCGCCTCCCTGTAAGATTTGTTTGTGTCTCGTCTCGCTAGGAGCTCAGGAGAGGCTACGTTCAAGGTCCTCTGGATTTTATCCTACTTACTAAACACACACACACCAC
This sequence comes from Pagrus major, assembly GCF_040436345.1. Lineage (NCBI taxonomy): Eukaryota > Metazoa > Chordata > Actinopteri > Spariformes > Sparidae > Pagrus > Pagrus major. The sequence continues at coordinate 9,872,744 of NC_133236.1, forward strand.
ACACACAAACACACACACACACACACACACAGCTTGTCTTCCTAATGCACCGTGGCATCCTCTCAATGCCTCTCACGGCCCCTTACATGAACACAGACATTCAATTAACGAACCTGAGGCACGACGCGCTGGACAAACAACGTGTGTGTGTTGTGTGTGTGTGTGTGTGTGTGTGTGTGTGTGTGTGTGTGTGTGTGTGACCGTGCATGTGTGTTTGCCAAGCCACCAAAGAACCTATTAATTCATCCAGACGAGACAGACTGATACATTTAGAATCATAATGAGAAAGCCTGAAGCATGCACACACACACACACACACACACCCGGGTGTCACGGCCATTGCGTTCTTTTTGACAGCTCACATTGGGAAAAGACAGCAGAGATAAAGAGAGAGAGAGAAAGAATATGAAGGGCAAGATACTGTGTGTTAAAACCTTCAGGTCTTGTAACTGGAGGTTTGCTGGTTTCAATCCCTCTGACCAACACAGAAAGTTAAAGACAAACACTCTATGTCAAGTTATTACTACTTCGGTAAGTCTACTAGTGGTATTAGTAGTAGTATTACAAGTAAGTACCCAAACAAGGTAAATGTTCTGTGATTGCAATGGATGCAAAAGGTGAAACAATAATCATGAATTATAAACCTGAGAGGATACTAAACCACTTATACCACGACCACTCGCCAACAAATTGTAATTAAACTAAAAGTATGTTGTTCATTTCAGTTATTTTATATACATTATATTCAATAGAAAGACGCAAACAGATGTGAAATTGCCCTGCAAAGAAACGTTGATGAAGGTTGAAAAAGTTTGAACTTGAACATTGTTTGAATTACACTGAGGCTTTCACTTGTGGGATATTTGTTTTGTGCTGTTGAGGACTGCCTAAAACTGAGTGTTTTAAAAACTAAATAGAGAGAAATATATAAATATCACTCACTGGTAGATTTTCACTTATTGCTCACACTGGCCAAAAAAAAAAAGAAAAGAAAAAAAGCTTTGACCTTAAATTCAAAATGTAATGAAACATTGTCTTTAAATTCTTAGTTTTCTCACCTTTTTTAAGGTCTAATTAAAGCACAACATGCCCTGATCCCATGCGAAATATCCAGTTAGTGTTGTGGTGATATAAACTTGAGAAAACCAACCCAATCGTATCGTAATGTGTGTTTCTGCAAACTACATATTATCTTTATGCTGCAACTCTCTTGTGTTTCTTAAGGTTTTAATTTTGTGTCAACACTGTGCTTATGTCCTGGTTAGGTTGAGGCACAAAAACCAAAACTTGGTTTAGGTTAGGAAAAGTCTCTATGGTTAAATATGGTTTCACGCTAACAAATGCATTTTAACGGCACCACTATCCCCTCCACCTAGGGTTAGGGTTAGGGTTAGGGTTAGATATAATACGTACAACACGTAAAAAATGTAACATACATGTGGTTTGCAGAAACACAAAATGCCAACATCTTGCGCTGAACTGAATCTAAACATTCACTGTAGGGACTCCTGTTAACTGCGTACCAACCATCAATCTAGATAACAGACCAAAGTGTAGTAATATTGGAGTGGTAATACTCAATATAGTAGCAATGGTGGGAATATTACCAGTTGTAAAAGCAGTAGCATTAGCAATGACGACAATGGTTGCTGTATGTAGTAGCAGCAAGACTATTATTATAATGCTAGTATCATAATATCAGTGTCAGTGCCATTACCTGTATTATTAATCAGTGTCAATATCAGTATCAATATTATTAGTATTAATATTTGCAGTGAGTCACCTGGTTGTCACAGTGATTCACACAGAGAAGCAAAGAGCTGAAGAATTAAAGAGTAAAAGGGAGAGATGCCGGCCTCTGAACAGAGGACTGCTGCTAATGAGAACACAGCTCTTTGAAGACATGCACATCTGTGTGTAAGTGTGTGTGTGTGTGTGTGTGTGTGTGTGTGTGTGTGTGTGTGTGCTTGCGTGTGTGTGTCTGTGTTTGTGTGTGTGTGTGCGTGTGTGTGTGTGTGTGTGTGTGAAGACATGTTATCCAAAGAGCTTTACAATTTTGTCTCATTCTCGCATACACCCACACCAATGGCAACAAGCTACCATGCGAGACACGGCCCTTACCACGAGGAGCAATTGGGGTTTAGTGTATTGCTGAAGGGCACTAAAGCTCAAGCCTGGGATTAATGGTCAACACGCTCTGCAGACTGACTCATCTCAAATGTGGGTGTTGATGCGGACTAGTGTGCAAATGTCTCCACATCTGGTGTGATTTTTTTTTTTTATCTTGTAGTGCTGATTTGCTCTTTGTGTGTGTTTGTGTGTAACAGGGAAAGAGAGAGAGTCACAGGTTATCCTGCACAACGTGACAAAGAAAAATAAGATATAGAGAGACAGTGTGTGTAGTTTCAGAAAAACAGACATTACAAATCCAGCAAATTTTCTGCGACTGTTATTTCTGATAAACCACAAACCACCGAACTCTCTCTTTCTCAGCATCTCTTAACCTTAATATGTGCCCCAGTCAGATGATGAATTACCCATTATATCCAAGGCATAAATCATGTATGGTGTGTGTGTGTGTGTGTGTATGAGTGTGAGCTTCCTCTTTATTATCCCCTGTTCATGTGCACCATGTGAACAATGACCTCTCTCTGGCACACATACACATAAACACACACCCATGTCAACCCCTCTATTATATCATGATGTATCACCTCTGTAACAACTGCAACAAAGCGGCAAAACAAATGTGATATCTCCATTATTTTATGTTTCTTCTTCAATTATCTATCAAAGGCAAGATTAAACCCAGAGAGTTGACAGTTATCAGTGGCATTATTAGGAAGGGAAAAAAGAATATCTTCATCCTTCATCTCCTCCAATTTCAAAATGATCTGGCTCAGGTTATAGAGGTGGGATTAAAGTAGAAGGTTGCTGAGAATCAGGCTCAAATCCAACTTTCGATTTTTACCCCATACTTATCAAGTGAACCCATGCCCCTCAGAACAGAGTAACAAGGGGTAGTGGTTAAAATCTCCCCCTATGAAATGGGTCAATCCTTCAAGGCCCTTGAACAGTTGTCTTTGATGCCGTTTATGTAACGGGACTCTGCATTTCAAATATGTAGTCTTTAGCTGTGGTGACTTCTCTTGCATATGTGGCAATCCTGATATTAACACAATGGCATTTATCTGATGGAAATAGAAAATCATGGACGCTCAGAATTAGGACTGACCGATTAATCTGACAGCCAACTTAATCAGCCAATTATAGCCTATCTGAGTATTAATCGTAATCGGCCAAAAGTTGGCAGACTGACGCCGATGTTAACTTTTATTGGATAAATTATGCTACATCGAGAGTTCCCCCTGCAACCAATTGCAGATGCATATGTCATCTATTGACCGTCTGTAACCATTATACACTAAAAAATAAATATTGCAAAAGATGACATGTTTTGATAACGTTAAGCAGGAAAAGGCGTTTCTGGTCGGTGTTTGGTTCATAATGACTTAATGGTTCAGAATCACAGAGTAGAGAAAATGTGAATTAATGTTTAGAGGGCATCAGAGCAGGGGCACAATTCGTTCACAACTTCACGCTATCAATCAAGTCATCAAATAAAAAAGAACAATGCTTAATTACCAGGCCACTTATGTTAGCACTGCTTTATAGGCTAACATTAGCAACCAGTGTGCCTCCCCTGCCAGTCTGAAATTACATTAGAGCAGCCGCACCCAGTGCAACAACTTCCCTGCTGGACTTTACTTAAATGTTATATGTCACGTGCATTAAAGGGGGGGAAGCAACATTGAAATGTTTCAAATTGCCTCTGAAAAAACTCAGTTTGTAGCTCTAACACTTTTCCCTACCCCTCTATCCCAACAAAAATCAGGAGTAGGGCTAAGTGGTAGGGGCAGGGGGGTGTACTGGGAAAAAGGGTTTTTTCCAGCTGGGAAAATTCAAGTAAATGCCCTCTAAAGTCTAAACTGTGAAAGTTGGAGAATATTTTGGTACATGAGTTGATGTCATATGACATGAAACATGACGGACAAAAGTAAACACTGGGTTGATGGTAAGACCAAAGTCATGTATTGTATAGTCATCTTATCGTTTCCTAGCTGTCAACGGGTTGTTTTAACAAGTCCATGTTGCTCCAACATGATCCATATGAACACACCAAAGTCGGAAGAAACACCTTTCAAACTAAATGGGAACATCCGGGGAGCATGTGAACGCGGCATAGCTTATATCAAAGGTTGTTTTTTTTAATGTGGTTCCATAGTTTTCCTCTTTTTCTTGCTTATCTTATTATTCCACCTTCAGGGAATTTTGGTTCTGTAACACTGTTTTGCTGCAATTATGGCCAGAAAAAAAAAAAAAAAAAAAAAGAGCTTCTAGCTAAATAATGTTCAGATGGAATAAAGTAAATAAATACAAGTGGGAAAGAAAAAACAGCTTAAAATGCTGATTTTTTTCCTGAGGTTTGGTCACGCAAAAGAGGCAAAAAAAAATCCTCTACAGAAATAACATATGAATATGTATTTTCGGTTCCAGATCAAGCATTATGCAGAACAGACTGACAGTAAAAACCCATCCAACAAAAACAGAAAAGAGACAAGCATCCAGAAGACTGATTATACAGGGTAAAGACAGAAAACAGAAAAGAAAAAGGTGGGATTAGTTGCAGTCCAGACAGGCCAGACACTGCATTAAACATCCATGTTTAAAAAAAGACAAATCTGCAGGATTCTTTAAATTACTCACAGCAAGAGACCTAATTTACATAGACTGTTCTCTAATCCTGTTATCTCAAGCTTGCCAATTAGTTTTTGTGCCACAACGAGGTATCAAACTTTTCTTATCTTCGGGTCACGACTAACAATCTTGTTATCCTATGAAACTGAAAACAATTTTGTCAGATTGTGACTTTAGATCTGGAGATCAACATCAGAGCAGCTCGGGGTGGCGTAGTGCGACTGATTGAAGAGGAACCAAAGCAGTGACGAGACAGTCAGAGGAAACGATTGATCAACGCTTCACATTCTGCTTTAATCAGGGTGGAACAGGCAGAAACGGCACCGAGCGCTTCTATTACAGATAAAATTCAAAGTTCACTTGAACTGACAGCTTTTATATTTTGCTGTCTTGAGATAACGAGATTACTAAACCTTGATGTTGAGAAAATGGATTTTGATATCTTTTGGTAATGATAATTTTTTTTTTTTAAATGTTTGCGAATACTGGTAAGAGAGGCACAGTGAGTTCAAAGTAAGACATGTCTGAAAACAAAAGTTCTCCAAACATTCTGTCTAAGCCTCATAAGATTTTTAACCCCGATGAAAACTGACTTGGGCGGCCATGAACTCGTCGCGGGTGATTGCTGTTTGCATGATCCCGTTTAAACTGATCTAAAATAAAAACCATAATAGCTATTTGCATTTTGCAGTAAAAAGCTAAGTCTTCTGTCTTTCTGGTCATCACACTGTACGCTCGTGATGATGTCGTTATGTTACCTTACAGTACATGCAGCGTAACACACAGCAACAACATGTGGTGGTGCAGTAAGGCAGGTTGATTTAATTTTCAATTTTTATATTTATATTTCACTAATTTTATCAGTCAACATGTTTTATTGACTTGCACAGCCTTGTAGCTTAGGCTGTAACATTATAGGGATATGAAGAAATCTAAGAAAATCTAGGAAATTACATCATATTAAACAAAAATACCAATATAAGACTGGGGAAACAACTGTAATATAACCATAATATGGTTTGTGTGTTTATTTAGTAAATGATGAAAGGTACTGGGGGGACATTTCTATTGCAGAGTTCAGGAGTTAAAGATATAAATCATATTTTTGTTTTGGGTTGGGTTTTTTCAACCCTTTTACAGGGACTATGATGCCTAGTGGACATATTTTGGGACTAATGTACTAATAACAGGCTTTTGCAAATGCATCTTAAATATGTAATTTTTTGTGTTGCAAAATGAAATGTTTATTGTCCTCGTCCTCCCTATTTATCTGGATCTAAGCTGAATGGGTGATATGGTGGACGTGTGACTAGATAATTACTCAAGTGTGTCAGGAAAAACACACTTTCTTCAGTGATGTGCTTCTCATCACAGGAGAAGCAAATTGATTTTTTTCCACAGAATCCCAAAATATAAAACCACTCAGGTCTTACAAGCATGTAGGTTGGTTGCCAGTAGACTGACCAGACATTTTGGTGCATTTCTTTGTTCACAGAATATTTGCAAAGTTGATTTTTAAATATATTTAGAATTTTGCATATTTTACATCCACATTTACATCAGCTAGCAGTCCCATTCATGCATTGCTATAGTACGTTACCTATACCATAACCATCACTAACAATCAATCATCAGAATAGCTCGAAACCAACTTTATTTATTGGCTCTAGTGACGGAAACATGACACCTGGGTGGACAGGCAGATTTTCATCACTTTTCCGATCTGACGCTATATCGTGCATGGAAGTTAAGGACATCTCCGTTCAAACAGTTTGAAAGAAAGACTGAAGTAAAAGATAAAAAAAAGCAGCAACTAACATTGTCACTGCCTCCATTCAGTTCTCTACTGTTCCCTGTTTTCCGCTGCGTTTACACTGTAAAAAAAAGAAAACAAGGCAAACTCATCCACTAGCAATGGGAAAAGAATCAATTTGCATATATGTGTTTAAGAAAAACCAGCATATGCTCAAATTTGGGCATAAAAATGATATTAGAAATGGGTGTTTGGAATAACTGTAGGACGTAGGAGCTCAAAGACTTGTTGACACATATTTTTTCCCAAATGTCAAAATGACATTGTGTGGCTCTACATGTGGCTCTACATGTCAAATGAGGCGATTGGGTCGGGAAGCGGGTATTTCAAGAAAAGATTTTAACATTACAACGAAAATCAGTAAGTATAAGTATACAGTCAACAGCACAACTGGTGGTATAAACATCCAAAGGGGTCCAAATGCCTTCAAATAATAACCAGGTGGCTAAACTGTGTAAGTTTTGATCTGAGCGATTTTCTCATTAATTGCTTATTAGTATGAGAGACTGAACACAAAAGTTCCTTCTGTGCTTGAACACATCGATGAGCAACACATCGTACTACGCCTTGGTCACGTCAGGTACATTTTTCATGTCTTACCCTTCCTCATCTTCTTTCTCTCCATGTTCCTCCCCATCCTCCCTCCATTCTCACCTGTCCTCTCATCTTCTTCCCATGCCCTCACCTCTTCTCTCATCTGCCCATCTCTCCACCCACATCACTTCTTCCCCTCTGTTATTCTGCACCGCCTCCCCCTTCTCTTCTCTGCTATCCCTTCATTTATTTTTACCTCCTCGTCTTTCCTTCCTCCTCTCCTCTCCCTCTGTGTGAAGTGGTTGCTGTTTGTTTGAAGTCGGGGCTTATTGAGCTCAGGTCTGGAGAGAGCAGCGCTATGTCAATACTACACACACACTCACACACACACACACACACATACGCACACTGACACAAACACATTCTCCTCTTTCTCCCTCTCTTCTCCCCTCAACACTGTCTCTCTCTCTCTCTCACACACACACACACACACACACACACACACACACACACACACACACACGCTGCTCAGTCATCAATTAAGGGTGTGTATAGATCTCTCCCTGCAGCAGCGGTGCTTGTTTGGTTTCTACATTGTTTTCTGTTCCAGCTCATACATCTCTGTCTATGACACACACACACACAAACACACACAACCACCTAAACACACAGACACACTAGCATACAGCTACACGATTAGTCTTTTTCACCACAGAGCAGGATGTTTTTTTAAGAAACTCTGGAACCTTTCCTAGATTTTGACTGCAGGAGTGGAGTTCTAGTTTTGGGCCGTAAAAAGTTTCTGATCCCAATAAATCGCCACTTCTGAGGTAAAACTAACTGATGTCACAAGATCAATCAGAGTTAAGTCTGCAGTATTGAAAAAAATTATCTGTACATAGTCGTTACTTTGCAGTTTCGATCTCTGCATGTCTCCTTTCCATCAGTTTAAACATAACACAGTGTAAGTGTAATATATATATATATATATATATTTTTTTTTTTTTTTTTTTTTCATCTGAAATTTGTCTAATTTGTCCAATGTTCACAGCTGGCCCAGTCACCAGAACAAAATGTCCAGACCAAACCACCAGATGCATACAAATTTGTACATGTCGTATGCATCATATGTACATTTCAACAATACATTTCATAACACGTTCACAATGAATTTACAAAAGCTGATGGGACTGCTGCCAAACCAGAGACCATTGTACGAGATTGCATTTCAACATTTGTAAGTGTGAAACCACTGGATATTTTCAACAAGAAATGGTGACATTTTCCAGCCATGTTCATTGCGACGGAACCAGATATTTTAGGCCACATGATGTTTTCCTAACCCTAACCAAGTGGTTTTTGTGCCTAAACCTAACCAGATCACATTAGTGCAGTGTTGTCGAGACATAAAATTGACAAACCAAAGCTAAAGAAATGGAAAGTTGAAACATGAAGAAATGAATTGTATTAAACCAATACATGCACGCAGCATTTTATTTTCACATTTTCAGTGTAGAGCTTAAATGATGAATAGAACAGAAATTGTTAACAGATACAACATTAAACCTCTATTACTATTTTGATGGTTGATCTATAATTTGAGCATTTTTAAAAAGAAACAAAAATCCCCAAATAATTGAGTGCAGCCCTATTTCAATGTTTATCTTTCCGCCTCTGAATGTCTCCAATCCACCTTCCATTCAAACATCGCAGTCACGGAACAGGAAATTACAAAGATTGACATGTTGACATGATGCCTCTTTGTTATTGTCTCGTCAGATGCAAAATTACAATCCATGCCAATGCTTTTTAATTTGTTATCAGACTGATTTGTCTAAGCGTCACAGATGAGTTTAATTCCCGACAGTCCTGGGAAATAACGAGTGCAAACGCAAATAAGCATCCTGAAAAATCACACACACACAAACACACATACTCATATCATATCTCAAAACACAGACACAGAGCTCTCCACTGAACCTTAAATCTACCAGCGATGCAATGAATCATGGGAGCACAGGGACATGAGTGGAGTTGGCCTGACACCTATTAGGTGGTATTGCAGTATGTGTGTTTGTTTGTGTGTGTGTTTGTGTGTGTGCGTGTGTGTGTACATTTGCATTTATATCTGAAAGAAGGATGAGGTCATTGGTTGAAAAAGCACTCGTCTTCCCATAGAAAGCACAGGAATGTTTTTGATATTGACCCAAGTCACATCCTGTATATAGTTTTTTGGTAAAATCTGAAAAGGAAGAAATTCATAAAAATATGTATTTTTTTTCCTCTGAAATGTACCTTAATTGTTGTGTTTATACAAGCCCCTTTTCACTCCCAATGTGTTAAAAACTGCAGCCTGGTCAGTGGTCCAACAATTTAAAGTTTGATGCCATAGTTACCCCTATAGAACCCCTGTAGCGCAGTAGTATAAAAACCTAAACCTAACCGAGTAGCTCTTGTGCCTAAACCTAATCGAGTAGTTTTTGTGCCTAAACCTAACCAAGTCATTTTTGTGCCTAAACCTAACCCAGTAGCGTTTATGCTTTATCCTAACTAGCTAGTTTTGTGCCAAAACTGACATCAGAGGGGTAGGTAGAGCTTCATAGTTTGGCCACTGACCAAACTGCTGTATTTGACAAGTTGGGTGTGACAACGTGTTGGTCCTCACACACACACACACACACACACACACACACTTATCATGTGATTATATTATACTATTATGGATAGCCTTAATTGAAAGAAAAGCACACAAAAAACCTAAACCTTCCCACACCAGGAGAGTTGCAGTCCAGCTGTAAGTGCTGTTAAGCAAGGCACTGAATCAGTACCAGCTCCAAGTAGTAGCTGGAGCTTGACCTCTGACCTCCGACCCCCCCTGTGGAGGCGGCAGAGCAGAGACAAGGCACAATTTCCCCACAGGGATTGAGACAGGATCACATCGCATATTCATGGTACAGCGAAGAGTCGGGGATAAAAGCATCCACCATAAAGCATATGGAGAGTGTGAGAGAGCAGTGCAGAGAAGGGTAAGTAATAGAGAGAATGAAAGAATATGTTTGTAGGTGTTTACATCTCGAATTCTCCTTGAATTTAAAGTATTTTTCTTCGCAGCTCTGCAAAGCTTCCTGTCTCTGTTCAACTGAGCTCAAAACTGTAGAGAAAAACAACCAAGGCTGCTCAGTTGTGTGTGTGTGTTTGTGCGTGTGTGTCTGTGTGTGTGCATGTTTGTGTGTGTGTGTGTGTGTGTGTGTTTCTGCATGTATATGTATGAGGTGACAGATGGGATGTAATTTAAACGTTACCTTGTACAGATTTTACTATTCACACAAACACACACACACACGAGACGTCTCAGAATGAAAACTGATACAAAAACTACACGCTGAAATATGATTATAAACTACTGATGTACTGTAAGTTGAAAAAGAAAATCGTGTCGTCTGTACTCCTGAAATAACAACACTGAAATATTGTCAGTAACTCTGTAAAAGACTGTTATTGCCATTAATTAAGTATTTATAATGCATACTATTACTATATTTACTATATTACTGGATGTATCATTAGTTTCTGTTACCTAATAATATTTTTTCGGGGGCAACATATATCTCCAAAATTTTCACCACCAATATCAGCTTCACCACCACCCAGAGCTCATTTTTGCCTGATGGCCCCCTAGCAGGTCAAACTGATATTTCTGGCAAGAGGCAATTTTATAAACAGGATAATCCACTCTGAGGTGAGCAGATGTTGAAAACAACCACAAATAATGCAAAGTGCAAATAGCCTCTGCAATGTGCATGATTTTTTGATAACCACTCAGCTCTCGGCTTGATTCTAAATCGAAATGAGTTTTCAATTTTCTGCTTATGAAAAGTAGGATCAGCAATTCTCAGAGTATTTTTATTCTCTACACCCTGGCCCTCTTTCGTGCATCCGAAGAAAAAAAACATTTCAAAGACAACACAGCTAGCTTACTGTTAGCCTGCAGCTGCACTACCAGACACCTGTGTGCATGAAGATGATCAACCGACTGGTACCAGAAGTAAGTCTGACAAAGTTAAAGAAGTTGGGTTTCATTTTGTTTCTGGATTGATTTGTTTCGGAAAAGGGTCAACTCTGGACAAATTTGAGAAACCAAAATTTGTGACAAACTAAATGTCTATCTTGTTTATTGTTGAAAACCCTGATGGGTGGTATTTTTTTGTTGAACTGTGGAATCTTTATTTTCAGTACATACTAACCCTTACCTGCAACAAGCCACCAGGACAAAGTCAAGCATAGTGTAAATTACCTTTTAAATTAAGAATGGGCACCAATGATATGTTGATTATACAAATCCAGATGGGATAGTCTAGCCATCTGTGTTTAGAAAGAAATATTTAAAATAAAAAATCTAATCAAATCAAATCAAATCAAATCGCGACCTTAAACTCAAAGTCAAATCAGATTGGAGACTCTATTCAGTATTCAGGAAAGAAAGTTAAAGATTGTTAAAGATTTGGTAAGTAATAAATCCAATAATGACACATCTAGGCCTTTTGGGTAAAATTAGGATATAATGCCAACTGCAGGTCAAAGCACCAGTCCACATTGACTACCTTTAAAATTAAAAACAAACAAAAAACGCTTTAGAGGCAGCTTTGCTTTCAAAGCTCAGCTCTTTGTGGCTTCATAAAAGAATTGAGTTTTCCTCTTTGTTGTGTTGCAGTAATGCAACTGGTCGATCACAGCCATCCATGAAACAAAATCTTTTTTAAATTCAAGCAATTCATGCTTTGACTTGCATTTTTTAGCACTTTGTGCACATAGAAGGAATGTGGGCAGAAATCCTGTGTTGGAATTGAAGACAGAATACAAATACTTACACTCATCCACCAGCCCCCATAATTATGCACCTTCCTTGTTCTATATGAACATCACATCACTTTCTGCGTTGCGGGTGAATGTAATCAATATTTTGGTCTCTGTGTTCAAAGCTGGTTAACATCTGTTAATGCAAAACACTGTTGCATACACCACTTTTTTTTTGCTCCTTTAACAAAATAACACCACATCAACAATTCAGGTGCTGTTGTTGCCATTGGATATCACTGCTCTCTCTCCCCTTCTCGCTCGCTCTCTAATCCATACATACATCCCGGTGGACCGACTGGGAAACTGTTTATCCAATCACAGCTGTTCAAAATTCCTCACCTTCTCCCACGAAACCTACCTTCACTGGTGAATATAAATGCCTAGGACTGTGTGTGTGTTGTGGTGGGGGATGCTTAGCAAACACTGCAGAGCAAGCAGTCTGGAAGCAGAGCAATAATTTACCCTCTGCAAAAGCCATGAATAAAAACAAACCTAAGAGAAGCGACAAAATACAAAATGTGGTCATTCTTTTCTTCTATATCTCTGTCTCCTCCTCTCTCTTGCTCTTACTTTCCCTCTCTCTCTTTTTTTCTCTCTCTCCCTCTCTCTCTCTCTCTCTCTCACACACACACACACACACACACACACACACACACACACACAAAAACCCAGACACACATCCTCTCACCCTCTCTTTCACTTTTGCTTTGCATCGAGCCTCCCTCAAAGAAAATATATTTTCGAAATTTCAACCAAGGTAACACGGAGAAATGAAATTAATATCACGTTGAAACAGCAGTGACACACACACACACACACACACACACACATATACACACAGTGCACCTGTTTGACACGGTTATCAAACAGCGAACAGGAGAAGTAATAAAAACTAATAAGTACGCCCTCTCTGTGAAAACACACTCTCACACACACTAAAGAATGTATTCACAACAACACACACACACACACACACAGAATCATTATTAAATGGCTTGACAGCAGCTTTCTGTGTTTGTGTGTGTGTGTGTGTGTGTGTGTGTGTGTGTGTGTGTGTGTGTGTGTGTTGGAGGTGTGTGTAGAGTTTAGAGCTTTCAATCTAATCCCCTTCTTTATTGGCCACAAGCAGCAGGGCCAGTTGGGTAATACACAATATTGTTTGTGTGTGTGTGCGTGCGTGTGTGTGTGTGAGAGAGAGAGAGAGTGCGTGTGTGTGTGTGTGTGTGTGTGTGCATGTGTGTGTGTCTTTGTTGCCGAGGAAGAAGTGAAAGATTTGAGTTTTCAGAGGGGAGTTGAGCAGGAGGAGGAAGAAGAGGAGGAGGAGGAAGGAGAAGATAGAGGAGCGCTCGTTTAAATCCTCCTGGTAATATTGCTTTCTTCACGCTCTTGGCAGGGAGATTAACTGCTAATGGAGAGGATATATCTGCTATTAGCCCCAACAACAATAGCAACTACAACACAGACAGCAAGGAAGTGCGATGGTGTTGATGGCATCTACAGCAACAGCAATCAATACAGAAATAACACACTCTGTTTTCTGGGTTAGGGAAGCTGACGGCTTTGGAACAACATGAGTTTGGAATAAGCGTCAGTTATTCAGAGATTACAAGAGGCAGAGCTGCAGACGTGACAACTAGACTTAAGTCCCAAAGACTGAGACGATCGTCTTCAGGCTTCTCTTTCATCTAGGTAGATGAAAAACGTGGACGTTCACACACTCTGACACTCGATACCACACTTAAAGACAAAAACAAGTGGTGACCTGGTAAATACCAAAACAATAAACACAAATGCAGTAACAACGTGTCCTAACTGAATGCAAGATGAGCAAGCGTCAGCAAAAACTCTATTCGATTGCACTCCACAACAGGGGGCAGGTTTTGAGCTGAACTTTTGAAAGACACTCTGTTTCCTTTTTTTTCCAGTTGCTCACGTAGAAAGTGCGTTGCATCATGGACAAAAAACAGTGGATTAATGAAGATGAAATGTAATGAAGAGTTATCTATACATCACCTCAACATTTAATAACAAAAACCTAAATAAGGTGGCAGTTGGCTGGACATCTCCAGGGAGCTTGATTTTTTTTTGGTTAAAACAAAAAAAATCTACCTGCTTGCTGTTGGCTATATTGTATATTATATTGTCATTTCCAGTAAAGAAACATCTAAATATCACAAAATAATATGTAGAGTATATTATCTTTTAAGAAAGTAGAAAATTAGAAAAATAGCAAATACTCAGCCACATTTTTACTGGAGTAGTCTGATCTCAAGCACACAGCTGAGAGGTTCGTAGCTTGTTTAAGTTCAGTGTGGACAGAGAGTCCAATATTGTGCATGCAACACGAGTTAGGGTGTAGTAGGGTGCTCGTTTGCCGTTAGGACATGGTGTCAGACGAAAGCTTGGCAGGATTGCACAGCCATACACCGTGATTATTAAAATTATGCTCCCCATGAGGAAAGACTTGGTCTCAAATAAATATATATTTATCTCAGTGCCAACATGATATGAGGTTGGTACAGATAGCTCAACCATAGGTCTTATTTAATTGAAGTTACCATATCTATCAGTTATTAAGACATTTTAGTCACTATAGTATACCAAAAGCTATCAGCAAGCAAGTAGTGAGGGAAATTGAAGGTGTGCTCATTTTCAATTCAATAAAATTGCTGATCTGGGAGTTTGTGTACGACCTATTTGATCTGACTACTAGTATCCTTTTCCTGGTAGACTGTGGTTTCTCTAAACCTTAGCAAGGAAGTCTGAGAGAAAAATGTGTTTTGTTGGAAGATGGTCAAAAATCGAAATAAAAAAATTATTTAGTCAACACATCAAAGCAGTGGGTGATCTTATTATGTTAGATTGCAATCGATCTTGATTTGTAGAGATTGTGGTATCTAATGTCCTCTTACTGCTGTTTCCAAACTTCACATTGTTGAGCAGATGTGCGTTATCAGAACAAACCAATAGAGTGGGCTATGCTGATTTGAAGAATTACTTCCTGTGGTGACGTATTGTAAATATTGCAATGTGAGTTATGGCTAGCAGCATGGTGGATGAGAAGCATGAATGCAATATTGTGTTTTAATGGTGCAAATGGAGAAGCTCAGGGTATTTCAAGTCTGACTATATTCCATAGAATATTTCCAAATTGAGAAAAAGGATTGAAATCTAGGTAATGGATTGCGATTGTGATTAAATAAATAGTAAATATTGGGCAATCTCATGACTGGTTCTTGGGTGGCCGACTCATTTTAGAATCAATTTTTGATTCAAACTGATCCTCGATTTCGTTCTGTCATCATCAAGCTATTAAGATTCAGAAAATTGATTTTTGACATTTGTGAATCGATTCTTAATTGTCACAGCTAAGAATCGAGATTCTTATGTGATTCAATACCCTTACTTTGTGGCATATCAACCTCATTGGGTACAAATGGTTCTACTAGCATCTGTGCTCTGGCAGAAAGATCCACTACATCCAGGTCTTCCATATGCCCTGCTTATCAGCACTGTGAATCAAAGTGGGATAACCATGAAAAGACACAGCTGAAGGCTTGAACTCAGTAAGTTAGAGAATCGTGGGGAGTTGTCCTCTGCTAAGTGACTCTTTATGTTCCACCTCAGTACTTAAGCCCACCATGCAGTTGTGTAGCATTGTAGTATTGATATTAGTTTGAGCTAACACGGAGGCAGTGACAGGAGAAGCTGGCTGTAACTGGCACTGAGCAGAGAAATGACACATTGGGCACAAATGACTGGCGACAGCGAAAACAGCTTGTACTCTGTCTGCTTTAAACCAGTTCATTTGCTCCCTGTCGCCTCACTGTTGTTGTCCTTGTGTCTGTGTGCATGTTTGTGTGTGTTTGTGTGTGTGTTGTCTCTTTTTCCTTTAAGTCTCTCTCTTCCCTCAACCTCTCGATATGTTTTCATTTTTTGTCTCTTATCCATTTTTTTCTTCTTTCTCCTTTTCATTCTCATCTTGCATCACACTCTCCTTTTGTACAGCCACTCCTGTTCTTTGTCTCCTTTACTCTCTCTCAATCTCATATTCTTTTTCTCTCTTCTTTTCTATCCTCCTTTCTGTCTATGTTTTTCAATATCCTGCTCTCAGTTTTTCCATTGGTTCTCCCCCCTCTCCCTCTCTGTTATCTTTCTCCCTCACTCTCTTTATCCTCACTTTACCCTCCACTCTCTATAAACTAGATTGATGGCTTAATCCTACATGCATCAAGGTGAGAATTACAATTTTTGCACCAGCACGCGCGCGCGCGCGCACACACACACACACACACACACACACACACACAAATGGCAGTAGACAGTGACAGCCCTATTCACATACTCACTCCCTTTGCCTCCCACACGCACATTATCCTTTCCTCTCTTTGACTATGTTGGCATTCACAAAAGCAACCAGGTTACTGGCAGGAATCAGGTTTAAGGCAGGAGGGGGCGTTGAAATGGAACTGGCCAATAACCAAATATATTCCCTAAGACACTAATATTGTAGGTGTAGCAGCGTTATTTACACCATGGCCTCAAAGATTACTTGTTACTACTTGTTAATACTCTGCTTGAACTCATACAAAAGTCAAAGATGCTCAATCAGGACATATTCTGCATCAAGCGATCGAGCTAGCTGTCAAAACATGGTATTTCCTGTTTCATTAGCATCTTCCTCAAACCTCTCCTGATAGCTCAAACCTGACACTTCGAACCTCTCAACTCATTAGAGGGGAATTCCCATAATTAAACCTGGGCCTTACATTTACATATTTTGGTGTTTAAATGACCAAAATTTGGAACTTGTCCAGCAGATCGCCTCAGCAGGCAGCCATTGCATGGCTACAATGACTGCAATGTAATCCTCTTGAGGCCACTACAAGCGTTAAAGTAACATCCACTAAAAGTGCTTGTTTTGCCACTGACAGGTTGAGGTTGTAATTCTCAGTGTCTGACAACATTACGGAAACGACTACTACAGATATTGGGCTTTTTGGTAAAAATTAAGATCCGTTTCGTAACCACAAACAAAAGTTTCACACAGAATTCTCGCTCTGAAATCTCACATGAGATGAGCTGTTACAGTTGTTGCCTCCTTTTCGTTGTTGAATCAGCTAAATGACCATGACTTTGGAATTCTTGCTGGCCTTGGGATGATCTCCAAACTCCTCTCCCAACTCTGACTCACGTTTCCACCTTCGTCTTCCTGCAACAACTCTTGTAAAATTGTCAGGTAGACCAGTCAGTAACACTAGCAACTTTTTGTGACATATGTCTTTTGAATGTTCATGACTTATGCACAAGTGATAATGTGGTATTCAGAAAAACTTTTTCTAGACCCCTGATTCAAAACAGTTGGAACGCTGTGTAAAACATCAACAAAACAGAATGTGATCATTTGGCACAGTTGCTTATGAGCAGGTACACTGCCTTCACTAGAATCACTTTTATTGAATACCATGCTTTGCTCATCCAACCTTGGAAAAAATACCTACCTGATGAAGGTTTGATGACCAAAACATGGTGTGAAAATATGGTATTAAAAACTTCAGTTTGAACCACAATAAGCTGTCCTTTGGATGTCTGTAATACAAGTTGAAGGTGTGTCTAAAATGACTTTCATTTTGAATCACCTGGACACCAATAGTATTAAAAACTTTTATTCTGGCCCCGTATAGATGTCTTTTGAACATTCAACAAAGACGTGGAATTAGCATCTTGTGGATATTATTTGCTCTTTATTGAAAATACCGAACTGAGAAGGCCGGCGCTGACCCTGAATCTGAAATAAACAATCGCCGGTGTTTAAATTCATTCACCGACCAGACCGGTCAAAAATGTATCCAGTGTAAACTGCCCACATTGACTGTTGTTTCTGTGTCAAAAGACCTTATTTTCTGTTTCAGTATTTTAATTCAAACAGAGAACATAAATGATCAGTTTCAGTCTGCTGAATCAAGTTGTAGTGTGTCAGCTTGAAATTGCAAATCATTACAAATTCATCTGTAATATTTTTGCATAATTTTTTGGAACCTATACTCTGTCAACAGTTTAAATGCAATTCTAAACGTATGACCAAGGTATATTAAATTGCAGGTATCCGTAGCAACAGTTTCTCCACTGGGTTACTGCACTTTAAGATGAGTTTTGGATTTATTTATTTTTTTCGATACAAGGTTGAACCACTACATATAATCATCTTTTCTTTCATCGAACTGTACAACCGCCACAGAGTTACCTCACCTGTCTGAAGACTTAATCTTACACATGTGCTCTGTTAAAGCCCTGCTAGAAACCTATTTAAGTGTCTCCAATACCCAGAAATCAGGTTTCTTCAGCAGCTGTGTTAACCTGGTTCTTCTTCATCCTTAAACCCGCTTTTTGAAAATCTGGTCACTGTGGAAATGTGGCAGTGAGCTGGTTACTAAAACTCATGGTAACATATTCTTTATCCCTCTTTCAAACACACACACACTAGTGTAAAGGCATGTGTGGTGTAGCGTGACAGAGCAGTGCATGTCTTGTCACTGACAGCTCATTTCCAGTGAATGCTTGTCAATTACAAAATCAAAATGTGTGTGTGTGTGTGTGTAGCCCAAGGTGAGACACACACTCACAAAGCAGCACACAAAGTGATGAACTCATATGACACGGATACCAATATAATATAAATGAAATATGCATGAATGTCATGTCAACACACGTACAGCTGTGATTTATTGACACTGGATGAGGCCGTCCTAAAGCTACACTTATCAGCTGCTTTCAGTCCTTTCATGCCTGTTTATCTGTGTGTGTGTGTGTGTGTGTGTGTGTGTGTGTGTGTGTGTGTGTGTGTGTGTGTGTGTGTGTGTGTGTGTGTGTACATAAGAGACACACGCACACACAGTATACTTGGATAATTTTGCAGTCAAAGATGCTTGATTATGCCGCATCCTCAACTTTAAAAAATCCCATTTATGCTGATTCTTGCTGTTTTTATTCTGAATCGTCTGAATCATTTATAAAGGAGGAAGGGATGAGCAGGGGGAAAAATGCAAAACACACTTTCTTGTGCTTTTGTGAGGAACGCGCTTCTTAATGCAGGAACGGCACGGTGATTGCAAATTGCCTGTCTGTGTATGATATCAGAGCAACTGTTCATTTAGCTGAATGCCACAGAGGAGCAACACAAGACATCACTGGAGATGGTGTCTAAAACTCCTCACATACGTATCTGTCATCTCCTCAATGAGCGCCTCTCTACCAACACAACATGTAGCTCTACCTGCTGTCTGCTAACCTCAGACTTCTGACCTTCAGACTGCAGGGTGCTTCTGCATAATGCTGCACTCACTGTTCAAAAGCCTAAACAGGGACAAGAGCTGCAAATTCACTTCAGCAAGATGCCTTGAACATCTGTTGCATTTGGTTTCTTATGTAATAATCAGGGATGCGCTGTTTCTGTAATCGGAGTGGGGCTTAAACCCAAAGTGGGATGAGTGAGATTAACCATAAACTGTTAAATAAGCCTTAAATTGATATTGGTTGATCAGAAGTTGCTGTATTTATTACTTTTGACAAAATTAATTACACAAAGCCTCAGAATTGAGCTGATTTAAGATTTTTTTTTTTTTTTTATCACAAGAGTAAGAGAACTAAAGCATAAATATAATTAATTACGTTATCATCCACCAGGGGCGCGGGCGACATTTCCCATTTTTGCCTTAACTCCATTTACCTTTGCTGTGTTTTATCAATACTGAAATATATTTTACAAAAATCTCACAATGTTTTTATCAGGCCCTTGGTGACTGACAGCAAACTTCAGTCAGATTCCTGGTAGTGTTTTAGTTCTTTTGAATTTGGTGTACAACAGCCACAAGAACTGCCTGTAACTAGTCTGTAACCATAATTGTAAGAAAAAGCATACAAAATGACACTGAATGACTACTGAACAGGCAACAAGATAAACTCATAATCAAAAGACTGGATTACTTACACGTTATTATAATATGTGTATTATTAACACAATATCAACATTTCATTGTTTTAATATCAGGGTTTTCATGGATATCATGATATCGCAACACCCCTAGTCAGTGGTGAGTTCAATGAGTACAGATACACATACACTGTGCGTGCCATTGCTCGCTAGCCATACATTATCCGTAAACACTCGTGCAAGTAACGCAATCCCACGCTCAAACAACCACCACTGCTGATTGAAATCTGTCTGATGTGACTCAGGTAAAATGTTTATAGAATAGGCAATGTTTTAAAGTTTTATTCATGCCCCATTTAGTCTCGTTCACTGACTTCCTTCCTCACTCTCTGACTCTCTCCCAGAAGTTATAGCAACAAGCGACCAAATGAAACACACTGTTACCTTGATTAAATTACAGGTTTCTCTGGGTTTGAACATTGTTGAAACATTTGCAATCATAAGTACACAACTTAACAAAATATATCGCAAAGGTCCAGTTGTTTTTTCAACAACAAAGGCAGAATTCTTACATATTATATCGTTCACATTGTGTAAAATTCAGCTATTAAATTATTGAGTCTGGCATGTAACACACTGATGTACTCTGGCTGCCAAAAGAGCAAAACTGGCAGGTGACTTTTGTGATTTATCAGCCCCTGTAGCTGTTGAACCACAGACGGGTTCATTTCCCCAGCGTGTTTCACAAATGAGGCCCCCGGTGCCAGAGGCCAGTCTAGTTAGCCAACCTGTGGGCCCTGCTGTACACAGAGCCTCATATAAAACATTATTATTATTATTCCCTCCCTGGGAGCTGGTTATAGTCGCTCTGAAAACTCATTTCCCTCTCCTCTTGTCCATGTGAATACCTCCTGATAGGGAGAGGGAAGGAGAAAGGAACAATAACTGCATTTCATATGACGGGGAAATGAATAATTTCAACTGCGCGTGTGCCTGCAGTGTGTGTAAATGTGTGTGTAAATGTGTATTGAGGGGTATTGTGTGTGTGTTTGCCTTGTGACATTGTGGAGCGATTGGGCGTTGTGATACACAAGGCGAGCACACAGATTGAAGCATCGATCTTGTTTCCTCGAGAAAGGAGGGAGAGAGAAACTGAGACCAAAACGAAGAAATGGAAGAAGTGATTCAGCTGCAAAGAAAGTTGCAATAAAGATACATGAGTTAAGAGAACTGTCCACGCGGTTGTATATATAAAATTTAAAAAATCCATAAAGTCACCTTGTGTGATTCTCTGTTATTCACACTGACACACACAGGGAAGGAAATATAGAAAAGATATTGGACAGAGTGAGAGATCTTAGTTTTCAACTCTCTGTCAACCAGCCAACTTCAGACTACATGACTTTATTTAAATGTGACTGAGGTCCAGGTTTATATTTATTTCAATTCAACGTATTATAACAAACTAAAAAAATAATAAATAATAAAATCTTTAAATGATCAGCCACTGATAAAGAACACACTCAACAACATAATGATCAATGGGCAAGCAATTCCTTAATAAGCAGAAACATGAAGACAAAATGCAAAATCAAAAATAAAAACTTCAAAACCAGACAAACTGGGGACTGATAAATATTCACACTTACATATTTTTTTCTTCAAAACCTCTATGAATATGTATGTAACACACGGCCCAATCTGTTAAATCTAACACAAGCTGTCAAGTCACAGAAGGTTCTAACTTTGTGTGTTGCACATATGTCTGTGTGTAGACGAAAGGACAAAATCATCAGTATGTACTATATTGTATTGTGATTTTTTTTTATAGTAAATTGTCATGTTCAGAAGAAATACCTCATATTATAGAGCAGCGCAGATCTGAACCTGAAAATGTGCACTAATCCGGCCCAAATATGTCAAGCCCATCAGTCGAATCAGCTCAGCAGGAGGAAAAAAACACCAACAACCAGTTTTTTTAAATAGACGTTTCAATCCCGTCAAACAACTGCCATTAAAACTTTGTCAATTTAGACTGGCAATAAAGATTTTTTGCTTTAATTTATCATTCTGAATGAAAAGTTGATTGCATAATGTAACAACCATAGAATTATGACCCCATCAGTGTTTAAATTGGTTCCCATAAACCTCTTTTTCACTATGCTTTTCAATTCTATTCAAGTCTTCCAACGGGCAGGTAACCTCCCGGGAAAATGAAGGCTGACTGGTGATTCAGCTAGACCGAGGACGTTACATTAAATCTGTGTTATTAAACAATGTTAGCTTATGGGAAGAAGTCTTTTTGGGCCACAGTGTGTCACGTGACAATGTAATTACACAGTTTGGCCAGTACAAAAACCAGCTTCAAAGCCTTGCAAAATTTCTGTCTGCTTTCAAGTTTTCATTATTGACTAAATGAATGAATACATTCATATTTCATCCTGTGTTGTTGGTAGTCGCAACTCTGAGGAAAAGAGAAAGTGATCCAGTTGTCTTTGCATCAGTGGCACCAACGATAATACCACTTGGAAACACTGGAGGGGGGGAGGAAGTTGTTTCCACTTTGAATAAATTCGTATGGAATTTGGAGTCAGTGTCACAGTGATACTTTTTAATGACACCCATTATAGGCACCATTTGGCTGGTTTGATGATTTTGCACAGGTTAAAGTGACCTTGAGGAGCTGTGCATTTATAGAGAGCATAGTCAGCCAGGGTGTGTTTTCAATGTGTCAGGCAGCATTGGCGCCGGTCAGCCACAAATGAAACTTAACTATAAGCTGAGACATATTAAATGTTTTGGTAACAATGTTCTTATTACTTAGGGGCAGAATCTTCACAGTAGTCAGCTGTAATAACTGTAATTATGTGGTATTATATCAGCAGCTCATCTTGCTTTATATCTGATCAAATACCTGCCCTGGGACGGCGGACATTCATCCATTACAGTCAGAGAGAGAGAGAGAGACAGAGAGAGAGAGAGAGGCAGAGAGTCCTTCAGTATTCAACGGACCAACAGATTGTTTCCTCTCATGTTTGGACTTCTGAAGGCAGAAACTCCATAAAGATCCCCTGCCAACCTGCCTGAGGACACAAGCACACTCCAACCAAGCTGCTTCAAAGGATCTCTCAATGTGTGTGTCTGTGTGTGTGTTCTCGCTTTTGTGCGAGAAATACCATTTTTCGTGTGTGCACATGCAGATGAGGGTGTGATCCTGCATAAGTGTTTCTGCGTGTGTGTGTGCGCGCAAACAGGAGTACCATGCCTTGTACAGGAAGTAGTCGTGCTAGGTAAACAGAAGTGCAGGCTAATCCTGTGAGGAATGGGAATTCTGCATTAGCATTTGAATAGCGCACCGTGGCACAAGTACTGCTGACAAAACTAACACACATCCTCCGCCCTGGCTCACACTCACACACAAAAAACACTGCTTATATTCAGAGCTGAAGAGGGAGATTTTTTTATAGCAGTCAGACACATGTAGCTTATACACAGAATCCTTCAGAGGAAAAATAACTACCTGCTGATTGTTTTTTTAACATACTGGAGGGTTTGTGAGCTTCACTTTGCTTCACATCTACACACCTCTGCACATTCTCACCTGCAAGCTGTCCGACACAACCACACGCTGCATTTACATGCACATTAATAATGTGATTATACTGTAATTAGGCCAATAATGAGGGTAAGAGCCCATGTAAACAACATCTGATTACATGCAAGTATGCATAATCGCAGGAACATATGCTGGTGTCTGGATCAAAACCTTGCCTTTCTAAATGTCATTACCTCTGCTAACATGCAAGTATGATTAAGAGTTTTTTCTAGCCTACAGGATAAAGGTCTACAAAGTGATTTGTCCTCTATTTTGACCTTTATCATTAACCTTTTAGAATCTCACAAGTTTTACATGCATTTTCACCACCTGAACCTGTTCCCGTTTGGGGTTTTGGGCCATAGATCCTGCCAGGGTAGCAACTATTATTTTCATCATCGTGAAATCTGCTGATTATTTCCACGATTTATCAAATCATTTTTATTTTACAAATTGTCAAAAAATTGTGGAAATGCTCATGACAATTTCCCAGAGCCCAAAGTGACGTCTTCAAATTGCTTCTTTTGTCCAAACAACAGTCCCAACGCTAAAGATTCCTCATTTACTGTCATACATGACAAAGAAAAGCAGGACATCCTTAGATATGAGAAGCTGAAACCAGCAGATATTTGACCCTTATATTTAAAAAATGACTGTAACAATCAATTGATGATTAAAACAGTTGTCAGTTATTTTCTTTGATCAACTGATCAATGAATCAACTCATTGTTGCAGCTCTCTTGCCCTCCAGAAGTCACCGCCTCAAAGGTGAACTTCATAATGAGCCAAGAACTATCAGGGTTGAGTTTGCAGTGCTGAATGTCAAACAAAAGCCCCACGACTGCAAAAATGTGTGTGCAGCATTCACTCACACAGCAGAAAGCATTGGTAGCCAGCAGTTTCAATATAATGTGTTAAACCTCCAAACTAGTCATAAAGAGCATAAAAAAAATTGTGGAGAATCTTTTTCTGATAAGTTAGGAATCAATAAATTATAAAGAACAAAGAAAATAACTGTCTTGTCTCATTTCATGCAATGTATGGCACCTCGAACAAAGCATTAACTTTTCAGTCGGTTACAGTTTTAGTCCACCGGCGCTTAATGTTCTTTAAAATGCAGTGGAAACAGAACAAAAACAAGAATGCACAACAGGGACTTTTTATTGACTGGAGCTCATTAGTATTATTTGGTCACCCATCAGTCTTGTATGCAGAACATATTAATGCTGTGTTCAGACCAAAAGCGACACAAACTTTTTGTGCGAAATAGATTACATATAAAGTCAATGATAATACACGATTAGACGCAAATGCTAACTTGACACGATTTTTCATGTCATCACTTCAATCGCGAGTTAAAAATACTGAACTTGAGCTAAATTTTCCCGTGACACTGGCGTTGACGTTCACACTGACGCTGCTGATTTCCGGACATTGAACAACAACAATGGAGGATAGGAAAATAATCACTAATCTCGGCCATTTGCGGACACCCAGAGCTGTATGATAACACATCTACTCGTACCAAGACAGGACAAATAAGGAGCTGCCGTGGAGGGAAGTGAGTGAGAAGGTCAGGCTACCTGGTAAGTTTTGGAAATACGCAGCACTGCACAGCGTAGCTTTTATTGATCCGAACTCCATTCAGGAAACAAGCATTTTAAAAGTTGTTTGCTTGTCATCTGGCCGACAGACCTGATGAAGCATGAATTCAGGCTTTTTACAAAACAGCATTATGATGTTGTTATTTTGGCGTCCTTCTGATACATTTACTGCAGTCAGATTACAGCGATTCTCTTTGTTTTGGGTTCATACTGATGGGGTTATTTTTATTTGCTTTACTCGCGCAAGTAGATGCAATTAAAAATGGTTAACCCTGCGATCAAACTTGCACGAGTAATGCAATGCGAATATTTTCTTCACGTTTGGATTGAACACGGCACAACACTGCAAACAAGCACTTGTTGTCACTGGTGTGTTAGTACTTGAAACCTACAGTAGATGACATGTTTTTATTGCTGTGAAAACAACCCAAAGGTTGGAGTGGTGCAGGTTGAATAAGGACATACTAAAGCAGATACATGGTGCTGTTCTACACTCTGTGTGTGTACATACACCAAATATTTTAATTATTTTCCATAATTTTACGGTGGCGTTAATGTTTGTACACACAACACTGTCAATAACATGTAAACCAGCTGAAAGTAAGACTCTCCAGAGCAGAAAAAGAGCAAATGTAATGACAATCTCTCCAGCAATCTCCCTAGATGTTTCTGATTACATTTTAGTGTCCATGCAGACCAGGAGGTCTGTAAAATTGTATTGTTTACATCTGCCTGTTCAGGCACAATGGCTGCTATGTTTTAATGCCCTCCTCTGTCACTGCAGGTATTCATCTTCTTCATGCTGTGTTGACATTAAAAGTGTCAAGATATTAGATATTAAAGGGTTAAGTTCAGCTCAGCAGACACACCTTTCATGTTTTTTAGAGACTTTTTGTTCAAATGTGTCTCTGATTAAGACTGTATCAATCCTTGATCCTGTTTTAACTCTTCAAACTATGTTTGAATAATATACCAGTGCAACAGAAGCAGCCCAATTTAGTTTTCTTTTTTTATGATAGGAACAGACTGTGTCCTTGGTAATGATGAAACAAGGCGGCCGCTAGCTGCTGACAGATCCTACAGTTTTACACTGGGTGTGAAAAACTGTAGGATTAAGTTGGCAGCTCTGTTTCTGGCACGGGTGTTAGCCGAGGTGTGTTACAGCATGTGTGCCCTGACTTGAAAATGATACTACCCCCCCCTCTCGCTCGCTTGTAGGCTCACATCTCACAGAACAAGTCAACACACGACAAGACAGTCTTCCTTCTTCTTCTTCTTCTTCTTCTTCTTCTTCTTCTTCTTCTTCTTCTTCTCCTGATCAGCTAAGTGGCTGCAGCTGTTTGTACCCCTTCTACTGAAGTACTTTAATTACATTTCAAATTTCAGATCTGAGGCATTTAGCAGAGGATCTTATCCGGTCAACTTACAATGAGAGCAACGGCAGATTAAGCTTCAATGACTGAATTATCCTCCATTTGAAAAACACCTCCTACTCAAAGAAATTTAAGGCGAGCCTCAAAATTAAGACAAAGTGCAGCTCTTCTTTGAGGATTGTTGATGTCTTATGAGCTTTGTTGACACATAATTATCATATTTTCACTGCCTGGATTCTCTGGTTTCGGCAAGTTATGCTGAGTTTCACCAAAATTGCAAACATCCATCCTTCATCTGAAATTGCTTATGCTCTTCAGGGTCACGAGGGTGCTGGAGCCGATCCCAGCTGACATTGGGCGATGTTGGGGTACACCCTGGATAAGTCACCAGTTCATCACAGGGCTGACATATAGGGACAAACAACCATTTACGATCACATTAACACCTATGGACAATTTAGAGTAACCTAAGTTTTTGAATGTCTTTTGGATTGTGGAAGGGAAGCCTGAGTACCGGGAGAGAACCCATGCTGACACAGGGAGGACATGCAAAATAACTTTTATAACTTTATTGATGATGCACAATCTTCCACGTCCCCATTGCGATGCATCTTAGAGTCAAATTTCCACACGTCCATCATCAGTTAATTTTTGTAATCATTCCAATCCTTAGGTTTATGAATACATACCCACAAGACTAATGACATTCCCATCATTCTCAGCTATACTTTATATTTAGTGTTAATTAGTAAATCACATGCTAATACTCCATATTAAGAGGAACAATAACTGATAAACAGCTTGAGACAAAAATGTCAAAATATTGATACATATTGATTCTGAATATTTAAAAGTTTCAATACCCTTTTCCATAGTATCGATACACAGATACCAGCTGCACTTTCTTGCTTTCTCTTCTTTCCGACGGTGAGGTGACACCGCTGCAGTGTCCACATAATCCTGCCTCCTCCCCTTATTTTTGTCTTGCTTTCTATTGTTTTTGATATTTAATATCATCTTATCTTATCTTCCTTTTTCTAGTAAGAATTCTGAAATGTATGAGTAGACTGCAACATTCACTCTTTTTTTCTCATTATTTTGGAAATTCAAAGGCAGTCAGATCATGCAAACAAAACCAAAGACAACAAAGACAACATCAGAACAGATAGGGATAACATGAGCAAGGCAGAAACACTGAGGGCAGCAGAAAAGTCCGCTACATAATAGGTGTAACCACTACAGGGGAGTTGCTGTGCAGGCAGCCGATGGGGCCAGGTGTAGTAGCCTTTAGTGGAGGGGACACTTAAAACAGACAAATAACTACATAGCCTACTCAACCACAGTAGAAGCCAAGAAATCAAGGAGAAATGCTGAAATAAACACAGTCTGATCAACTCAACAACATAAGGCAGGCATGACGCTCCGCTTCTGAAACGCTCCCGGCTGGATATGAAGTCGCATGGAGAACGGAACAAAACAGCGTCATACACAAAAGGTAACAGAGACGTGCCCAGTGGAATCAAGAGGTTAGAGCTGCTATGTGAAAATAATGTTTTTGTAGATAACAGAATACATGTCATGCACTGTAGACAGATTCATATTTTGTTTTTGTAATGTTTATGTAGTGAGTTGGGTCACAGAGATACTGGTATTGAAATGATGCAGCTTTTTGTATTGTAAACCATTGCAGTCTGATACTAAATGATAAAAAAAAAAATATTGAGATGCATTGAGAATCATCATGCACTGGAATTGTTGACAGCTGAATCATAATTGATTCATGAGGCCACTGAAGATTCAAGCCTCTACCAGATGTTGGTACGAGACGAACAGTTAAGGAATCACCACAGATTCTTTTAAAGCATCTGTAGCTCTAAAGCCACCACAAACTCCTGTTAGATAAACACACGCGTATTTTTGACTGCAGGTGATCTTACAGTAATGTGTGTTCATGCTGTGTACTTAGACCTTTCTAAAAGCTTTCAGTCAATGACTGCTGTGCATTTGCATTTCACATTTTAGTCATTTAACTGATGTTCAGATACAAAACAACTCATGAGAAGAACACCAGAGTGAGTTTCAGTTTCTAGATCAACTGCATTACAAGCAACTGGTAACAAGGAGCTCAGGGAGGTCAGAGGCCACGGCATGCTGATCAATACAAAAAATAATGTTATGATACAAGAACATGCATATATATATTCGAGGAAACTACAAAGAATACAAAGAGCTGATTTTATCAGGTTTTATATGCAGCTCTTTGCAGCTTTTATGTATTTCTGTTGTCTACATAAACACTTGTCACTTCGACACAGACTGCTGAGTCTCGGTGTGTGGTCGAAGAGCTGAATATGCAGCAGCCCTCACACACTTTTATACAGCAGTCTTTCCATTAAAAAACCTTTTGTCATGATGCCTTGGATATATTCATTGAATTAATGCCGTTAAGCACTCTGAACTGGGAAGACTTTTACTTTAGTGCAGAGGGACTCACAAATAAAGAAATAAACTCAGATTCTGTTCTGTAATTAAGTTTCATTATTTAAATAAGTGGCAGCAGAACACGCTGCTGACCTTCATGGGTACTTCACCTTCACTGTGCTGTTAATGTGAAACCTCACACACTAATAATGTCTACAGTTGCAAAGACTGACTTTATGGATTCTTATTATTATCATCCAATATCCCTACAAGAACATATAGTGTCTGTAATGCATTAGACTACTTTACATTTTTATGTCCTCTCATCTCACAGTATTCCGACAGAGAAGTGTCTCTCAAAAATGTATTCTGTTCTGGTATTTCTAGTTCATATGTGTGTGTGCTGGTAGTTCAATAAAACAAGGTAAAATAGGCAGGATCAATACAATTTATCCCACTAGCCACAGTTAACATGCTGCAGGTCTTTTGCATAACAGACATCCTGCGGAGCACACTGGGCGCAGGAACCAAGCCGGGTCGAAAATGAACCTAATTATCTTCAAAGGAGCCACAGCAATCTGATAATGATTTTATATGATTATAAGAGCCGCTATAGTGGATGTGTGGGTATATTATTCTAGGGTATTATAGGAATAGCATGTATAGTATTATCATAGGAAATAAAAAAAATGCAAGTAGAGTATTACATCATTATCTATAGAGCCACTGTGAGCAGGAATATTATAGCTTTAAATAACCTGCGATGGCGGGGAGGTAAAATATCACAGAAAATAAAGCAAATTCTATTTAGTTTACACTGGAAGCTAGGGTGAGAAACACAAGGGAGAAATACCTAAATTCACTCATTTACCTGAATTGAGTTCTTATAGAGTTTGGCACCTTTTGTTATTTAATGTTTGGATTTTGTGACATTTCTTACCTTAACTTCCTCCGTTTCAGAAAGAAATATTGTACTTTTTAATCCACTGAATTAGATTCATATTAAGAATTAATCTTCAAAACATAAAAAAAAAAGTCTGAAATATCTAATCAATTAGTTGCACCAGGACTACAGCAAATGAAGATCATACTTGAACTGATCCTTCTCTTACTATTCTTGTGTGCTTACTGCGGGTGTCATTTACACTTCGATGCTGGGGACATTTCCTCACCACTTTCTGAAAGGGTCAGTTTAGTCCCCATCGCTTTTTAAAAGCAGAATATGTCAGAAATCTTCTCAAAAATAGCGTGCACTAAGAAACACTGTAAAATCTGATAGTTCTCTTACTTTTAAAAAAAAAACCAAGGAAATCAAATACTTCGAAATTACCAAGCAAAGTAGAATATTAAATGTAAGTTGAATAAGCTGAAAAGCCTTAGCAACTCAAAAAAATGATTCCCTACCTTGTAATTTTGAGGTAATGGGTTTCCTCGATTTTTAAAGTAAACTTACTTTTTTTTTTACAGTGTAAATAACAAGTGAGGACGAATGCTTTGCTGCTGCTGCCACTTCTGGTGTGAAAAATGATAACATTTTAACCCAGGACCTAATATGTACAGTGGTCCATACTAAGGCAAAGCAACAGTGTACAATATGTGCAGAGAAACAGTTATCTGTCGCTGGATAATATAGATATAGATGATAGATAACATAGATACATAATATTACATACCTATCCACCTTAAAGTTAAAAAAAAATGTTGAAGACTTGAAAAATGTTTTTTCAGCTTTTATGTCCCCATGACTTTTCAACACAAAGTGACACCCTTGCTTAAGTAGCCTACATTTTACTGCTTATTGGTTAGGTTTGGTTTCACTCAGTTTTTCTTTCTGGTAGCATTTATTCAAGAACTCTAATATACTTTTTCACCACTGAATCATGAACTGTCCTTAAGGTTTGGGAGAAAACTCAACAGACATCACAGCCACACTACCGAGGATGTAAATAAAACAACCAAAACCCAACCACTAGTCACTGTAAACTCCTTGAACACGGGATACAGCGTTAGGATGGGATTACTATATAAGATCAGCCTGCAGAGTGACAGCAGTGAACTCCACAGACGCACTCAAAGTCCCTTCAGGGATATCAGCGATTTCTCTTTCGGACACACACTCAGTTTAAGTCGCTCACACACACACAGCAGAGGAGGTGGCAGTGTGTCTACTTCACCTGGTTGTACGCTGTCTCTCCGCCTCCCGCTACTCCTCCTCCTCCCCCTGCTCCGGTACCGAGCTCCGGCAGCTTCCTCCGGCTCAGCACCAGCAGGTAAACCAGTGCCCCCAGCCAAACCAGCACCGCCACGGCCACCGCCAGCCTCCGACAGAGACGCTTCATTTTCCGGTCAGGAGGAGCCGGCGGCGCCCGCAGCCCGGCTGCTGTCAGAATCCCATTTTAGAGAAGCGAAAAAACAAATGAAAGAACCGCGCCGACCCGCCGACCCGCACTAACTCACACGCACAAGTGTGTCCGGTCCCGCAGACGGTGAAACACTGGCTACAGAGCGCGCGCTCTCTCTCACACACACTCTCAACTCTCACAGAGGCTCGAGCGCTTCTCTGACACGCCTGACAGCCGTGGGCGCGTGCGTGCGTACGTGCATGTGTGTTTGTGTGTGTGAATCAGTGTGTTTCTCTGAGGGTGTCCTGGACCCTCCTGGAGGTTTGAATGGGAAAGCGTGGAGCTCCACCTGCCGACATCAACCACTGCTCCACTACAGGAGAACAGAATAGAAACGAATATAATAGTCAAAGTGATCATCTGTCCGTGCCCATAATCTACTTAAAGGGGCACTATGTAGTTTTGGAGAAGAAATTTAAAGTCAGAATTTTATATTTACAGTATCAATGAGGAACTAATCCACTCAGAAATATTTATCCTTTTCATAACTGAATAAACTAACAGGAAATAACACCGCCCTTTTTCTTTTTTCTCAATTTCAAAAATATTTGTCTTTCTACTGCATAGACAGCTCAGTCGTATGAAAAGACATTCTTTCTAATTGTTAAACTCTTCTTTAAAGACAGAGTCTGTAATCCAATGTCAAAAAGAAAAAGGGTTGGTAACAATCAAAAATGAAAGCACAAGATTATAACCTAATGATATTTTCAAGGTGATTAACACTAAACAAGTTGTTAATGTTTAATATTGCCTTCAATATCTGACTACATGTGTATTTTTTGTAAACATATGATTAAAACAGTCCACGATTTGATTTATGGAAAATTTAGAAACCCCTGAAATTGCAAACTGCATTCTAGTATTTATGTGTATTTATCACTGTTTTATTGGCCATATGTGAGCAGATTGTAATGTGACATGAAAAATGACACCACCCCCGTCTCTCTGCGTTGCCTGTGGATGATTTGTTGAAACGCGTAGTATTTAAGTATTAAAAATATTTATTTTTTCCATAACTGAACAAACAAGCTGTCCTCAGGGGAAAATAAGGTCCCCAGAACACTGTTTGAAGCTAGAAAGGTGGCAGGGTCCGCCAAATATAAACAAAGTAAAACAGTATGAAACTGTGTTGTCCTTTAAGGTCAGTTTGTTTATTCAGTTTATTCAGCCATGAAAACAAAGACAGTGTGTTTATTTAGTTTGTTTAGGCATAAAAAAACAGTCAATGAGGACATTTGTCTTCTGAATAAAATGTATTCCACAAAACTATTTGGGCACAAAGGAAACGCATCCTTCCTTTGGACTGTTCAGACAAAACAAGTAAACTGATTCTTGATCTCACCAGTTCAGGCATTTTCTTGACCAAATGATGAATGATAAAAAAAGACATGCAGATAATCATTATTGTGAAAGCCTCTGACAAAGGCAAAAAAAATAAAAAAATAGAAGGGAATATTACATAATCACTGTGGACTAAAATAAGCCCCCAAAAGTAGGATAAAGCAGGGCAGGAGAAACCAGAGTAAACAAGGACAGAATTAAAAATGGAACAAAGACAGATAGATTTCAACCATTCAGGCCCCTTTGACTCAAAATCATTGTGTTAAATCGGTTAAAACAATCTAAATTAACATAACGCATCAACTACAAGGTGTGGAAGGAACAACATTTAATTGATAAAAATGTGAGTTGATTAAAATGTATGTGGATTACAAAATAGACAATAAACAAACACAAAGATACAATACATGTCCAAACAAGAGTTAATTTTGTAATTTATATAAAGATATTTAACCATAAGTACAGAGTGGAAAAGAGGAAAAATAAGAATTAAAAATCATTCACCCAGTGTGGGCCAATAAAGCACATCTGGAACACTAGGACGGCACTCAGTAGAGTACATACCTCCACCAAGGCCCAACAGTCCCGTTTTGTATTCACTCATAGGTAACACCTAAATATGCCTGCTTTTCATCAAGATGAAAGATCAAGATCCATGCATTATTCCCTGAGTAACTAACAAAAATGTTGAGATGTGCCTCACAATGTTAAAGGAAGTGTGAAAAAAATCCTTGATCTGTTCCTTTATCGGGATCCAAAACTTAATGAGGTCTATTCGGGGCCGAAACTCATCCAAGTTTCGTGGAAATATGTTGAGTATTTTTTGTGTAATTCTGCTGACAAACCAACCAACAAAAAAAACAGACATGGATGAAAACATAACTAGAGACCATCTTGCAATGAGATCACATCAACATGTTGTTGACGTTCTGACTAATGACTACACAAGTTACACAAGTTTCATGACACAAGTTTCATGACTGTATCTTACACTGCTGCGACGTTATCAGGCTGACAAAATCTGTTCACAGCAGGCCAGACAGACATATAAACACTTGTCAAAGTACTCAAAATTGTTTCTGTGTTAGTTCCTGCCACATAAGGTGGCTCTATGAACACATTTTGCCATGATGATGACACACACACCAGTGTTGTAAAAAGTAACCATAAGTTATACTTGGGTAGAAGTAGAGATATCATGGTAAAAGTGGAAGCCACCCATAGGAGCAGCAAAAAAAAGTTCATCTTAAAAATGTGCTACATTGGCTCTGATGCAGTAAGTAACTAGTAACTTGTTATCACAAAAACGCAGTGGAGTAAAAGTACAGTGTTTGCCTCCAAAATGTAGTCGAGTCCAAGTATAAAGTAGCAGAAAATGGAGATAATCAATTAAAGTACAAGTAGCCGACCTCAAATTGTACTTAAGTACAGTTCTTTACTTTTAAAAGTGTCGGCGTTAATTGGTGTCCTGTTAATAAATAACTCTCTCTCACACATACTAGGTAAAATTAAGCCATTATTATATCTGTGCTAAACTGTATTGACTAATTATGGGTCAATATTTAATCCAGTTATTTTTAGACTGAGAAAACAGGAGAATACAATGGGGAGGAAAGCAAAAACTGTGCTTAAGAGAAAGAGAGGAGAGACGTTGGGAGCAAAAAATAGAAGAGGTGAAGAAGATGTGAAGAGAAAAGAGGGGAGTTAGAAGATGTGAAGAAAAAAGAGGAGGAGAGGAACTGAAGGAAAATACTGAGAGAAGAGGAGTAAGAGACAGGATGCCAGGAGAGAGAGGAGGAAAGATTTTTTTCTGTTGCAGTCACATGAACACAAGTTGACAAGAAGAAAACTGTCAGTTATCCCACATTTTATTTCAATAAATTATCAGACACACCACAGAGTACATGGTTCCATCTCAGTGTTATTAATAAAACATGTGGAACAAAAATAAAAATGATCCTTCTTATGTGATGAGCCCGAGGAGGAAACACATCTTTACTGTCTTAGTGCGCCATCTGGAGTTTAAGCAGAGTAACTGCCATTTGTCTGTTTCCAGTGTGCAGAAGGTGGAGTAATTTAAAACCTTAGCAACACATTTTTAAAAAGCTGTGTTCAATCCATGTTGCAGAGAGACTTTTTTTTTTACTGAAATTGAAATAAATCTGTCTCTAAACACTCTCAAAACACTCAAAAATACGTAATTCCTACTCAAAATAAGCTTGGTTCTAAGTTTAAAATATTACACATACAGTACAACCGGTTCACATGCTGCAGTGTCAGCTTCAAGATGTAATGCTGTTCCTTCACTAAAATCTACTTGCAGTAAAAGTACAAATACCTTACCTTAAATGAATCATTAGGAAGCCTTGTCAAAAGGAACAGATTTATGCTTCAGCTTCATGACCAGTTGAGCTATCAGAACCGTCTGAGCAACATCAGCTCCCTGCAAATGGTGGAAAAAGTATTCAGTAACTTCACTTAAGTAAGTATCTACGTATTATCAGCAAAATGTAATTAAAGTAACAAAAACTACAGTACTGCATCATTTTCTATAAGATGATCACATTTGTAGTGTGGCTGTCCCATGAGAACCACGAATCTCTAAATCTTTTCATGGAGTCAGAAAAACAGCCTGTTTTCATCTTTGTGACGATGCATTTCTCAGCTAATCCAAGATTATTTCTAAATAATTTATTTACATAAGGAAGTAGGAGAATTTACTCAGCACATAAAGGAACACTTCATCCTTCAGTTTATCACAAACATTCCAAATCAATACATCTGGAGATACATGGCTTACACTAGAGAAGAAGGGTATGAAAAATGTAATATGAAAAATTTTAAGCAACTACAGCTGTCAGAAAATTGTAACAGAGTTAAAAGTAAAATATACGACTAAGATGTATTGAAGTAGAAGTAGAAAGTTTCAGAGTAAGAATACTCAAGTTAAGTAGTATCTCCAATTTGTACTGAAGTACAGTGCTTGAGTAAATGTAGTTAGTTACATTTCATCATTGCTCTGTCTATACATATTGGTTTGGGGGAAAAAAATCATAATTCAAGTTTTCTGTAACTTTAAAGATAACAAAGGGTATCTAACACACAAATAGTGCATGTATTCAAATACAACAAAGGCAATAAAGATAGACATGTAACTCATTATTATTATCAGGTCGGCTAAATCTGTAACCACTTTTAAATCACTTTTAAAAAGTCATTGTTATAAAATGGATTTATAAAATTCTCTAAAGGTAGCTGGTTGATCCGAGTACATTTTCTTTTCTTTTTTGACATTGTCCTGGTTTTATTGATTTTATATTTTTAATTTTACTGGCTTTAGGATTGTATTTTTACCGGCTTTAGGGTTGTGTATTTGTATTATGTCGTTTGAATTGCCTGAATCTGTACAGATTTTTTTTTTTCACTACAAGCACCATGTAACTTTATTAAGAAATGTGCTATATACACAAAGATTATTATTATTATTATCATTATTATTGTTGTTGGTGTTATTAAAATATACAGAATACTGTCATAATCAAGGTCAGTTTGTTTCTGCCTGGCAAACCCAATGAAAACTTGTTGGTGACTCTTTGCGAAGACAAATGAAAGCCAGCGCCAAATGAGTTTGGCTTATTTTTGTTTTCTACCTTATTTGACTCATATTTACGTTTTTTTATATTAATTTCTTTACCTTTCACATTCTCTCTTAAAGTCAATTCATTCTCAGTTGCTTTCTAGCTGAAAGGCGCTGTACAGATAAACTTGCCTTGCTTTAGGATTGCCTAAATCAAGTAACTGGCCAGGTTAACTAAATATTTCACATTCAGCCTTGTTAATTAAAACGTATGACTTCACTCGTCCAAATTTGTAAGTTAACGTTTCACTTTTCATTTAAGAAACTCTGTCTACTGTATTAACACTTTTTAAGGGAGGAAACATTAGCATGGCTAATTATCACCGTCAAATGCTGCTGCGTGCTGGCAGGCTGTTAGCTAACTAACGCCTCTAACGGCTGACCTAAACCACGCAGTAGTTTAAGCAACTGGAAAACGTTAGCACACTATCAACTGTGGCAAGTTACACAATTGAGAGCGCTTTTTTCTCTCTTTTCCTTGAATTACTTACTCGTTTGTTGTTTGTCAACACGGTGAATATACTTGTTGAGAATGACAAAGATGGAGTCCTGCTCAAAACACTCTCATATCCTCATCTTTTTACCTCATCTTGGCCGCATTTACCTGGCGAGCTAATAAATACTGCTGCTGTTGGCCCCGCCCACTTCAGTTAACTCAACCAATGAGATTAACCGCGAGTTTAGACAGGTCATCGTTGACAGCTGACTAGTTAGTTTGCTCTGGGAGCTTTGACTTTATTAAAAGGTCCTCATCCGCAGATTAGATTTGCTTCTTTGCTATGGAAAGTAAAATACTTAAGTACAATTTTGAGGTATTGCTTTTCACTTGAGTCCATTTTCTGCTACTTAAAACCACTACTGATAAAAAAAATTGTGGTTTTTACTCCACTATATGTATTTAGACATATTTACTATAGTTTTTAGCTTTTCAGATTAAGGTTTTATATTGTCAACTAATGGTGGACAGAGCACAGAAAGCACAGAAATTACAAGTATTAGCAAAAAAAAGTAACAAATCCTAGTCCTTATTCTGCCAAGTGTCCATTTTTTTTCATTGTTGTATTTTGTTAGGATTATTAACCATCTTGTTCATAACTTTAGTATCATATTTAATAATATTATTACTAGTTATATTAATATTACTATATTGCAGCTAGTGAATGTGGGGCTAGATTTAATTTGTTTATATATATTTTACTTGTACTTCTGGGAAGGTTCTCATTTCCTTTCTTATCAACAAAATATTGTTATCCTTTGATTATATTTTGTATTCTTAATCTTAATCTGGAAAGTAATAAATGACTTGTGTAAATAAATGTAAAAACTAGATGAAAATTTGAATGCAGGACCTCTACTTAACATGGAGTGTTTCTACAGTGCAGCTCTGCTACTTTTACTCAAGTAAAGGATCTGAATGCTTCTTCACCCCTTTCCTCATCCACTGTTGAGCATCTTGTTCTTGATCTTAGAAACTGGAGTTGCCAAAACAATCAGCTCAAGGTCCACTGCCTCACTTGATCTTGAGCTTTTCAACAGCATTACATGGCCTTCATGAGCACATCCTACTTCCAAAAACAGGAATGAATCTACTTACAGAAAGGCCATTACTGTCCTCCTGGATACTACAACAATAATTCCATGGATGTTTACAATAAAGATGTTTCTTTGTACTCTAAGTGATGTATTGATCAGTTTATGGTGAAGCTTTTTAGAAGCCGCAATGCCTTTACTAACCTTTCTTTGGTTTTATACTTAAATAGGAAGATCTTGCTTAAAAGATGACGATGCAAATTTCATTAAACATTTTGGTGGTAGCCAAATACCTCAACTAAAACTGAAATTGGATCTTAAAAATAATAATGGGATGTTGGCTAAAGCTCCAAACTGTGACCTCTCAAGTAATATGTTAAAATGATCACTAAACTCAATCACCAGTATTACAGGCCATCTTCTCAGGAATTCGCCAGTAAACTGATACCATAACATTGCAGATCTTTTTCATCTTGCACCAGGCAGACAGATACATGATATTATACAACACATCATAAATTATGTTTTAATATCAAAGTATAATCAACTGTAACAAAAACACTGCAGGAAAAACAAAAACTGTGGTAGATTAAGATCATGACCTACATGAGTTTCAACTCTGCTTGACATCTTAGAGAATAATAACCAACTGGAAATTCTGGGCTTCTGTTCATGGTTTATTTTCAGAGAGAAAACCCCGTTTCAAACAAATGTTAAAATATATTGGAAAAGAAACACAGATTAACACGCACACCACATCCTCTAATCCAGTTTATTTTCCTCAGCAGAAAATGGAACACGATAAAATTAAAAGGAGAAAATAGGACAGAATTATGTTCTTGCTTTTTTATACATTTAACTAAATATGCCACTCTATGCTAGGGTGTAAGTAACTCAAACTGATATAAGGTTAAATAATTTTTTTCTCTAAAAGGTACAGAAAGATATTCCATTTCTTCCATTTCTCATTAGCACTCAAACAAAAAAGGAACAAGTTTTTCAAAATATCAAAATAAGAACCAGCCAAGCTCCCTTTGTCCTTCGCTGTGTTCTCATTGGAAAAGACGAGCGGGGTGGGGAGAGGTGATGGAGAGAAGAAACAATAACTTGTGCATGAGGATTAGCATAGTTAAGTGGTGTCTGGTTACAAGGGCTCTCCACCTGAATCAACTTTTCCAATGTTGATTTGCAAAAAAAAAAAAAAAGGACGCTTTATGATTTTCCTGTTATACAAGGAAATCTACTGCTCCACGTTTCTTGAAAAACAGTAACATACAGTTCAACATCATCAAATTGCACTTCCTGTGATGCTGCAAAGTACATTTTATGGAGATTCCGTAC
The DNA here is from genome assembly GCF_040436345.1 of Pagrus major. Classification (NCBI taxonomy): domain Eukaryota; kingdom Metazoa; phylum Chordata; class Actinopteri; order Spariformes; family Sparidae; genus Pagrus; species Pagrus major. The sequence continues at coordinate 9,911,880 of NC_133236.1, forward strand.
CTGTATTATCAAACAAATCACAACTCATACGTTTAATGCACCTGCAGTGTGTGCTGAATGCCAAACAAAATTTTTTTTAAAATTGAAGAAAAAAGTTCTGCAACGTCACAAACAAACAAAAAAGTTGATTTGGGTAGAACACCCCTTTAAGGAGAGGAAGGAAGAGAGGTGTGTAACTGAACAATATGCACAGCACAAAGTCCAAGCAGTCAGACTGTGTAGGCTGATCAAGAGCAGAGTCAGGGAAGAACAATGACAAAAACGTATGCGGAAAGGGGAAACCACTCAATTTAAGAATTCACATGTTATTTCTGCAGCCAAAACCAGCTGAGGCATCATCAGACACTGCAGACAGTTTGAATCTTTGATGTCAAGAGATAAGAGACAACCTCCACTTCTCTAGGTTACATTTTATCGTACACCTGATTAAATTTAAATGATAGCAACACTGAACTGAACCATCATGGTTGAATTCCTTGCTGAAGTGGCCAGTTAAGAGCCCAGCTGCATTGAAAACTTAACATTTGGCTGGTTTTCTCTTTGCTATAGGTGTACAACATCTCCAGGTTAACCAGATTTTGGTTAATTCCTCAGCCTTGAATCCAATTTTCACTCCAACTGTGTATCAATGTGACATCACTGATTTAAACTCTCTTGGATTTAGTGACAGCTCATTAGCAGAAATGATGATCAATGTAAAAGACAAAAGAAAGAAATTAAAACATTTCAAGGATATCCCCGATCTGAAAATTAAATGATACCTAATTCTACCCACAAAACGCAAAATAAGAAATAAATTATATTATAAGGGTAGTAAGTAATTTATGTATTCAGTTTAGTCTATAGAGACACTCAGTGATAAACTTCAGGTACTTTTTATAAATGAATACATGTTGTTTTGGCGAAGAACTCCTCTTTTGAATACAAAAATTCAGTCGTTTTCCCCTTTATGTAAAACAACAGTACTACTCAGTATATTGAAAAAAGGGGAGGGGAAGAGGGAGAAGAGGATCTGCTACACAGAGGATTTATCCAAGTGACTCTTGTCCATTAGTGTGGTTTTTATTATTTTTTTATATTTATTTGTATTTTTCTTTTTGTCAACAGTCCATGTGAGCAGAGGCAGGGATTGGCTGTATTGTCCTCCGCGACACCGTGGTTAAGCAGTAAAAACAGAGCTAATCACCATGACGGCCACACGGAAAAAAGAAAAAAAAAAAAAAATCAAACCATGACAGCATCCTTGGACTGCCTCACATTACCACACTCAAACCTGCACAAATACACTGTTGCAGGTACCATGCACGAGCAAAACGTGGTTAGTGATGCTGCACATGGACCTAAATGTTGGTGGAAGAAAAAAAGAAGAAGAAGAAGAAGAAGAAGAAGAAGAAGAAGAGGAAGGCGGGGTTACAGGTTTGATACTCCAACCCCTTGATGACGACCTGAGGAGTGGTCGTGGGACAGAGCTAGACCCCTCACCCGCGACCAAGAAATGGAAAATAAAAAATAAACAAAAAACTTGTCGAAATGGCAATCCAAACGGATCAGTTCAGCCGAACGCTACAACAGTTCATCTTCCGTAACTTCCTGTACTGAAAAAAAGGAGCGTGAGCAGAGAGGAGGAAACCGTGGCGAGAAACAGTGGAGCTGTGCGTGATGTACGACTGACTGATTTCGTCTCTGCGGCGTCCTTCCTCTGACGACTGGGGGTTGGGTTAAGGCTGTGTGTGTGAACATGCGATACTGAACGTGGCTCCGCAGAACAACCACCAGGCCCCCTGTCGGCCCGCCGGAGCGGCCTCGTCCAGTCCAAACAGACGCTCCACGCAGGAAATCAGGACATCAACAGGGCGGCGTTAAGCTCAGATCCAGAATTGTCGGGTCAGTTGCAGGATGTTACGACCGTGCTGCCTCCCCCCCCTCCTCTTCTTCCCTCCCTCCCTCCCTCCCCCTCCCACCCATCACCCCATTTGTCACTCCTCCTTGCTCTCCTTCCTCCTCCTCCTCCTTTTTGTAAGCGCCTCATCTCTAACTGGATGGCTGGTCACATGTTGTGGCCAATCAGGAGCACTCCTCCCCGATGCGTTGGCACGAGCGGCCCACCTTGCGGTCCAGCTTCACCATCTTGAGGACGGCCTCCTCACGCCCGCGGCCCAGATGGTCGAACAGACAGTCGTGTTGCTCGGGTAGACGGTGAAGCATGCAGAATACATAGCCTGAGAGGGAATGAGAAAACAGAGTGGTGAGGGAGGAAGTGACCCCAATAAACCGTTATTCCTGTTTTGTATGGAAGAAATCATCACGTCAGTGGTTTCACCTCTCCAAAGGTTATTGACAATCATAAAGATAGAAAAACAAGCCTTTGACTGATATACACGATACAATTTGAAGGAAAGTAATGAAAATAACAGGTCATTTAAAAGATCTAAATTATGCTGAATAAAGTGCTGCTCAGCGTATTATATTTATTCAGTCACTAGTGCGTGTGTTTAGAGATCACATGAAGTCTAGTATCATCCACTCCAAAACATGCATCTGTGCTAGACACCTTACCTGGCTTCATTCAAAAGCACTCTGACACAGTGAACCAATCCCAGGGGTCGACCAATATGTCTTTTTCAGGGCCAACACTGATACGGATTATTAGTAATCAAGGAGAACGATAAACGATATTTGGAACCGATGTGCATTTGCAGTAAAAAAATTTGATCTTAGTGTCAAAATTTGGAATAACCAGTGATGGAATAAACCAAAATACTACTTACTCAAGTACATTTTTTAAGAACAGTTGAGAGTTTGTCAATTTTTCCCTTCCACTACATGATATTTATATGATAAATGTAGTTACAAGTTACATTACAGATTCAGACTATTCAGTGTTTATAGGCTATTAATTGTGACATGTTACCAATCAGATATTGTTGTGGGTGGGACATTGTATGAGAGGATGCTGCATCAGAGCCCAGTAGCACATTTTTGAATTACTGTATTTTATCAGCAATCTGACAGTAAAATCACCAAACTGATAATCAGAAAATGCTGAATATTTAAGCCTCATCCGTGATGTTTTGATACCAAACACATTCACAAGCAAAATTTTGGAGACTCCAACTAACAGATGAAAAATCTGCATTTTGAAGGTTTCTAAATTCTTCCTAATTTAAAACCTCGGCCTGTTTAACTCGTGTTTACGAAAAATACACATGTAAACAAACATTAAAAGGCATTATTAAACATTAATAACTTGCTCAGTGTTAATAAGCTTAAACGTTTTAGCAGACATTTAGCAACATCTTGTGCTTTTATTTTGATGGTAAGAGACCGCTTTTCCTTTTTACAATTGGGTTAAGGAATCTGCCTTTAAAGAAAAAAAGAAGAGTTTAACAACTACAAAAGGGGTATTTTAAACGCATATATTTTTTAAACTGGTGCTAAATGACGAGAAAATGAAGAAAAAGGGCTGTGGTATTTCCTTTTGCTTGAAATGTAGAAAACCTAAAACAACCAGAAAGCACTGAGCCACAAACGCACCAAATAGTGGGAGTTGGGCAGTGCTTAGTTTTGGTTTGTCTAATTTGAAACGGGAAACATGAAATGAATCACCCAGTGGACTTTTGCCAGCAAATGAGCAGGAAGCTCTGGGTGCAGTCAACATGGAGTGAAGTTTAACATTGTTCATCTGCATATACTACCCACATTGTAATGATACAAATCTGGTTGAAAATTAGCAAAGTTTTACTTTAAAAGTAAGAATAAACGCTGGGGCTGACCTACCTGCTTTAGAGAGGTGGTTTATGTAATTTCAGCTTTTCAGGCCAAACTAAAAAACTACAGCTGCTGATTTTGTTGCCCGACACATTTTCAGCCGCAGTGGGGCAACACAGTGAGCAAAATTAAAAGCAGTGGTGTGTAGGTGGAAGTAAGCGCAGCGTTTAATGATGACACATGATGGTACTGACCGCAGCGGCAGGAGCCCAGTTCCTGCTGCACCAGCTCTAGTTTGGTTTGGCAGCGATAGCAGCGCCGGCGGTTCTTCTGCTTGGGCGTCCCACGGGCCTCCTCGCTGCCCCCCTCCTTCTCGTCCGTCCGTGGCCGTTTCTCTGGCGTCGCCTCGCTCTCCGAGCCCGACGCTGAAAACAAACGGCATATATTTATAAGTTAGTGCTCCAAGTGGGGCAGGTCATACAGAGCGACTGGCAGGAAGAAGAGGCTGACTGTACCTGATTCTCGTGGACGTTTTGTGGGTGTGCAGAGTGTGCCTTGGGCTGTTTCTGTGGACGACATGCCTGCAGATGGAAAATAAAGAGATGTGTGAGACAGGGTGTGAAACACTGTGACGAGTCTTATTGAACATGTTACATAAAACTGTAAGTGTATAACGCCTGAAGACAGGTGACTTAATTTAGTATCAACTGCAATGTCACACACTGTATATCATACTGAATCTTATATTTTTGATGTTACTGAGTAATATTTCAGGGGTGATTCGAGTCCTACAGCTAAAGCTGGAACGATACGTCAATTAATCGATTTGATTGAAAGACAATGAATCACCAAGGCCTACGATACAGCACCTAGATTCACCAAGGATTTTGAAAATCAATTAATCGCTTCAATCATTTTTTTAACAAAAATCTCCAACACTTGCTGGTTTCAGCTTCTTAAATGTGAGAATTTGCTTCCTTTCTTTGTCATTTAAGACGTCGTTTTGGACTTTTGGTTGGTCAAAAGAAGCGTTTTGAAGGTGTCACTTTGGGCTCTTGGAAATTGTGATGAGCATTTTCACAACTCTTTGTCATGTTAGACTAAACTAGTGATAAATATTGATTCTGGATATTTTAAACAGTACTGATACACCTGTACAAACTGCGTTTTTTCACTTTCCTACCCAACAATGTATGACACGTTGAAAACTTTGTTTTATTAAACTTTTGATAAAACTCTCCTCAAATTTTTATACCCTTAAGTTTGTGTCCATTTTTCCCTGTGGTATCAAACAAATATTTTTCAAGGTTTTCTGTTAAAGTTAGAAATCCCACCAGACTAAACAAATAATAGATTACTTCGGAGGATTAATGGCTATTAAAAATAATCGTTGCGACCTATTTATGTCTCCTGAATCAAAGAAGCAGGAGCCAAAAATGTGTTCTACTCAACAAGCAGATATCAATCAACACTTGTTATAAAAGATTATTTAGTCTTGTTCAATTATCCTCTCCAGAGCAGGTCAATCTTTTCAAAAGCCCCATAAAATGACAGAATAAACATCTACAACATTCTTCAAATATGTTTATTTACAGTGAAAACAAATAATGTCTCCCCCTCAAAAGGCTCGTTTTACTTGCTTTAAGAAAGCTAATTTTAGAATTCAAAAATAGACTGAATAATAGTGACTTTATAAGCTGCTCTGCTGTACTGGGCATTCAGATTTGACAAACTAGATGCTTTCACTGACAAATGTAAGCTCTCGACTGTCTATTGTATCTCTCACAGTGTATGTGACGTCCAGTTGTACAATGTGTCTTTGTCACTTTGTACTGGAGGATTACTATTGTTGTGGCCGTGAGTCAAAAATTCAGACAGACTGAATCCGGAATCTTTATTGTGATTCAACCACAGCACTGATCTGAAGATAGAGCAGGCTGAACAGTAACTTCTGTGCGTGTACAACTGGTCCAACCTTTAAGATACCGTACTAACGATTAAGCAGTGATATAGTCAAAGTTAAGATATTGTGTTAAAATATTTCTTTGGTAAAAGTGAGTAAAAGTCTTCAAGTATCTGATATTAAATGTACTTAAGTATCAAAAGTAATTTTCTGGCAATAAATGTACAGTCTATACTGTATGCTACAGCAATTATCAGATCCGTTTTTCTGCATTTTTCTGATAATCACAATTGGTGTTTTCCATTATTATAACTGTGGTGCCACACGTAATCTGCAAAGTACATGTAACACAGTAAAAAGTACAATATTTGCCTCCAAAAAGTAGTAAAGTGGAAGTATAAAGTAACAGAAAATTAAAGCAGTTAAGTCAAGTACAAGTACCTCAAAAGTGTACATAAGTACAGTATCTGAGTAAATTTACTTAGTTACATTCCATCACTGTGATTAAGGTTGTTGTGATGCCAGAATTTTAAACTTTTAAATCGATGCGATACCGCAGACGTGTCGGTTGTTTTATATAGCCTCAGGTACTTTCTCTTACATTCTAATCATTTGCAGAGATCGTATTGTTTTGAACACTTGGTATCGAAAGAGTATCGTATTTTTGATAAGTTTACGGATATCGATTGAGAAACACGGCTGATGGAGCCTAAAGCTCAGCAATTGTTGAAAGAATTGCAACACGAGAACATTTCCTGAGTCCTGTAATATAATTCACATTAAACATACTACAAGGAACTTTTAGCTGGTTGTGAAACGGTCTCAATGTAATACTGATGCTTCTATATGACCTACAACAGCAAATGAAATCATCAGCAAGAAGATAAGTCATAAAATTAAAACCAACAGGAGTCTGAGGAAAGAAGCTGCTCAGTAGTCTCGTGGTGCGGCACTAAAACAAAGTTTACTCTTGTCATATTTTGTCCAAAGGGGCCACCAGAACTGACAAAAAAATTAAAGTTCCTTGTAGTTGCTTGAAATTAAGCTTTCTTGATGCCAATAGGTTCTAGGCACCAACAAGCCTGTGACTGTATCCACTCATAACTTTATCTCCTGTTTGTCCTGCTCTATCTCACTCTGTACTTCCCCGCTGCATTTAAAGACATAAAGAACAGACAGTCCATTCTTTATCAACTCTTTTTTGTTTTCCGCACTGGTTGTCCCGTCTTACCTTCCCTTGTGCTGGGAAATGTGGGCGAGGGCTCTTCGGTTGACGGCTGCTCGGAGCTAGAGGGCGGCGACGACAATAGGGATTGGCTACTGCTACTGCTCGTCTCGCTACTGAAAACTGGTGATTGGCTACTCCCAGTGCTTTGGATAGGCTTGGAGGTGCAGTCCTCCCCTGGCTGCTTCTTCTGGATGTCTGTGGTCAAGGACAGCAAGTAGGCAAGCAGAGAGAAATGTATATATAGGACAGGCAGAGAGACAGATACAGACATTAGAAGGAAGAGAAGAAATGAGAGACGACACAGAGACAGAGTCAAAAATGTGGACTCATGCGCCTGGTTGTGGTGTGTTGTAACGAAATGCAGCTGCACAACATGAGCCTCTGTAATAAGTCTGTAATACCAAATCATATGTAGCAAGTCCAAGTGTAGAAAATACAGATTTGGAGCCACCAGGCAACAGACATAATTTACACTAAAATTTCTTTCTAGTCAAAAAAAAAACATCTATTACTTACGCTAACAACTGGTTAACTGTAGCTGTCTCAGATATTTTGTTGGACAATGTTTCAACATACAGATTAATTTGTAGTCATATTGACTGTTGTGAGAGTTTTTTCTTATTCTAAGACTGGTCATCTAATTTAAAAAGGTCATGAAAATTAGTGGTCACGAACATCCCTAATTTGAAATAAAAAAATAAGATGAACCTTGCAAGATGTTTGTATACGAATATGTATTTTCTTTTTTTTTTACCAAAATTTGTTGATGGGCAGTTTGTTGCCCACAGGAGTTGAACAGCACTATCATGCGTTACATCTGTTGTCTCTGCACTTCCTTTTTTTTCCCTTTTTGATTACACAGTGGCTGCTTGGTAACTTTTAGCAGCTTTAAGCAACATTAAGTCACATGTCAGTGCAGCTACAACAGCTTAGAAACTCCACAGTTGACAAATAGCTGCTTTAAAGCATTCAACACACATTTTCGTCAAACATCTGAATCAAACTGCCCTGAGCAAAAGTGGACTTTATGCAATAGTTTGCATTAGAGAACATTCTGATTAATCATTCAAGTAGTTTTATAACAAATGTGCCATAAACTCCCTGAGTCTAGCTCGCTATCTTAGTCTGATGGCAGTGAATTAAATATCTTTGGATTAGACCTGCCTTGTAAATTGTGATGGGCAGTTTTCATCACTTTCATTTGTCTAAAAAAGCCAAATCCTTTGGAATTTGTAGATGCTTAAGTCCTCTATCGGCAAATACTGAGAAGCCTTTTATTATTATGTCCCAACAGACATGAAGTCTTTAATAACTATAATATGGAAGAATACAATACCTTAGAAAAGCAAATGAACATGGTATGATAATAGTCAAATTTCATACCATGGTATACATTGAAAAATAGATATTGCTGCAACCCTACTTGAAGTTTATGGATATTGGCAACTTGTGCAGTAAAAGATCTGTTAAGTTGCTGACAACAGGAATCTGGAGAGAAGTAGTAGGGTCCTGTTTCTAAAAAAATACCTTGAATCGGTGCAGTTACTCTCCGATTCAGATTCCAGCATTTTTTTGGCAGCATCGGAGGCATTTCAGACGCTGGTATCAGAACAATCCTGCGTCCCAGCATTAAACACACCAAATTCAGGAGTTTTCAAAACACTCCCTGCTCTCAACTACCACATGACTCTAAGTCAACTTTGCCAACTGAAACTTGATTTGTAAGAGAAAGACACGATCACCTTGGTCGACTGAGCCGCACTTCAGACCTCTCTGACAATCTCGGACGATATCGATCCATGACAGTATTGTCTTTACTCTTTCCCCTCCAGGGAGGGTGAGGGAGGTCAGCCTACATTCGAGTTTCTCCTCCACATGTGGACTAACCCACTTCTCTCTATACTCATGTGTATTGAGTCTATTCTGAGCCTTACTGCTGTCTGTGATGCTAGACTCAAAGCCGGGCCCTTAGGTCCTCGCTGTCTGCCATACTCACTGGTTGCCATGGCCACCGACAGGGCTGCAGTGCACCTTCAACCCATCCTCCCAAACCAGATTGGAGGAGCCATTGAGAAAACTCAATGCATAGGTTGACATTTTCAAACTTTAATTGGCCACTTTTCTTTGTCAGACACTTGTCACACTGTGGAGAAGCAAACTTTCTACATTTAAGAGGAGAAAGCTGAATAAGGTAACCAGACGAGGAAGATTCTGCTGATTTTGCCATTAAAAAACACATATTACTCTCACAAATATAGCAGAATCCACCTTTTTAATACAAGCAATAACATTTGAACTTAACCAGTATTTTCCTCAAAATGGTGGACACATCATTTCTGATGCAAGACTCTCTTACATGTCCTTCTATTTTTCTAGAGGGATTTGTTAGCATTGTTAGCATTCCTAACTGAAATCAGCTGGCACACCTAGCCTCAGGCTTCAGCTAGACTTGTCTGTGGGAACAGCTCTGCATGCCAAGAAGCTACTTTATTAAAGAAAGTTAGGCGAACCTAAGACACTCAGTGAAATTTGCGGCAGCAGTGTTTCTTTTCTGCAGGTCGCTGTTAATGTGTTGTTATTCATGTTTTCTTAGCTTAGCTTCCTCTGTACATTTAGCCGGCTAACTCTGTTTCAAGCTTCTGAGGCTGAACACAGCCAAGTTGAGGACATGTGGTGCGGAGAACAAGACACTTTTAAACCCATCAAGGGAATGTATGTCTGTGGTAACGTTGGACAGCTTACTCTGTTGGGTGAGACAGGTGGAGGTTGCCATCAGAGCGACAGTGCAAACCAACGGTGACTACATTGGTGAGCTAATGAGGAGCTGCCAGGCCAGATAAGATGTGTAATCCCTCCAGCGAGTTCTGGGTCTGTCCCAGGGTCTTCTCCCAGTTTGTCGTGCCCGGGAAACCTCCAAAGGGAGGCACCCAGGAGGCCTCCTAATCAGATGCCTGAACCACCTTAACTGGCTTCTTTCGACACAAAGTACAGCGGCTCTAATCCGAGCTCCCTCCAGATGTCTGAGTTGCCCAATCTATCTCATTCTTTCGGTCACTCCCCAGCACATGGGCGGCATTAGCTCAGTCTGCAGGGAAAACCTGACTGCTCTCTAGCGCCCCTTACAGGGTAGCCCCCTTTGCTCTGACACCTCTCCATTGGTGCACGTGTAAAGGCCCTGTTTGTACATGTGTGTGTATTTTAAGCCATTGTATGTACAAAAAATAAATAAAGTGAAAAAACTTTAATTTCATGAAGCTTCTAAGGTTTGGAACGTGGATCAACTGGTGAATCAAAATCTTCCCTGCTGTTCCTAGCTAGCAGGTGATTATCTCTGACCCTTGTAAAATAATTTCATGACAACCCTGACTTTAGTTGTTTAGTACATTTGTTAAGGGAAAGTAGTAATTCATAAAACATGTTTATAATGATAACTGTGCTATGATTGGAAATCATTGTATTAACCAGTTTCAAACCCAGGGACACAGCTGCACAGTACAACTACCTCTGGCCATTTCTATTTCACCACTTATTTTTTAATCTTCTGCCCATGTATTTTGCTCTAAATTCTTCAGTATGAGATGATATAAAGATGTCATGCAGGAAAAAAAAAAAATCAGTAATTCCATCTTATAATGATCTGTATTAAGAAAAGACTTACCAGCAAAACATTTGGAGCAGAGATTCATTGTTTTACTGGAGCTGAGGAGACAGGAGAGAAAAGGAATGTCAATAACCTTCTCAGACGTCCAAGTTTTGCCTGCAATAAGTTTCCACAACATATACCTTTTATGATACACAAACCTAAGGTTATATATTTTTCGTTATAAGACAATAACATGGCATGAAAAATCAAACAAAAATCAATATACTTAGTTGAAAATTAGGCTAAATTGTAGACTGTACACGATCTTCTTATATACACACTGAATACATGCATTTTTTTTGCGACAATCCCTCAAATATAGTTATCAAACACTTGTGACAAAGATACGTATGTAATAGAGACTGGATATTTTACAGGTTAACAATAAACTTTATCGTCCAAGATGACATCAGTGCACTCAAACAGTAAACTCCACTGGAAATTTTATAATTATGGTCCACCCCAGGCACTGTTTCTGCATTATCTTCTGGAAAAAGAAAGAGAGTGTGCACATGCGTTGATACCAATCTATCTGTGATATGCCAATATCAGCCGACCTCACGTTTTTGTGCAGAGTGCGGAAGACAGATGCCATCCTGAAGTAAGGTACTGCCTCCGTAACCAACACAAGTGGGACCTCACCCCTTTTTCAATATCTCAATTACAAATTATATCACATCCTGAGCGTCAACCATAACACCTTTCATAATCGCTCCTAATGTTTCATCTCAGCCTCCCAGTTCTCGTCTTGTGTGTCAGTCTGGTGGTCGGGCCTTTGTGTCCATTCAAGGCGGGATGACAGGAAATCAGAGAGGATGGGGAGGCAAACAGCTGCTATGGGGACACTAAAAATCCCTTATAGAGGGAGCATAATGTTGTAATAAACCAGATTATTTAACTGTTTTAGAGTAATTGTTTTGGCACTACTGGTTTCATACAAGCAGAGGGACAAAAATGTTTTCTGATATACAAATAAACCCCATCTCCTGTTACTTAGTGGTGTAGATTACTGTGTAGCTGTCTGCAGCCAAACAAGGAAATGTTAGGCTATAATGTCATAAACTATGGTGGGTTAAGTTCAAATCAAAACTAGGTACCCTGTCGTTACAATGATTTAACACCCATCAGAGTTGTAACGATTAATTTTTCAATTCATTGTCAAATATTAAATTCAAAGGAACAGATCACCCAAAAATGTCAATTCAGTCATCATCTCCTCACACTCATGCTGATAGAAAGTCAGGTGAAGTTTCGTAGTCTACTTCAGTTGTTTAGGAGAAGTTTTGTGGACTACAAAACTTAACCCAACTTTCCATCAGCATGGAGGTGAGTATTTAATGACTACATTTTCATTTTTGGGTGAACTGTTCCTTTAAAGGCCAAGTATTTTGATAATCGATTATGGGTTTGAGGTGCGAAAAAAGTTAAAATTCTCCAATTCCAGCCTCTTAAACTTGAAGGTTTTCTGGTTTCTTTTCTCCTCTATGACAGTAAACTGAAGATCTTTGAGTTGTGGACAAAACAAGACGTCTGAGGATGTCATCTTGGTCTTTGGGAAAAACTGATAGACATGATTTTTTTTCCATTTTCTGCCATTTTATAGACCAAACAACACATATATCAACAGATTAAATGAACAACAAGGAAAATAGTCGTTACCTACAGGTAGAGCTTAGTCAAGTCGGACAAACCAAGAGTAAAGCCACACTATACTCAAGATGCTATTGGCTGCCTTTAGTGCGAGGAGGTGGATGTGTAATGGATGCAGGTTTCACTTGATGAGGTCTCTGTCAGTCACCTGTTTCAGTCATGGCTGCACAGTAAACCAGAATACTCAATCTTTAATACTCATACTCAATACTCATTTTAAAAGGGGGCTTTGCCATGATGAGCAATGATTTTACAGTGACAGGGAGAGCTTTGTCATTCCTCAGTTTCATTAGAACGCTACTAAAGAGAACACATAATGCAATAATTCTTGTGACCATCTATATGACAATAAAACAATAATTTCAATCATTAAACTGATTTAAATTTTTAGTATTTTAGAAACGTACACTGTCACACGACAGTTTTCTTGATGTTCATTTCTTTCCTTCCCTTTCTGGACTTCTCTTTAACGTTCATACCACCACACAATGTTGCCATTTCTGTCAGCTGCGAGCCCTGTCAATGGTATAGAGGCTGGAAGTCTGTAGGGTATTCAGATCATTGTTCCTACAGGAGCTATGTGACTAATGCAGCAATGCAGACTGTATGGCCTCCACCAAGGAGGTGATGTGTTTCACCTGTTACAGTCACTGCACCCGTGTGTCACCAAGATATCTCATCAGCTATAAATGGATTCCTAAGGAACTGGGAGGAAAAACAGGCCTTGGGCAAAGTAACAATTGATAAGAATTTGGTGGTGACCTCGATCTGTCATCATCATATTTTTGCTATAATTATACTGCTGGAGATACAGACTAAGACAGTGCATCTACCATTTTGTCCGCCCTTAATTACAAAAGAATATCCACTAAAACAACGATAACCATGGCCTTAAGAGTTGCCAGAAAGCAGACAACGTTCCGATGTAATGTCAACAAAAAATGAAAGAATTTTACAGTATGTGCTGTGCACAATTTACTTCTCTATAGAATGCAGCATGCATGCAAGTAGCCGCTGTAAACAATACTGCTATAACTTTTAAGTGACAAGTTGACTTTTGAAGCTCTGAAGCGCTTCCTTCTGCTATGAATGTGCACACACATATTTTTTGGTTGCAAACATGGTCGGTCATTGAAGGCGCATTGGCAGCTGTAGCCGTTGTTTCCGGTAACATACTCATATGACAGGCACGGACCAAAGCTTTGTGACTGGCATCTAATTCAAGACGAGCGAGTACTTTCCTCTCACTGCTGCCATACAGTAGCTTCTTCAAATACACGCTGCAGAAGCAAGCACCCAGCTCCCCCAATTGGTGGCTGTGCTGAAAGGCTTCCCATCTCCACCATTTTCCTTGATCCATGCCCAGCACCATTTGTTCTTAACTCCTCTCCAAAGGCTGTATGTTAGTCAGGTTTAATAAAATTTGCTTCCATGTGAGCCGAGTCGCAGGGCTACCACACCGCACTCACGTTTCTTAGATAGACCCGCCCTACTCTGCCTCCGATTGGTTAGCAATTGTTGGTCTACTTCATACCATTGGTAGGTGGAACTACCCATCGCTTTGCTGAAGATGATTAGTTAAACCACGTCAAAAACAAATTCATGTAGACTATTTTTCTTTCTAAAATAGTCATACATCGGAAATCTGGCACCACGCCCAAGTACTTTAAGCCCTGCAATTAGGGCTGCAACTGACGATTATTTCCTTAGTTATGTCTCATTTTGTCCACAACCCAAAGATATTCAGGTAACTGTCACAGGAAAGAAACTAGGAAATATTCACCTTTGAGAAGCTGGGATGAGAGAATTTGGCTTATTTTCTTCAAAAATTACAGCTCTACTTGTGATATGAGTCAAGTTTCTAGTGGGAAAGGTCATTTTTGCATCATTTTCACTGAAAACAATATTAAAATGATGACATGATTTTTGCTCAAGTCTGTACCAAACTACGCTTGAGCAAATGATTTTTCGTCCAGGGTACCTCTGCATCACCACAATAATTCATTCAAAATAGTACATTGTGACACCGCCATCAAAAAATTGCAGCTCCTGTGGTGTTGATATTGTACCTGGCCATATTGCGATTCTGATAATATTTCCATTAATTATTCAGCCCTACTGGAAAGTCAGTGCAACTCCTGTTTGTTTAAAAAGGTGAGGGGTGATGACATTCTGAAGCTCTGCATGCCTTTACTTCAGAACAAACTGATCATATTAGAAATAGACCGATTACCGGTGACTTCTGTCTCAATGTCTGACTCACAACACTGATCACTGACACTGACCTATCAACACTGAATAATCTGAATGCAAAGTAAATAGTACCTAAAGTTATCAAATAAATCTTGTGGAGGGGAAGTTAAAGTGGCAGAAAATGGAAATACTAAAGTAGAGCACCTCAAAATTGTACTTAAGTACGGTAGTTCTGTAAATTGTACTTCCAGTTCAGTTCAGTTCCAGTACTGTTTATTCTCAATTCTGACACTAGATTTTTATTTTTTAATGCAAATGCATCAGTTCCAAGTCTCAGTTATCAGTCTCCTTAATTACTACTACTACCACTACTACTACTACTACTACTACTAATAATAATAATAATTTCGGTCCAGAATTAGTTCTATAGGAAAAATTTACAAATGACACAGTATAATATTACAGCTACTAAAGGGTATTTAGTTAAAACCAGTAACCATTTATATATATTTGTACAATCAAGGGAACTAAAAGATGTGGTACACTCACAAAAAAACAAAACCAACAAAAAACAAGCAAGTCTAACTTCCCTTGTTATTAAGCAGCCTTGATTCTGGCAGCTTTTAAAGAACATGCTGGATTCCACCCATCTCCTTATTGAAAGGACAGGCTGATAAGCAAATGAGCATTTATAGTATAAAACATGTTTAACAAGACACCAGATGTGTCTTGTCCCTGAGCAAATAACGTAAAGACACAATTGTAGTTGTATTCTATAGCAGCTTTATTACTACGATTTTGCAGTATAAGACTCAGATGATATTGCATAACGCAGCTGAAAGAAAAAGAACACAATGGAGTAAATGTTATCGGTTGGCTCTCATGTACCCATGAGAGAGCACAGAGAGTACAACTGTCTTAGTGCCTTTCAAGCCAAGCTGACGCTTCATCCCACGAACAAGCTGCATTTACTTACAACGTAAAGTGAATTCTGAGCACACTTTGACTACCAGAGTGTTTTTGCAGTCTGTAATCACAAACTGTCAATGGATGAGTTCCCTGATGGACGTTTTCTGTGACAACAGGAACAGGCTGTGTGCGACAGCTCACACTGGAATGTCTGATTGACATTTCCAGTTGTTTCATTTATTTGTCTGCACACACAAACTCTCCTTTCTGCTCTTGTTTTTGTAGAGACGTACAGGTCTTTTTACGCCTAAGCCTGCACCTTTCCATTAATTTTGAATTCATGCTGCCTCTAAGAACCAATTCATGTTGTAAAATGTAACTGAACAGCCAAATCCTCCTCATTCCCTTGGAAAATTGCAGATTTGTGGCCAATGAAAGTATTTAGAGAAGTTAAGTTCGACCAAGTTCAGACATTTTCACTTTATCCTCATGAGGACACCCTCACTCTGTCATTTTTCTGTGTTAAAGATTAGGATCTGCTGGAAAACAGGCTAGGGCTGCAACTAACAAGTATTTCCATTAACGCTTAATCTGCCGATTATTGTCAAAACTAAATGATTAATCATTTTGTCAAAAATTGTGAAAAATGCTCATCACAATTTCCCTGAGCAGAAAGTGGCATCTTCAAATTGCTTCATTTGTTCAACCAACAGTCCAAAAACCCAAAGACTAGGGGTGTGAACCTCTCCCTAATAAGACGATCCAATACACATCTAGATACATGGGCTACGATACGATTCAGGGACGATACTTTTAAATATTGAACGATTCAGTACTATTCAAATCCAATTCGGTACGATACGATACAATCCGAAAGAAAAGTGGCATTGCTACCTTCAAATACAGTAGATAATTCATAAAAGACCAGGGAATCCTATGCATTTTTCTTACTATTATGTATATCTTGAGCTGGATCTGTCTGCATAGGACCTCTCTGAACTGGATGTCCCTGACTGCCTGTATCCTCTGCTTCCTAGTAATGATCAGTGTCAAATAAAAAATAAAATCACACCTATGATTAACAATCAGACAAATGTTTACTACTGACAACTAACTCAAAAGTTGGATTAACTTAACGGTGTGCACTGTGCAGTAACCGTCAGTAGACAGTAAATAGCGTGCAGTATGGTTCAATTCAGTACATAATGTCAGTAGACAATGACAGTTAACAGTGTGCAGTACTACCAGCAGTCACAGAATACATCTAATGATAGCAATACGTTCAAAATCAGACAGGCTGTAAGTCCTTAGCAATAAAATTATATTATTGCTATATAAATGTATATATATATATATATATATATATATATATATATATATATATATATATATATATAGATAGATAATATATATATATATAGAGATAGATAGATAATATATATATATATAGAGATAGATAGATTATATATATATATATAGAGATAGATAGATTATATATATATATATAGAGATAGATAGATTATATATATATATATAGAGATAGATAGATTATATATATATATATAGAGATAGATAGATTATATATATATATATAGAGATAGATAGATTATATATATATATATAGAGATAGATAGATTATATATATATATATAGAGATAGATAGATTATATATATATATAGAGATAGATAGATTATATATATATATATATATAGATAGATAGATTATATATATATATATATATATATATATATATATATATATATATATATATATATATATATATATATATATATATATATATATATAGATGCCACGATTACCTCTGACCCACTTCGAAAAAGTGTTTAATCTCTATGTCTTTGTCTTGCATGGTCTTGCAAGTGCTATCTTTACTAGCATCCTCGTCATCTGCACAAGTTTCACCATGCCATCTCACCAGGTACCATCTCTACCACTGTACTTAAACGCTGTTCTCCTAGAGCTTACAAACACCCTGCTTTTTGTACAACTTTCCATCCTTCTTATAAAATCCAAATCTCTTCCAAACTTTTGTTCTTAGATTTGACAGTGTATTGTAAATCTTGCCGGCGTTGTCGGACATGTTGCTTAGCAACACTATGCTAACGTTACTGTGACGCATCTCGTGAGAGACTCACACTAACCTTTGAACTTTTACGAGAGTTTGAAGAAGCTCTGAGGAAGTAGCAGCATAGCAGCTTCACTCAGCTGATTCACAACTTTAAAATTGGGCCATCAATCGGTTGACAGTACTTTTAGACCGATCCAGAGGTTTTTACCGTTGTTGATGCAAATCAAATCTAAATTTGATACTATTTTTCATTAGTATGCCCAGTCTTAAATAAAGCTTAAAAATATTATAGAAGCCAAAATAATAGCCTGAATTTATCCAGCTACAGGATGCCTAAAAAATGCATTTTACACTGAGTAGTTGAGAAATCAAAATTCATACAGTCAAAAGGGATCAGAGTACCCCCCATCCACCGATATAGGTAATACTCCAACAAGGAGACTTGAATATTTGATAAGGCTGACAGAAAATGTGCCACAACCAAGTCAAATATCTTGTTGAGGTGTTTGAAACACTGCAAGTTCATCAGATAGCTGCATGCATAGCAGAAAAAAACAAACACAGATAAGACGGCTGCGAAAACAAGCCATTAACCTTGAACCCTGGAAAAGGACTCAACTAGGGCTGCAAGTATTTCCAATATTTCTCCAATTCTCTCCGGTTGTGGCTATATCCAGGGCTGCAACTTGGATCAATTTCTGTCAATCCGTCATACTGTCTGTCAATTATTTGGTCTATAAAATGTCAGAAATGGGTGAAAAATGTGAATCAGCATTTCCCAAAGCCCAACATGACGTCCTCAAATATGCCGTTTTCTCTACAACCCAAAGATATTCAGTTTAATGTCATAGAGGAGGAAAAAAAACAGAAAATATTTACATCCAAGAAGCTGGAATCAGAGAATATTGACTCTTATCAAAATAGTTGCTGAATAATTTAATAGTTGACAACTAATCAATTAATCGTTGCAGTTATACCGGCATGTATGTCAGCTGATATACAAGTAATACAGAACACAAATTTCGAAGACACGTTTAACGTCATTTTAAACGGTGCCATCCTGACATTTTGTAGACCAGAGAGCACTGAGTTTATTTTACGACTGTAAAGTGCACTACTCAGCACATATCTTTGTCATAGCCCTTTAATAATAGTTTATGATTTACTTTCTAACTAAACAAACATGACAATGGGATCGTTTCACTTCAAATATTAAAATGATGAAATAAACAATGAAAGATTGATGAAACATCAGATTGTGTTGAATACATTCACATTCAAACATTTTCCTAACCTTGAAAGCAAAACGTTTAAAACGAGCATTTTCCAAACTTCCAAGACTTTACTGTATATGAACCTTGAAATCTGAAGTGGATTTTTAATGGAGCGTTTTAGTTTTCAGGTTATCATTTCAATCAGGTGATTTCACTGATTAACTCACCTTTAATCAAAGAAGAAGAACTAGTCAACCAAATCACATGGTGAAGTCTTGGATTTAAAACCTGTATACTTGGTCTTAATATTATTTGAGGTTTTTGAAACTGAAAAGTAAGGCTGCCACTAATGATTATTTTCATCGTCGATTAATCCGTCAGTTAGTTTCTTGATTAATCGATTAGATCTATAAAACGTCGGAAAACTGTGAAAAATGTCGATTAGTGTTTCCCAAAGCCCAGGGTGACGTCCTCAAATGTCTTGTTTTGTCCACGACCCAAAGATATTCAGTTTACTGTCAGAGAGGAGCAAAGAAACCAGAAAATATTACATTTAAGAAGCTGGAATCACAGAATTCTGACCTTTTTTCTTTTAAAAATTGCTCAAACTGATTAATTAATCGCCAAAAAAGCTGGCAATTACTTTGATAGTTGACAAGTAATTGATTTATCACTGCAGCTCTACTGACCCGAATTAAAATCTTTCCGAAAACACTACATAATACTATTAGCGCTCTGTATCAGTCCAATCGTACCTTAAATTAACCGTAATGCTGCTCAAACCAAAAAAAAAACACTGCATTATACTTGGGATAAAGATGTAATGAATACTGCCAGAGTAAGGAGCTGCAATCCATGTTGTCAAGGATCCCAAACACTGAATTCAATCCTTTAAAATACGAAACCAGGCCTCATTCAAGATGTTTTGAAGAGGCCTTGAGTTTCAGTGACATGTGTGAGGAGCCTGTGTGGGACAGGACAACCAGCAGCCCTCAGGCCAGGTGTTATTCTGAGCTGAAGCGGAGCAGAGCAGGCGGCAGGGCCATAAACAACAAACACAAAGCTGCAATTTGTGTCACCTGACATTGACAGGTGTGTTACTGGTTCCAGTTTGCTTACTGGACACCACAAAATGAAGGCAAATGGGGGATGGGGCTTGAGGGAGGGGGGAGGTCGGTATCCAACTGACAAGTCATATGACAATGTTCTGTAGTGATAGTACTTCCATACAGGAGGGGGTATAGGCTGATTGGTTGTGATGAACACAATAGTAGAGGGTTGCCACAATAAAATAAGAAATATTACTGTAATGGAAGTATTGCTGTGGTCAGTGATAAGATGACAGCTGTCCTATCTTAGCGTGTTTTTACTGGTGCTTTGGAACAACTAAAGAGAAGCAGACAGCCATATTTAAAGTGTCGTTGTTACATCGATTAAAAGGTTAAATGCAGTCATTTTTCCTCTGGGGTAACACAGGAGACATCAGTGAATCACATCCGGTATGCAACACACATCCACCACTTGACAAGCCCGAATGTAAAAAGGGTCTAAAACGACTCAAAAGCTGTTTTATCAACAGTGCTCAGCTTCAGGGTTTAGCCGAAGGGACGTGTTCGCCGTTAAACTGCTGATTATCTTCGAGGGGATTCAAGGAAAAAAAGGGCAGGTTTAAAAGGAACCTGCTGGCAATAAATCATGTTCTATCTCGGATACGTCATCTCCTGCTTCACAAATTGTCTGAAAACACGATACAGAACGAATAAAAATGACAGCCAGTGTCTGAGACGACGAAAGTGGGGTCATACGGTTAGAAAACAGCGGAAATGTAGCTAGTTTTCAAGCTAGGAGGTTTATTTATTAGCTAACTTCCCAACCCCCCACCCTCGGCCTGTACAACAGAACAACAACAATGGGTTTGGACTAGTTGAACCCGTTGAGCATATTTCATCCGGATTTACCTTTCAGTTCAAGATTTAATCTAGTTTATATTAACACTTACCCCCAAAATCCACAGGGACACCGGGGAGGTAGACTCGGAGGTTTGCTTCGTTCACTTGTGTCTCCCATGACTTCCAACAAAAACCGATATGGAAACGCGAGGCTGGGGATGAGTCCGGGGCCTGGTCGCTCAATGAGAAAAACGATCCAGCATTCAAGTCAGACAAAAAGATAAACGTCCTATTTGTCTTAAAGTCCACAAGTCGGCGAGAAATGGTGGCGAAGTTGGCCCGTTTCGGCCACGAAAAATTCCTCCGCGGAGTCAAACAAAACGGCTCAGTTTGAGCTGGAATAATTGAACGGCACTCAAAGCAATCAGCTGGACGTTCGGACGTTACGACCGACAAACAAAAAGAGGGGGGCGTCCCGGTGTTTCACTCGACACCAAAAAGCGTCGAAAAATCGCCAGCTGTCCACCGATATAGATGAAATACACTTATGGCGACGTTAAATACGTGGGAGGGTACGAGAAAAGAGAAAATAAAGACATTGAGTAAGGCCTTCCCCTCTTATCAGTTCATGACCACCCCTATTCACACGTCGCTGGTACGAAGTATGCTGGGCCGGAAACGCGTCCATCAAACCAGAAATGTCAATATTGCCCAACGAAATGAAGGCAAAACAGAGCCACAAAGTGACATTTAAATGCACATTTGAACCAACAAATCGCAATAAAACCAGAAAGTACAAACTGTAATTGCGATATTTACTTAAAATGAGTACAAAAAGGGGTTTGTAAGGGTTTGGTTAGCTTTGATCAGTGGCTTCACTGTAATCCGTTTTACCCGATTACAGCGATGACTTAACTCAGTAATACATTTGTAATTAAAAAGAAATAAAAACAACTTGAAATAAGATGCCATCTTACCATTATCAGTACTATCAATTATATAAAGTATAAATATACTATACATTAAAATGTGTTCATGAAATTCACCTATTAACCTCCCTTTTGTCAGTTTCTGTGCATTGTCTAGTGAGTTTGTGGTAGTTCCAGTCTGATTAAACCACCTATTGGTTTTATTGAGCAGTGTAACAAGCTGTAAACACAACCGTGACATATCACTTTATAAACCTGATATAAAGATGGTTCAAACCATCCAAAATATTGTTGGTACACATGTAATGATGCTCGATCAGTGATGTCCTTGAAGAGAGATGTCTGGACAAAGCCCAAAATATACTAAAAGACAACACCCCACCCACCCCTACAGTCAGTTCACCCTGCTGCCATCTGGCAAAATATACAGAAGTGATAGCAGCCATACCACCAGACTACAGAGCAGCTTCTCTTCTCAGGCTGTGAGAGTCCTGAACTCATCTTCAACACTCCACCATAAAAATAATATTTTTTTCCATTTCTTTTTTTCTTTTGTCGTGCAACCCTGTGTTGTAAAATTAAAATTACATGAACCTTGAACCTCAATTTTGGGTAACATGCTAGAAAAGAGTTGGCTATTTATACATCAAGGATATACAGTGCTAGATTAGCTCTCTTTTTAGCTCAAATGTGGTCTCCCCCAACTCCTGAGTGATTTATTTGCTTCTCTAGCTGCTAAATGCTCCACTATGTTCACCAGCTAGTGGCTAAATTTGTCTGTCTGCTTTTTGGCACTGGAGAGGTAGAGTACAATGAGTTTAATGAAAAACAATTAGCTGAAAAAAAACATTCAGAATTGCAGTTGTCACTTCGAGCACCACCTTTCAGATTAAACATTTTCAACTGTCTCATTGTTTATGTAAAAATGTTGGTTAGAGCAGATTAAAGTACCACTTCACTTTGGATTGTGCCATGAAAGCACAAGGTAAAGTGAGATGATAAAGGCCTTAAACTAGATCTTATCAGAGCACCCTACTAAAGGGCAGTGTCAAATATTAGGTAAAAATGCAGGTGACGCCTCAAGGTC
This sequence comes from Pagrus major, assembly GCF_040436345.1. NCBI lineage: Eukaryota > Metazoa > Chordata > Actinopteri > Spariformes > Sparidae > Pagrus > Pagrus major. Next base: position 9,934,323 of record NC_133236.1, read on the forward strand.
CCTCATTTTTCTCTATCTACTGTGCCTTTAGTGTCAGATATGCAATTACCTAATAATATTTGCAATTAAACCAATAACCACTAGCACCACATGGTCAACCTGGAGGCTAGAACAATTCTGCCTATGATCAATGATTATATTAGAGACAATACCCCCAAAATTTAACCCAAGTGTGACTATTTCCATATAATGCTCATCAGCTTCTAAATCTTTTCTGTCCCACTGTTCTGGTTAAAACACCTTGATGCTGTTCCTACAAACTGAGAAACAAAGCAAGTATTTGCACAACAGAGACGAGACAAAATGCTATCAGAGATTCAAAATGAGGTGTTTTTAAATGTTTCATGACAATAAAACAGCTCCTTCAGCAAAACATCAACATTTTGTAAGGAGCCAATGATGCATCAGCACCTGGAGCACGATGAATAAATGTTGACTGATCGATCACCAGCGCTGGTCTGTAACAGAGGCTCTCAAGACTGAACAGAAGATGGAGATCACTGTATTGCTTGTATTAAAGACCTCCACTGTGTTTAACAGCAGCGATTCAGGCAAGCAGACGGGTGTGACCCCTCAGAGCAATGAACATTAATAAACAATGTCAGCTTTTTCCATAATCACATTTTTGACAGGCAATGTATTGAACAAGAGGCAGTGAAATGCAATCACACGTCAATGGTCAAAACTAATATAATATTATATAAGTAAAACTATACACGTACATAAAGGTAGATGGGGGATGGGGAGTGTGTTTTCTACATTACAATGTAACTTGAGCAAAGCCCTATTTCAGTTCTATGGTTAGTTATTAAGGAAGACTTTATCCAACTATGGGTAATCTTCTAAAATGTGGATGACTTAAGAATGCTTATAGAAACATCAGCAGGTCACCCAGGGTAGTTAGGTATTTGAGGTTACTTAACATCAAATAAAAGGTTTGAAATAAAGAAGTTTTTCAAGACAAACAACTCAAAAGTGCAACATCAGGACACAAAGGAAACAAACAGGAACCACAGCACTGATAGCTTAATTTAAAAACAAAACTCCAAAAACACACAAAACAGCTCAAACCTGACAGATTCAAGAGCAAGGAAGTTTTTAAATTAACATAAAAACAGAAAGTTACCAAACCCAGCACTTCAGTACTGTACTTCAGTCAGAGGACCCAAGCTGCAATCTTTATTTCTGTGTACTAGAGTAAAATAAAGTGCCAATAGCAGCTGCTCATTAATCTACTTGATATAAACTAGCAGCCCTAGTGCATTAATAATTTGGTCCGAGCCCCTCAGCCCCGATTTTCACAACCTAATTGATTCCCCAAATCATTTGTGCTAAGCTATTCAAGTGCTTAAAAGACTCAAATTAAGACACTTAATTAGACCTAAGTTTAGCTTCAGTGAGGTTTGTCTTGAGGTATGAATTTCAACTATCAAAAAGTCACACCAGATAAGAACCACAGGTTTTGGTTTCGGGTGTGAAAGCCTGTTAACAAATACTCAACAGCTATTACTTCATATGCAAATGCATAATTGGATTAAGTGCAAGTTGCATACAAATACCACAGAATGCATTCGCTCAGCAGCTTTGGCAACCGTTTGAAGAATTTAAATCCTAACTTTGAAAAATACCTGACTGCTACTCTGTTAGCTCGATGGTATGAAAAGTGAGTAGAGTCGTTTTAAGAGAGTTTCTTAAAAAAATAGCTTGTTTAAGGATAAAATCCATCTCTTTTGGAAATATTAACTCGTAAAATTCGGATAGCAACCCCCCCTCCCCACCCTGGTCTTACTGCTCTTTGGTGGTACAGTATAACCACAGTTCAGTGTGTGCCTCATCTTTGGAGAAGTAAAGATTCCATTTTGATGACTTTGAAGGAAAAAACTTGAGTCTTAGTAGCTAAAAAGTACCTTCACAAAAATGTATGAGCCAGTGGATGTCATACCTAACTTTCTGTTTCAAAACCGGGAAGACTGGAGCCCTAAAAGTACTGCTGCTACAGATATACCAGTCTCTAATGTTGCACTTATGACAGACGAACCATGAGTTATGACAATGAGACGATCGCCTTTAGCAGCGTTGTAGCAGTGCAGTCTGGATGATGAAGGCTGTGCAAAATGGCATTCTGAGGTCTCCCCTCCTCTCAACACCTTCCAATAAGAAAGTGAGGGGGCTCTTAATGATGGGACTGTGAGGACGACGATGAGGAGGAGGAGGGCTGGGAGGGTTGGGAGGGTAGCAGGCTGTGTGTGCGTGAAGGTCGCTGGGGTCGCGGCTGCTGGGAGGCGGTCCCAGAATCAGAGGAGTCCAGGCCCGGGCTGCCTTCATTAACCTCCGTGTCCAGCTGGGCTGGACACTCGAAGTGAACACAGTGGAACACCTGAAGAGAGATCAGAGTCGAACACTTAACCAGAGAAATCACCATCACACAGACAGCACTGTTTACAGTGACAGTTCAAACCAAAATCAGAAATACATATTTTTTTCACCTTCTCACCTGTAGTGTTATTTATCCCTATAGATTATTTTGGTTTGAGTTTTTGAGATATCGGCTGTAGAGATGTCCACCTTCTCTGAAATATAATGGAACTAGATGACACTCAGCTTGACGTGCTCAGAGCACCAAAAAAAAACATTTGAAAAACTCAACAGCAAAGTCTCTTTCCAGAAATCATGAACCAGTAACTCAAGATAACCCACAGACCTTGTTGTGAGCAGTTTCATGTGGGATTTATTATTGAGGAACACCGTATCACTGCGCAGAAGGAGGAGTGCATCGACTCATGGGCAACAGACCCCTGCCTGACAGCGCAGGATGTGAACTTTAATGGCTAAAACCTAGGCTGAGCTGTGATGTTAGTTAGCTAGCCTGTCGTCCATAGATATGTGCTTCCTTCTGCGCGATGATACGGAAAGAAAATAGTTCCTACATGAAACTGCTCACAACAAGGTCTGTGAATTATCTTGGGTAACCAGGTCATGATATCTGGAAGAGACATTGCTGTTGAATTTTTCAAATGTCTTTTTTTGGTGCTTTGAGCGACACAAACCCACTTCCATCTAGTTCCATTAAATTCAAGAGAAGGCAATTACAATCTTGCCAACTCACGCCAAAATAATCTAGATTGATAATTCGCACTACAGGTAAGAGAGAAAACTGTTCTTTTAAGTTGGTTTGTGGCTGAAAGTTGATCTTCTTCAACAGCCACTTACGATGGTAACAACCAGCCTACATAAATACAGATACTATTATTCCTCTAGTTATCCAGCTGGATATTAAAATGTTTGTCACTGATGCGTAATTTTGGTCTTATTTAAAAAGGGCCACCAACACATACATGATTTTCTGTTTCCTACAGTATTAAAAAAAGAAATAGATGAAAGACTGATGACCATAATAAACAGTGTTTTCACCTCATTAGCAGTGTTGTGAGTCCCAACAATTCGGATGAAGGAAGCAGGCTGCTTATCAAACTTCAATGTCTGCCATGATCTGTAAGAGAGGGCGGTAAAAAAAAAAAAAATCAAAACAAAAAAATGAAACATCCTGATTGTATCACTGTTTACACATGTTTTTGTTGACAAAATGTTTGTCTATTATGATTATGGTTTCCTGAGAGGGCGCGGATTATTCTTCATAGACTTTAAGGAAACATTAAGCCTGCACTTTTTGTTCTTTAAAGCTTTAAAGTCAGTCTGACTAGCTACAGAAGCAACAGCTACTTAAGAGTATATCTGCCAAAAACTGAAGACTTAGTCAGCAGTGTTTGGACTATAACCAAGTGTTTTTAATCCTGTCACCTTGAGGAAGTGATTTTCCGACAAGATTCCCTTAAAATGGGATGCGTGTAGTGATGCTCTTTTAAATTATAATCAACAGATGCATTTCTTAACTGTTACCACATTGAGACAATAATGTGCTATTTTTATACCAAAACTACAGTCACTTTGAAGCATCTGTCAATGTTGTATTTAATGTCATCAGATGAAACACGTTCTTCATAGATTAGATTTTAGTCATTAACACATTTAGTATCTAAAAAAACCTTACATTTCTTTAGATACGAGTGTGATGTTATTCAAGATGCCTACATCCCATGTTCGACATATCATTCTGACATCTGTGTTCAAGAAATTCAGGTTACGGTTAACATAGTGTTACAAGAAGTGACAGAGGAGAAAATGGGAGCCTCACCGACATGCCACCCTTGTTCGGTCGATCACCTTCGTCCACTGCTGCTGGTTGGTGGAAACTTCAATGTAATAACTGTAGGAGCGCTCGTCACAGTCCCACAGCAGCAGCCTGAACAGGTGGAAGAGAAGGAATAATAAACATTATTTACTTGTTTTGGTTTAAATTCAGATTGAGATTAAAATGACTCTTCACTACAACAGATGACAATTCCCATGTGGTCCTGGTCTGCAATCAAGAAACAATTCAAGATACAATTCGGTGTTCACCTGAAAATACAATTATGAAAAAAATGAAAATACAACTGAAGAAAAGCTGTCCCCACTGTTCTTTTCAGTTGCTGTTGTGAAACTTTGGAGCCGGAAAAATTCAATAATTTAGATGCTTAATTTTGCCCTTATTAAATGTGGTAGATACAACTGCAATATCAGCTGAGTGAGGGACAAATTGTTGTTTGAATCATGAGCACAGACTTTACAATGACTTCACCAGATGTTGACATTTCTGTATTTCAGAGCCCAGTTTCCAGTTCCCAGAGTAAATGGTGTGTCCAGATGTACCTCAAGGAAGTGATGGAGTAGGGCTGAGCCAGTTGGATGACGATTGCTCCAGAGCCCAGCTGATGGCAGGTGTAGCCAGAGTCCCAGTCGTAGTTGCGCGTGTCGCCGTTGAGCAAGGCATTTCTGCTTCGGCTCACACCCTCAATGACGCTGGCACACGATGCAATGGTCGCCACATTCTCACTGGGAACTGAAGACATTAGATTCAGAATCAGAATCAGAAATACTTTATTGATCCCCGAGGGGGAAATTGCTTCCATTACAGCTGCTCCCATTCAAAGTCCAGAAATATGCAGAAAAAAATAAATAAAATAATAATAATAAAAACAGGACTATAGATTTGTTTAGCTATGATCTGTACAAGGGATCTAGCTGACTACACTCAGTCAAAGTTAAACATAGAACAGGCTAAAACCCCTAAATCACAAACATTAACCTAAAACATCAAAAGATAAGTGCAACTTTTGTTTCTATTCAGTGTCAGTGTCTGTAACTTACCCAAAAGTCCGTTCTCCAAGGTATATGAGCGGTGGGTGAACATGCATTCAAACGCCACGAGGTGGAAGACCTTGTTGACTGTGTTGTGTGTTCCAACTATCCGAACATACCTGAGACACAAGGAGAAAACTGACATTAAGGTACAACCCTTCATCAAACACATTGACAGAGGCTATATGATAAGCTACATACACCAGAGATCTTTAAAGTCACGCTAAAGAAAATATAATTTTTCCTGTTAGGATTCTATCAACCTCTATTAAGTTTTTATTAGGGCTGTCAATCGATCAAAATATTCAATTGCGATTAATCACGATTGTCCATGACAATTTGCGATTAATCGCAAATTAATCACACATTTTTTATCTGTTCTAAATGTACCTTAGAGGGATATTTTTCAAGTTCTGAATACTCTTATCAACATGGGAGTGGACAAATATGCTTTCTTTAGGGAAATATATGTTATGTATAATTGCAACTATCCAAAACAATGACAGATACTGTCCAGAAAATTCTCCTGAATAACCTAAAAGGTATTGCATATGCTGAAAGCATAACATGGCAAACTCAAGCCCAACAAGCAACAACAGATGGGCTTATTGACCAGAATGTAACATTCCTAAGTAATACTAACACAAAGTAGTACTCCGTAGTACTTGTTCTTGTCGAGAGAACCATCTGGCAGGGCTCTGATGCTGAACTTGCCGTTCAAAAGACACTTTTCTTTATCCATTTCTGCTCAAGGAGGTTTGTTTCTGCTTGCCATCCACAACGTTACTGCTGCATCGCTTCCTGATTTCTCAAACTGCGTAAATCGCATGTCAAAAAAATTAATGCCGTTAAGAGGAATTTGCATTACACATTATTATCGCGTTAACTTTGACAGCCCTAGTTTTTATATTTCCTTTCCGCTTCACACATTCCTTTTCTGATTTTAGTGTCTGTTGTTTTTATTGTTGCTTTTCCATTGGTCTCTCCATACCTTTTACATTTCTACGCTTCTATTTTACTTTTTGTCTCCAGTGAAACACATTGTATTTGACAATGAAAAAAATGTAATGCATACAAAGGCGTGTTTCTGTTTCTATGATAAAATGGGGTGGACAAAATATTAAATACTTGTCATTCAACAGCACTTGAAGCTGCAGCCTCCAAATTAATCCTACAGTTGAATGATCACTTCTCCTTGCTTCAGATTCAACCAAAACATTTGTTGACCATTTTAGTTAAACATTTTAACCTTCATGAAGGGAGGATTTATTGCAGGATTGTTGTATCGTCATTGTTTCTCTTTAACACGTGATGGCGGTCAGGTGCTATAGCGTTTGCCAGAGTTCGTTTAAAACCTGAGGTATATAAGACTGTTGATGGTAAAACAATAGTGGAGGATGAGCTTTTACACTTCCTTGCTATGAAAATAAGTACATTAAGTCAGGACGAGATTGTCCTGCTAGCTGCCAACAGCTTCGACTCAGAGTGGATTGAAACCTCAAAGAAAACGCTGTTTGAGCTCTGTCCTACAACGCAGCGGAACATCTCGCATAAAGGTGCACAGAAAGATGTCAATAACATAAAGAGCTGCCTCAAGGTGCTGAACGAGTGTGGGGACAATGTTCCAAGATTTGTATCTCACTATTTGGATGAGTTGCCACCAGTGACTTTCACAAACATGGATGTATGCAGCCTACTCCGGAAAGTGGAGCAGCTACACACCGAGGTCTCATCCGTGAAACATGCACTACACCTGCAGACTGAAATCAGCGAAGGGCTGCGCGCTGTCACGGCTGATGTGAGCCGCCGGGTCGGTGCCCTGGAGAACTACGCTGACCACGGCTGTGCCGGCCGCAGTGAATGCTAGCGCCGCAGGACCCACTGCGCAGCGGCTGCCAGTGGTGCTGACGGCTCGGCGGGGGGGACCGAAGCGCCAAGAGATGAACACCGAGAAGGAGATCCACAGGGACTGCCGCTTCTAACTGTGGAGAGGGCTACACCAGCAGCTGCCTCGGGTGTAACGATGCCTTCACCTGGGTCTCCAAAGTGGAGCCAAGTAGTGAAACGAGGGCAACGGAAGCGCACAGAGTCGGCCGATTACAGGGATTACACACCGGTAAATCGACATCGGGGCAGAAGAAAGCTGGTAAAACTATTGTGGGCGCTGGAGCAGCTGGAGGGATCAAAGTGGTAACAACGAAACTGGTGAGTGTTTTTGCCACTAAGTTCTCTCCAGAAATAGACACTGAAACTCTGAGTGCTCATCTTGAGGAGAAACTCTGTCGTGAGGTGTTATGTCAAAGAATTGTCACCATGAATAACAGATATGCTTCATTCAAAATATCCGCTGAATGCAAGGATGTAGGTGACATGTATAACCCGGAGCTCTGGCCGGAGGGAGGGTATGTACGGCGCTTTTATGAACCTCGTCAAGCCGGATTCATTGGCGCTTATGTTAACGCTGTCGGTTTATCTGCTGGGGTTTTAAATGTGCCCGCTACTGGCATGACAGCCCAAGTCTGATGTTGCTATGGAGATAAGCGTCCTGTCTTACAACTGCCGTGGCCTGCGCTTGGGTCAGAGCGCAGAGGATAAAGCGCGCCGCATTGTTGTGGATCAGTTGTTGGGGGGTGACATTCTGTGCTACAGGAAACTTTTCTAGCTAAGCAGGATCTAAAAGGGCTAAACTCAATTAATGACAATTTCCATGGTGCTGGTGAGTCCACCACTGACCTCAGCATGGGTATAAAAAGGGGCAGAATACCAGGAGGTGTGGCAATTCTGTGGAATAAGAAACTGGACTCAGTGGTGAATGTCATTAGGCTTGGTGTGGACTGGTGTATTGCCATACACTTGACACAGCTTGATAAGGAATTTGTCATTTTAAATGTCTATACCCCATATGAATGCCAGAATAATGAAGAAGACTATATGAATAAGCTGGCGTTTATTAGTTCTTTCTTAATAAATGAGCAATTTACTAGTGTCTTTATTGTCGGGGATATGAATGCAGATATCTCAAACAGTAGATCAGTATTTGCTAACCACCTGAATCATCTCTGTAGAGATAATAATCTAATACAGTCCAGCAGGGAGCTGTTGCCATCTGAAAGCTACACATATATAAGTGAGGCATGGCACACCACATCCTGGTTAGATCATTGTCTCTCAACAGCTGATGCTCACACTTCTTTGGCACATATGGAAATTTTATATAACGCGTCTACCTCAGATCACATTCCTGTAAAGATGGTTATTAGATGGGATAACATACCTGACACTGTAAAATGTGCAAACAGTTTTATTCCAGATCATGTGGACTGGCCCTCTCTTTTAGAGGAAGACATTGCTTCCTATTTTACTCACACTGATCAACTGTTGAGGAACATATATCTGCCAAGAGAGGCACTCATCTGTAAAAATACTAACTGTTCTAACATTAAACATAAAACGGATATCTCTGCAGTGTACATTGATATTGTAACAGCTCTACTTAAAGCCAGTGAGCCTCTTCTTAAAACAAAAAAGAAGGGGAAAGCTAGACCTGGCTGGAACACGTATGTGGCTGAATTCTATACGGAAGCCTGTGAAGCTACTAAATCTTGGGCAATGGCTGGTAAACCAAGACAGGGACCTATCTTTGAATATAAGAAGCATACAAACGCAAAATATAAATATGCTATACGTTACATCAGTAAAAACAAGCAAACTTTGAGGGCTGACTCCATGGCCAAGAAACTTTTAGATAAAAACAGCAACGCTTTCTGGAAAGAGGTAAAGCGTGTTAATAATTGCAAACCATCCTTACCATGTACAGTAGATGGAGTCTCTGGTGCAAATGCAATTGCTGCACTCTGGCAACAGCATTATACTAAACTATTTAATTGTGTCCCGACTGAATGCTATCAAGTAGATAATGTTGAAGGTGTGAGTACAATTAAGAACCATGAGGTGTATCAAGTGATCAGAAACCTATCAGTCAATAAATCTACAGGTATGGATTCTATCTCTGCTGAACATCTCAAATTTACCAGCTCAAGGTTAGCTCCTCTGCTTGCCCTATGCTTCACTGCCTTCATGGTCCATGGCTGTCTTCCAGACTCTATGATGACAGTGCTGCTGGTCCCTGGTGTCAAGGATAAATCAGGAAAAGTATGCAGCTCAGACAATTACAGACCCATTGCTCTTGCTAGTGTATTGTCTAAAGTTGTTGAACAAATTCTTCTTGAAAGAGTCAATGCATTAATTATCTCTGCAGAAAATCAATTTGGCTTCAAACCTAAGCACAGTACGGATATGTGTATCTATGTTTTAAAAGAACTGTTGAGTAACTACAAAAGAAAAAACTTATCCATGTTTATGTGTTTTTTAGATGCTTCCAAGGCATTTGACCGCACGAACCATGGAAAGTTATTTAAAAAATTGAGCGAAGCAGGCGTCCCAAAATACATAGTGAGAATCCTGTCTTATTGGTATGCTCACCAAACAATGCAGGTGAAATGGGATAATTGTGTATCTGCTCCCTTTCAAGTCAGTAATGGAGTCAGACAGGGGAGCATTTTATCTCCTATTTTATTTAATTTTTATATGAATAGTCTGTCAAAAGAGTTAAAAATGTGTAAAACCGGCTGTATGTTTGGCAGTACAGTGGTGAACCATCTCATGTACGTGATGACTGTGTGCTACTTAGTCCGAGCTCAGCTGGTCTGCAGCAGCTCCTTAATGTGTGTTCCTTGTATGGAGAGCAACATGACATAAAATATAATGATGTAAAGAGTGTCATTATGATCTCCAGAACAAATGAGGATAAACATATGGTTTTCCCTGACTTTAAGCTGTCAGGTCATGTTTTAAAAACCTGTAGTCAGGTGAAATATCTTGTTCATGTGATCACAGACACACTGACTGATGATGAGGACATTCTGCGTCAGTCTCGCATGTTATATGTGCAAGCAAATGTACTGATACGGAAATTTGGCTGTTGCTCTGATGACGTGAAGCTGACTCTGTTTAAAGCTTATTGCACACCGCTATACACTGCACATCTGTGGTCAAATTATAAAAAAACGAGCCTTCGGAGACTGCAAGTGGCATACAACGGCCCAGATGGACCAGCGCCACCAAAATGTTTGTGACTGCTCGAGTCAGCACTCTCTAATCTGTCTTAAGAAACATCATGTTTAAGTTCATCATGTTTAAGTTCATCTGTCTGAATAACTCAGAAAATCAGATTGTTTTGGAACTGACGAACATCGCATTTAGTGCCACACGTTACATGTCACTGCTCTGTAAACGCTGGTATAAGTGTCTTTTAATAAGGGGTTGCTAGACAACCCCCGTGTGTTGTTGTTGTTGTCATTGTTGTTGTCGCTGTTTGTATTGTTTTGTTTTGTTTTTCCCTTCTCTGTCTTTTTGTATTTGTTCTTAACTGGACTTAGAGTCTGTAATAAAATCTATCTATCTATCTATCTATCTATCTATCTATCTATCGGACTTAAAGCAGCACCAATTAGTTGATTAATTGATCAAAAGAAAATTAATTGCAAGGCATCATGATAATTAATGTGAGGATTTGCTTCTTTGTCATTCATGACAGTAAATGGAGAGTCTTTGGGCTGTGGACTGTTGTGATGAGCATTTTCCACGTTTTTTGACAATTTATAGACTAAATGATTTATTGGTTAATCATGAAAATAATCGAGAGATTAACTGAGGATGAAAATAATAGTTACCTGCAGCCATAATTAGACTGTGTTACTTTTAGCTAGGCATACCTATTACACTGGTAACTGAGGGAAAATATATTGTTTTAAGATAAACCTGCATGAGAGATCACATCTAACTGAGTTCTTTGGAAGGGAAATGTTGGTTGTGTCTGTATGATGGTGCAGCACCATTCCTCAGAGGAAGCTTGAGTCACATCTTCCGACATCTGTTTGGATGTTTACACATGCTTATCTCAAACCAGGCATGCCCACATTATTCCAAATCTCTTCCAAATCCAAAGAGTCTCCAGCATCTCAAAAAGTACTGAACTGAAACACTTGAAAATATTCTTCTCTGTCCTCTGCCAAGCAGTAAACACTGAGAATATAATCCAAATCAATTACAGACAACAACCTCACAACACACTGGAATTGCTATGTACACCGGGTAAAGGCAAGTTATGGCAAAGAGAACAGACCAGTCTTTTGTGCTTGGCAAAAATTACAGAGATGGAATCAGATTTGTTTTGACTCGTCTTGCCACCGAAATCTCCAGTCTGGCAAAATGACAGAACACCAGTAGATGTTGAACTACTGTGAGTACAAGTGTTCCATATTGACGAGCCCTGGTCTTCTTGTAAATAGGCAGGGTGAACATGTATAAAATGCTACAAAGTCAACCTGTCCACAACAATTTGGGCCTGTCAGTGTAAATTACCCTGGAGTCAAACTGTTTGATTTACCTGCAAACCCGTGGTGTGAAGAACAGATTCTGCCAAGAGCGGCAGAGATACTTGGAATGATCCACAACACGCACCCAGTCCAGCTCATCCATAGAAACCTCGATGTAGTAGGAGTAGGACCTAAAATAATCAAAAATGACAAGTTAAATCAGTACATGAGCTTTGACTCAGTTTGTCATTGCCATCATATAAAGACAGTCTACATCATGGTCTGGGTGAATACTCATTCTAATTGGCTGCAGAGTGTCAATTATATGTCTTAAATAATGTGCCATGACAAGTTAAAAAACTAAGTACATAAAAACATTTTCTAGATAAGAAAAAGTGTTAAAGTAGTCCCAAAATTGGGTCAGTAATCATTCTGTAAGAACAGTGATTTTCTTCACTGCTGGGGTTTTTTGGAACAAGCTGACACACTTTGAGAAAATACCATTACAAACTGACACCCAGTCACAAAAAACAGCTTTCAGATGAACCCTCTATCACCCTGCCCACACAGTTTGTTAGAACCAGCAAAACCAGATATCAGTGCAGTAAGTCAACTATTTTAACAATAAATTTAACCTGAGTATTCACTCCAATATTCACCACACACATTCTGATGTTTGGAACTGTTTGTGTGTTTATTTTATCAGGATGAGACCAGCCTTTCTTACCGGCTGTCCCTGTCCCACAACAGCAGGCGGATGTGGTTGATGATGGACGCCTGGCCCAATTTGACCTGGATCCCAGCCCTGCCGTCCTCCTCAATGGGATGTCTTGAGAACCCGTGGTCCAGGTCGTAGTTCTGGGTGTCACCGTCCAGCAGCGCAGACTTGAGCTCCCCTTTCACCACCTGAGCTCCGTACTTCATGGTGGCAATGTTCTCCTCTGGGACTGAAACCAGAGAAGAAGACATGTATATGCAAATAAGACATGAAATAGACAGATCATTTGAAAATTTGAAGAACACATAGCTGTACTAAAAACATAAAGCAGATGGAGGAGTAAGAGCACTGACTGAGCATGCCGCGGTAGTTGAGGTCCATGTTGCGGCTCTCTGAGCGGGTCTTGATGGCATCTAGCAGGTCGTCAGGGCTCAGCAGGCCAGACGGTCGCACCACATTCAGCATTTCTGTCAGGGTCATGAGGGGCAGCCGCACCGCTGCCATCACTTCCTGTGTGTCGGTCCCCTCCACGTGCTGCCGGCACCAACGACACAAGGCCTGGAAGATCTCCTTTTCACTGGCAGCAAACGAGTCCCGTCTGACCACAGTCAGCAGAGCCATCTGCAAACACAGGTATTTTAATCAAACAGGTGTTGAAGTCAAAATAGCAAACATGTAGTGGCTAAAGCTTCTCATGCCCCATTTTCACTGTATTGTACAGCTCGGCTCAACTGTACTCTTTTTTGTTTTCAGGTGGAATAAAAACACTGCAGACCACTGATTGGTCAGAGAGATTTGTCACTTGCACATAGCGACCAAAACTTTTTTATTTACTCAACCCAGAAAACTTTTTAAAATGGCAGCCCACAAAATTATGACATTGTCCACAGACTCTCTTTGGTTGCAGATGAAATGATCTCCTCCATTTTTGCTGAATGTTTCACACTCACAACAGTTTCAACCAGCACTGCGATAATAATAAGATGAAGAATCCTGCCTAAATTAAAGGGGTACAATCTGCAGTGGAAAATTAATTAAAGAAAAGTACCTGGCACCAAAAGCACATTGAGTCGAGGTGAGCCGAACCGTACCTTGCAGTGGAAATACAGCATTTGTGATGAATGTTTGCTTGTTTTCCTGCATTTCCTATCAGTATTAATTAAATACATGGTGATAGCTGGCCAGACAAAGAAAGAGTAACGTTACTTTGGGCTCTGAAAATTTGAGATAAGAATTTGTCACAAGCCAAATGTTTTTGATCAATATTTATATTGAATTGATAATTGAAAAAAAGAAACAAGATCAGGTCAGCAATGCAATATCAGTTAAACAGTTGAAAAATATCTTTACCTGGGAATGCAAAGATTATGGGATTGCTTCTGTGTGATAAACTTTACTTGAAGTTGCATCAAGTGACATGCTGTGTCTTAAGAGCCTGTGGTTTCAGACACACATGCTTTTCAGGCTGAACTCTGTTGCACTGTCTTGTAAAATCCCTTACCTGCCACTAGAGGCCACTGTATCTCAGGTTTATGATCCACCAAAGCCACATTAGAGACATCCACTTCCTAGATTATTCTAAAATTTCAAACAATTTACACAATATATGAAGAAATGAAGGCTAGCCTAATGTAGGAAAGAACCAGATGAAATCCTAACAAAACATTATTTTACAATCCTGCAGCTTCTTACCTTTGAGAGTGTGAGGAAGCCGTCAGAATTCAACACTTCAGGTGCATGTCTGTCCATATAGGCACAGCAGGCTGCACTGAGCGCACTTAGGGAGTACAGACTGGCCACATCGAAAACCAGGCAGACGTTGTTGGTGTGGAGGATGGTGCGGAGGAACTCGGAGGTGGAGTCCTCCAGTGGCTGGAGGCCGTAGCGGTGAGCCAGGCCCAGGAAGTCCAGCAGCACCTCTTCCCGGGCGGAGCTGAGGCTGGCCCGGCCCGTGTACAGGTAGTGTAGCAGCATCGAGAAGGCTTCGGCCCGTGTCTCCTCGAGACACACCTCGGCCTGAGGCTGGGACTCTTTCATCCCACCGTACAGAAGCGCCCTAAAAGGAAGTTGGAGACCATTCAGTATGTTTTCTAATTAACTTTCTCCACTGAAATTTCAACAGGTCTTACTCTTACAAGTGTGGAGCTTTGAAATGTCTGAACCAGCTGCCAGCAGCCTGACACCAACACATTCTGACAGTAGCGAATAACAAAAACTGACAAGGCATGAAAATTGTGTAAATCACATATACAGGATTATACGCTCCTGGTGAGCACAAAACACAAATATTGTGCGTTTGGAAAACTTGTAAAATTGCTGTAAGATACAACACAAACACCAGATGTTAGTAATTTCACTTGCGCTGCAAAGATTAGACAATTAATCAAAAAGTCGACTGGAGGAAAATGAATCACCAACTATCTTGATAACAATTAAGTCTTTTTTAAAGCAAATTAACTCAAACATTTGCTGGTTCCAGCTTCTTACATGGTTTGTTGCTTTTCTTTGTCATTTATGAAAGCAAACGAAGAGTCGTTGGGTTTTGGACTGTTGGTTGGACAAAAGAAACACAATTTAACATGTCACTTTAGCCTCTTGGAAATTGTGACATTTTATAGACTAAACAATTAGTATGGAAAATAGGGAAAAGATTCAGCAGACTAATTGATAATAAAAAAAAATAACAGCTTATTCAACTTACTGTCACATAACATGAAGAAAATCTGCAAATCCTCACAATAAAGAAGCTGGAACAAAGACATGTCTGGCATTTGTGCTTCAAAGTGTATTTGGGCTTGTGGATTTCAACAACTCTCTGGACAAGCAGTGCTTACAGGTAGAGTTGTCCCGATCCGATCACGTGATCGGAAATCGGGGCCGATCACGTGATTGCAGACTCGATCCGGACTCGGACGTTATGAGCCGATCAGGGATCGGATATATATATATGTACATATATATATTGAAAGTAGGGCTGAACGATTGATCGTTTTCTGATCGAAATTGCGATTTCAGACAACGCGATCATGTGATCGCCAAAGCTGCGGTTTTTGCAGCGCTCCTGACTGACCCAGGATCTGTTGTGTCAACTATTTTACACATACATGCCGTCTCTTTACCATCCTGCCAAGCTCACCGATCAGAAGCGGCATGCTACTCTGGATAGGTCACGCTAACCAATCAGTATTAACCTGCTCCTTAACGTTATCTGAAATGGCTCCAGCTGGACCAGAAGCGGAGTTAGGGGATTTAATCCCCAAGAAAAACAGCACGTTGGTCATTTGGGAGTATTTCGGGTTTGAGGCTGCAGACGTGCACCAGAAACAGGTACTGTGCAAAACCTGTCGCGCTAAAGTTGCAACATCCAGCGGAAACACAACCAATTTATACCGGCAATTGAAAAATCACCACAGGCATTTGCATGACGAGTGCATAACGAAAAAGTCCGGTGAAAATGATACTCAGGCCCACTGTAGCAAACAGACTACAATTACAGCATCTTTTGCCAACTTGGGAACTTGGGGCAGGATCAAGAAATAAGACTCAATAGTGACACGACGGCCGTTGCGGCCGTTAGGGTAACTGCAGCCATCAGCCGTGCATGTTTCTTGTTAATAAATACATTTGGAAGCAATTTTTAACTTTAGTTTTCATCCTTGCATTAGAGTAATAGCATTTAATGTTTTAATGTTACTGTACAATGTGAATATTGCACTGAAAGCTTGATTTGAAGGAAATCGTGAATCAAATTGAAATCGCAATATCTGCCAAAAAAAATCGCAATTAGATCTTTTCCTAAAATCGTTCAGCCCTAATTGAAAGTCATTATTTTTATCAGTTTTTAATATATTGGCTATTGGTGATTAAACATAAATTCGAATAAAATTAGTATTTACTACCACCGCACCGCACCGAATCAGACCTTGTCTGTGTGTGTCACATGACACACAGCCAGAGCCCTTTCTGCAAGAGACAGACAGCTCGCAGAAACACCGCATGCGCGCAGAGCACGCCTGTTTGTTTTGAAGCTGAAGCAGCCCTCTGCTATCATGTCTGTTGTGTGGGCATTTTAAGTTAAGCTGCTATATTTGTACTAGACTATATTGAGTCTGTGATATACTAGACTATTGAGTCTGTGATTGCACTAAGTTCTAATGTTGCACTAGTAGTTGTTCTACTTCTAATGTGAAGAATATTTTTTTGTACTGACTTAAGAATGTTCAAGCTGCCTACCTCCTATGTGCTCAGTTTACAACAGTACACGTGTTAAAATATAATAAAAGGGACATCCTGCACAATTTTCTTTTCTCTTCTTCATTTTTTATTGTTTTATAAAAGTATCGGATCGGGACTCGGTATCGGCAAGTCCTCAAAATCAAAGGACTCGGACTCGGACTCGGGGGCAAAAAAACCTGATCGGGACATCCCTACTTACAGGAGTTAGCTTACCAAAGGATCTGTCGAAGTGACTAAACACAGGTGTCAGGAAGCACTGGGTAGACATTTACATGTACCTGAAGTAGTGACATCGAGCTGCCAGGATGACCCGGTGCGCCGGGAAGCGCTTTCCCTCCACGATGAAGGTGACATCGCTGTACTCCTCGCCAAGCACCAAGGCTCCCAACTGCTCCGACAGCAGGTGGATGTGGTCGATCTCCGATACGGAGGCCAGTGGACGCAGAGGGTGGCTGTTACTCATGGTCGACGGCTGCCAGAGTCACATCTGATACAGGAGGAGGCAAACCAGACATGAGCGCAAACCAGAGGCACAGCCGGGGGGTTGGATCAGAGCACAGAGCTAGCTTAATGCTAATGCTAACTAGAATATCATCGTATCTAACGGCAGGTGAAAACAAACGCTGTAAGCTAACGTTACGATACAAATGCAAGTATTTTTAAGGTCTGTTGTTGATATTTTAGCAAAAGAACGCAAACAGCAGGTTAAAAATACTCTGGAGAATGTGACAGCGATAACTAGCTAAGATGTTTCTTGTTTACAGCCGCTGCTGTCGCGGACATTTGACACCTGAACAGACGTTAGCTAACAGCTAACTAACGTTCCCTTTCTCTCCTCGTTTGGTCCTTTAAACTCACCGAGCAGCTCTCATTCACTCCCGTGTTTTAATAAAGATGATTTTAAAAATATAGTCGTGTTTTGTCCACTGTGAAGGTAAAAAAAATCAGCACCAAATTTACAATCCTTCCAACATCACAGCGACGGAAACCGATTCTGGGTCAACGGGCAGGCACTTCCGGTATGAAAAACAGTTTTTCAAAATAAAGGTGCCCAAGAAAGCCTATTAACAATTTCCGTGCGACAGAAGTTTTACTAATTAAAAACTCTAAATGAGTTCTTTTAAAAATGCGTTACATTACGTTTTAAATGCATTCTGCAGAAAATACATATATGTAAGTGGTGGGTTAAACTTTGCAGATTAATTTTTAAAAACTATAATGTGCATATAATATACAATGCATTGTTACTCAGTAAATTAAAACACCCAACAGTATGTAATATAGGTTAGTTTACCACACCCAACATAAAAATACTGCTAACTGCCTCAGTAAAATATTCAAATGGTATAATATATAGTAATATTACACTGACAGAAGCCATTTTACCTGAATAATCAGTACTGTTGGTAAAACTCTTTACTTGTAAGACGTTTACTTGAGTTAGAGTACTGGGGCTAAATGTATCTTTATGTTTATTTTAAGGTACAATGTACATTAATTAACATGAATGCCAGAGTCTATCATGTAAATGTGCCAGATTTAACCATACAGGCTCATTTTCAACTGTCATCATTTATGTAGTTCAAATAAATCATGTCTCACCTCAACTCCTTTCAGTTTTTGCTTTGAATACTTTAATGCCGGGATATTTAAAGCATACACAATCAAATTATTGCATATTGAATTAAAAAATAGCAACAATAATGAAAAAAAAGAGAAAATATAGTGCACAACAGTAAGTTCATCAAGCAAATTGTATTATATATTATGCTAGTTTACATTTTAAGCATCCACCCGTATATACAGTATGTTGAGTCATTGCTTCTCCTTTTTACATTCTGCCACATGTTAACCCACTACACCTCCACTATAAGAAGCTTTATACAATGATTTATCCTGAAAATGATCATTAAAAACATTAACAGAGATTAACAAAGATCTCATCACATGAGCCTGGTTTGTTTCATTTTTTGACGGTGGCGTAGAGGCAGCTGGGATCAGTGGAGGGAGCTTTCACAGTTGTGTAGGTCACTTCACCGCTGTCTTCATAATCGTTTTTACCCCGAACCTGGCAGGAAAAAACACAATATAAATATAACAGCAGGACAAATGGAAACCATGACAACATACTACAACACCTTCAAAGATGACAGTGCAAAGGAGCATTAACATATCCAGCAGTACATCAATAAATGTGACAAAATGCAAACTTACCTTAGCTTTGCTGTGAGCGTTCTTGGTGTAACTGATGGAGGCGTAGTGAACACCATCTTCAGGATCAGCCTACACACAGAAGACAACATGGCTGCATAGTGAGAAGTAGATTTATACACTAACTTTTCAAGGATGTCATATTATGTCACTTTCAACTGATGTGTCAAAATGTTTGTATTCATTTGTTTGACATCATGTTCTTTTCTGGTGCATCTGACTTCCCTTTTCCTCTAAACTGCACATTCTCACGCCCTCAAGACTGTACAGGCTGTAAACACAGTTATATTTCAGAGGGTGTTACACTGTACAGGGTGTAGCGTGTGATCTCACCGTGCCCTGACTGGTTTCTGGAGCAGACTGAGCTTCTGCTGGGTTTGAGGTCAGTCCCTGAATAAACACAGTTTGGTCAAAAAGTATCTTACACTTCACGCAATACAGATGTTGTACAACATATGCAGTACATCTGCACAAGATTCAGGGACAGGTAGTGTGAGTGTCAAAACATCTTCAAATCTACAACTTCAGTGTGTCAAGAATGTACAGAGGCCTGGAGTGGCTATTAAGGGTAAATTGTATATATGTTGTGGCCATGTTTAACTACATGAGTGTCGAAAATGTCACAGGCTGCACACCAGATACAATTTATTCCCTCTTTTTGGTAAGTTTGTGCACAGGATATAAGTTGATACACAGAGAGCCAACACAACAGACCAGCTGTGTCGATCTGTTATTGTGAATAACACTAACATTACAGCATCTTGTTGAGCAATAAAGGAGTTGTGAAAGTTTATCATCATCCTGCTTCATTAGCACATCATCATGACCCATGTGGGGAAATCACACTCCACAGCAGATTTAAGCAGCTGCTGTGGAGATGGTATCCACCTTCAAACACCTGGGCCTACACACCTCCAATGACCTCACGTGGACCACCAACACAGCTAGCATCATAAAGAAGGCCCACCATCGCCTGTACTTTTTTTAGGAGGCTGAAGCAGGCCCTGCTGTCCTGACCTCTTTTTACCGGTGTGTGGTGGAGAGCATACTGACATCCCCCATCACTGTTTGCTATGGCAACTGCTCTGCGGCTGACAGGAAGGGGTTGCAACAAGTGGTTAAATCTGCTCAAAAAATAACCAACAGCAGCCTCCCTTCCTTTGAGGACAGTTATGTCAGCAGGTGCAGAAGCAGAGCGTCATGTAACATCCCACCCACCCGGCACACCAACTGTTCACTCCCCTCCCGTCAGGCAGACGGCTGCATAGCCTCAAAACCAGAACAACGAGGCTGAAGTGCAGCTTCGCGGCTATTGATGCACTATTCCTTTAACATGCTGCTTGGTTTTTAACTATGTGTTTTATTTATCATAGGTTTTAGGAAATGTATTTATTATAGGGTCTATTTTAGTTAGCAAATGTTGTTCCTTCATTTTTTAAACGTCTATTGACAATGTCTCAGCTACAGAATCAGAATTTATAGTGAAGAACAATTTAAAAAACTCACAACATTGTCCTCCATCTGTGATTTGTTCTCTGAAAAGACAAAAAGGAGAATTGAGTTCAGCTTCCACAGAGAAAATCCACTTTTATTAAAACGTTTTATCTAAAAAAAATTCATGAGCTCTCACCTTCAGCTCTCTTCTTTCTGAGGACTTTCACAACAATTATTAAAAGTGCCACTAAGACCACAGCCAGAATGATGAGCAGCCACCGCCAATCTGGAAAGAAGAAAATATTTGAAGCATGTTGGCTGCAGCTTCCTGTTCAGTTCAAAATCATTCAGCTAAAACAGAAGAGTTACATGAGATCTTCAACAGTGTTTGTTTACCATCATTTTTTTGATGGTTTCAGTTAACATCAAACACTTTCAGTACAAAAACTCCAACATCCAATTCATTTAACTCAAGGTCCACTTACTAATTCTTCCCAGAGCTTTCAACTGCATGTTGCATTCAATATGTGGTTAAAAGAGGGAAAAAGAGAGGGAGAGAGAGAGAGGGAGGGGGGAGAGAGAGACAGAGAGAGACAGTACAAACAGACAGATGTTTGATTCAAAATGTTGAGTCACTACCTATTGGTTTTGTTGAAGCATCATTGGTTGCAGAGATGGTTCCTGCTTTTGTGTTTTTTTCCATTATTTGTGTTAATTTAGTCGTTGTCCTTGGTTTTGTTGTTGTTGTTGTTGTTGTTGTTGTCTCCTCACCTGAACAGATAAACACAACTCAACAAACTGTTCAGCACAAAACTTGTTGTGATGTAATATTAAAACTTCAAATCCTTAAAATAAACAAATATTTTCTGTAATTATTCACATCAGTTTGAAGATCAACGTATTCTCACCTGGTTTCTTTCCTGATGACTGAAGTCTGAAGGGAAACAGCTGCTGCTCTTTGTTACCATCAGTCACTGAACACTTCAGAAATTTAAACCCTGACTCATAAATGTGATGAGAAGTCAGAACACGCACAGAGGCAGAGCAGGAAGACTGTGATGTAGTTACACCTTCTTTATCTTTATCCACCTCTTTACCCTCATACAGCCACTTCACTGTGTGTTTACATCGTCCATATGTCGACACAGAGCAGCTTAATGTCACCACATCAGTGTCTCTATGTTCAGTCACTGGTGAAGATGGAGATATTGTGAGAGAAAGACAACAAGAGTAAAATTAACTTCATCACTGTGATCATAATTATTGTAATGTTTCACAGTTTGATCTGAAAACATTATGATGTAAATACTCACTGGAGACAGCAGACAGATAAACCACAGAGTCTGGAACTTGATGTATGTGTGATTTGTACTGCTGACAATCATAACGACCAACATCCTCGACTGTGACATTCTTTATAACCAGAGAACAGTTCTCTGTAACACTCAGTCTGTCTGATTTAGCTTTGGCATTTTCATCAATCCGTCCGAGATCAACCAGCACTACTACTGATGTGCTACTTGAACCACTGAAGAGCCATGTTGTGCTGTCACAGTTATTCTGACCATCCATGACATTGTTACAAGGCAAAGTGGCATTATCTTTAACTCTGACAGTGACGGAGGAGACAGGCTGTCCGGTCACTGCTGCTGAGAAGAAGAGACAAAAACATAAACAATAAAGAGAAATAAAAATATGACTATTAGTGTCAATTTGAGGATAATTTTGGATTAAAAATAATTGCAAATATGCCTCATCCTCTTTTCTGTTTCCCAGAATGCATCAAATTCACTATTGCTTGACTGTCATGCCTAACTGAAGGTTAGGTCATAAAGTCCCATTAATCATATTGATAAATTAGATTTTTTAATGTGTCAGTCAGTCATATACACGTCATATGTATCCTCACCTTTAAAGTGAAGCACCAGCATCAGAAATAAAGACATTTTAATCCATCTGAATTCAACCATCGTGCCTCTCTCTTCTCTCTCTGCTCCCTGTACTTGTACGTCTCTAAACTTCTCACAGAGAAGTAATTAGTAAAGTGTCACTTCTTCATCGTGGCTGTCATCTATTTTTTCACTCACATCGCAGTTGTTGCCGACCGCATCAGCTTTAACGCCCTCCTTCACCGATGCCTGACATGAGCTGTTGTGTGGTTTACACCGACTTGCAAGTACCTGGAATAAGTGAGAACTGACCATCGTGGTTTCCACAGTTTCCTCTTTTCGTGACTAAAGTCAAGTCAGTTTCCTTTAATCATTTTCTCATATAAAACATCAAAGATAATCTGAACAGACATTTAGATGTTAATATTACTGCATGTAAACGATAACAGGAGACAAAAGAACAGTACACTGCAACTCAACACAAGCACGTTAAAGCTCCTGACAGCGAGTGTATCAAGCAAAATGTTCCATATATTATGCTCATTCACATTTCAAACAGCCACAAAATGTTGTGTTATTACCAGTGGTGGATGGAAATGTACTCAAGTACTATACTTAAAGGGTAACTCCACCAATTTTCCACATTAAAGTGTGTTTACAGGTCTCGGGGAGTGCTACTGCATGTGTGAAAAAAGTAGTTTACCATTTTGTGGCTCAACAGGAAGCTGCATGTAATCTGATAAACTGCTTCCAGTGATGTCACTCAGTGGCTAAGTTGCATTTTGGGTAATGTAGGCATGGGTTTTGAAAGGCAGTCCACCGGTCTAACATTGCACTCCTAGGCTAGTTCAAGGTCAAATCAACAAATAAACAAACTAGATGACAAACTAGCATGTATGAATTTTTGCCATCTCACCAATAACGTGTCTGGATGTTTCAGTAGTGCGTCAAACTCCAATAAGCCAATGAGTGATCGTGTAGACAACTGACCCACTCGCTCTTCTTTCTCCTCTCTCCTGAGGCACTTATACACCAGCCTCCGGATGATTGATGCATCATGTAGATAATGAGATTTCAAATCCAGCAATCTATAGTTTATATCAGTCTTTAAAGCCCTAAACTTTAACAGAAAACTTTGTGGGAATTATGCAAGTTTATGCAGTTTCATGCATTTTGCACCTACACACTAGTTTCTGACTATTTAATATGAGCAGAGTTAGAGTAAATTAGGAAATAAATAACTATTGTCATAAACAACTACTGTTACTCTCAGGCAGGGGTATTTTGAGGTTATAAAATGGCAAGTATTTGGCGTTCAATAAAGGTACATCTTTCCTTTTTTTTTCTTTTCTTTTCTTTTCTTTTCTTTTCTTTTCTTATTTTATCTTACCTCAAAACCTGGCACATACATTACCCACAATGCAACTGAGCCACTGACTGACATCACTAGCAGCTCCTCTGGAGCCACAAAAGACTTAATACTAGTTTTTCACATCAGTAGTTCTCCCCTGAACACAATGTGTTAAAGTGGTGTACACTGGTTAAACTTTAAGTACAAATTCAAGGTACTTGTACTTTCCATTAATGCAACTTTATATTTCTACTCTACTATGTTTGTCTTTGGTTACAAGTTACTTCTCAGATTACAGTTTTTCATGCTCTTCCTGTCCAGTGAAAACCACGTACCTCCAGATTTGTTGATGTTGAATCTGTGTGATAAACTGATAGAAGAGTTGAGAAAAATCTCCTCCTTCCTAAACTAATTAAACTAGCTGGAAACTTCATCATCATAAAGCTGAAAACAGGCTGTTCTTCTGACACCATGAAACCTTTTAGAGATATGTGGTTCTCACAGGACAGCCACAGCCAACAGTATAGGAAGGTGTTAAAATGAGCTCAGCCTGAAACATCTACAGCAGTAAAACGACACATACGCATTAATGCAGCAGTAATATTGATCCAAAAACATCTGACATAACAGAAAACACTGACAGGGACCAATTTACTGCAGAATGAGTACTTTTACTTCTAATACTTGAAGCACATTTTGCTAATATTTTCTTACTTTTATCTCAGTAAGGCTTTCAATGCAGGACTTTTACTTGTACGGAGTATTTTCACAATATGGTATTTGTACTTGGACTTAATCAAAGGATCTCTGTCTTTCATCAAAGTAAAATCTTTGTAATGAATTGAGCTGTAACTATGCTATGATAACTTATTCCTTGGTTTGTTGATGGTGGCGTACAGGTTGCTGGGATCAGCAGACGCTCCAGCAGAACAAGAGGAAGTTTTCAGGGTGGTGTAGGTCACTGCATCATCATCATCATCATCATCATCTTCATCTTTACCCAGAATCTGGCAAACAATAAATAAACAAGACAACTTATAAATTACATAACATTGAATGACAAAGAATAATACAAGTAAAGGCAACATTATGATATCCAGCAGCACATAAACACAACAGGATGCTTAGGAAATATGAAACAACATTAAAAGGAGCAACAAAACAACACAGAACTGATTCAATGAAGTCAGTTTAATTTGAAGATTTGGTGTTAAGGATTTGTTTGTACATATACACATCTAGTCAGTAGTTGTTGAAACATTTTGTTCTGAACCAATGTTGAACACACTGACTCACAATCTTTACATGTAGACCTGAGGCCTCATTTATAAAACAGACTCACAAACAATTTAGATCACAAGTATGACTTAAGAAAAACAGTAGTAGTATTATGTATTATGTTTAAAACTTTACTTTGGCGGGGAAATCTAGACTTTGCATTTCTAAGCAAAGTCTAGACTTGATTTCCCCTCTGGTTATGTTGGGGTACTACAGTTTGGGACACACATGCGTCCAAGCCTGTGGTGAACTTTACATGAGCAATGTGCACTGCAGCAGCAACACACTCCCAAGCTGTGCGTTTAGCTGTGATTGTCAACCCACTATGCAGTCGACTGAATAATACATGTTTCCTGGCTTCGATCTCCTCTGATGTTCCTGTGGCTTTTCCTGACTAAACCCTCATTTTTGCTGGTATTATATCAGGGGAAATTACAAGGCAGGTGCTGTCATTTTAAGCTGATTTGGTGTTTTAAAGTTAGATTGGTTCCTTATAGACCTCACTTTTACTATGCTATTCAGACTGTCAGCGGTCTGGACTTTTCCTGGAAGAACAAAGGTCGAATTACAGTACAAATGAAGTGTGTCTGCCATTGAAACCGAGGTAAAACAAGAGTGAACGGACGGGCATTCACAGGATGGAGAGCACCGGTGTTGTGTCAAAGTCTGTTCCCACGCTGGTATGTGTTTGCCCACTTATTAATACAACTGACTGTTTTACTCTGTCTTTTCACAGCACTGAGATCAGGGTTTCCAGGTCAAATTGGGATTATTTCTGTTGTTTTTTACTTTGGACAGTAGCCAGGCTGCCAGTGTTAGTCATGCTGCTAACGCTGTGTTTGTGAAAGTGGCAGCAACAGTAATACCAGAGGGAAACACTGAGAGGGTGGGGAAAGTTAAAAAGTTGTCTATTTCCATTTTTAGCAAGACTTTTCATGCCCAGCATTTCTTATGAATTGAATGTAAGCACACTGTTGGAAATGATCTGAAGATTTAGTTCAGTATAATGAATCTAAGAACATTTTTATAAATGAAGCCTGTGAACTTTAAAGGTAAAATAAAGAATCTTTACTGTTTTTCTGACCCGTGAAGTGTTTTCATTCATCACCAGCTTACCCGGGCTCTACTGTTGGTCTTCCTGGTGTAGCTGACGGAGGCGTAGTGAAGACCATCTTCAGGATCAGCCTACACAGAGAAGACAACATGGCTGCTCAGTAACATGAAGTTTTAAAGTGACTCACTCTCTCATCTATCCACTTCATTTCAGCTCAACTGGTGTAATTCCAGTAGTCACTGTTTGCCCCATTCAACAGCTGGTTTATAGTTTGTATGATGTAAACTCACAGTGTTTTCTTCCATCTGTGTTTTGTTCCCTGAAAAGACAAAATGTGTCACTGTGAACTTCCGCAGTGAAATTCTGGTTAAAAAAAAAAAAATCTTGTTTGTTAAAAGTTTAACCTGTGAATGTTCTCACCTTCAGTTCTCCTCCATCTCATGAGTGCAACAACAGTTATTATGAGCACTGCTACACCAACAGCCACGATGACGAACCACCACCAAGCTGGAAAGAGAATCAAGAAGGGCAAAATACTGTCAGTGGGGTTGTGATGAATGATGAGCTGTGATGTGTTCTTAAACTGCATAGTATATGTCTTATATTTGATTTATTTATCTGTCTTGCTGATGGATCTACAATGATGGTAGATGCTGTTGTGTTTGTCTCTGATTGTGTGCTTTCTGCTGCTGCTGCTGTTGTTGTTGTTGATTTACTTGTTGGTGTTGTTGTTGGTTTGGCTGTGGCTGGTTTTGTGGTCGTACCTGGACAAGTGAAAACAAAGAAATTTCCATCATCCATCTTACGACCTTCAGTAACCCTATGCAGAAGAATTATATCATCTTGAAAACTGGATGGATAGGTTCACCCAAAAATGAAAATTCAGTCATTATCTACTCACCCACATGCAGTTGTTTAGGAGAATACTGAAATGCTGTTTTGCTGTGAAGCTCCAGAAATGTTTTGTGGGCTACAAAACTTCACCAGACTTTCCATCATCATGGGGTTAAGGAAATAACTGAATTTAAATTTTTGGTGAATTGTTCCTTTAAGATCACAACTCAAGGTTTTCGTGACGAAGCGGTGAAACAGACATTTTAAGTGGGTGCTATTTGCATTCTAACATTCACTCTCATACAGCCACATCACCAATGTGTTTTTAAGTAAAATTAACTTAATTGCTGTAATCATAGTCGTGTTTCAGTGTTTTGTTCTGACAAGACAGTTTGAGCTGAACTCGTGACAACAGACAGATCATAATCAGTGTCTTCACATGCGGGGTCGAGGTGTAGTCTGAACAAGTGAGTCTTGAGTCTTTTGCGGAAGATGGCAAGTGACTCTGCTGTCCTGACATTGGTCGTTTGTTCCAACACTGAGGCGCCAGAACAGAGAAGAGTCGTGACTTCGCTGAGCCACCTTTGTTTGCTCTCAGTGATGGCGGTACCAGCTGGCCATCTGATGTAGTGGAGCGAAGTGCTCGTGCTGGGGCGTGTGGTCTGACCAGTGTTTGGAGGTAGATGGGTGCAGTTCTGTTGACGGCCTCGAAGGCTAGTATCATCGTCTTGAATCGGATGCGGGCTGCAACTGGGAGCCAGTGGAGGTCACAGAGGAGGGGGGTCACATGGGACAATTTGGGTAGATTGAAAATGAGGCGCAGTGCAGTGTTCTGGATATACTGCAGTGGTTTAGTTGCAGAGGCTGGGAGTCCAGCCAAGAGCGAGTTGCAGTAGTCCGGGCGGGAGATGACCAGCACTTGGACAAGGAGTTGTGTTGCGTCCTTTGTGAGGAAACACCGGATCCTGCAGATGTTGTAGAGGGCAAATCTGTTCAGTTTTATGAAGGTTGAGCTTGAGGTGATGCACAGTTATCAATCTCCAGACGGAGATGTCTGCCAGACATTCCGAGTTGCGCGTTGCAACGTCGGTGTTGGATGATGGGGGAAAAGAGAGGAACAGTTGGCTGTTGTCTGCATAACAGTGGTAAGAGAATCCATGTGATGTGGGATTGCAGAGCCTAGTGATCTAGTGTATAGTGAAAACAGAAGTGGTCCTAGTACTGAGCATTGAGGGACACCAGTTTCCAGAAAGCAGGGTTTGGACAAGGAGCTATTCCACATGACCTGAAAGGTGCGATTTGTCAGGTATAATGTGAACCAGGTTAGAGCAGAGTCAGCGATGCCAAGTTCAGCCAGAGTGGAGAGGAGGATTTGGTGGTTGACTGTGTCAAATGCGGCAGATAGGTCGAGGAGAATGACGACGGATGAGTGGGACGAGGCTCTGGTGGCACGGAGGGACTCAGTCAGTGTGAGGAGGGCCACTGGTTGTAGACGGCGCGTTCCAGGATTTTAGAGAGGAATGAAAGAAGAGATACAGGTCTGTAGTTTTGGATATCAGCTGAGTATAGGGTGGGCTTCTTTAGGAGTGGCTTTATTGTAGCTGTCTTGAAAGCAGCTGGAATAAGGCCTGAAGTGAGGGAGGAGTTGATCAGGGTGGTGAGGAATGGCAAGATGTCATGTGAGACGTCTTGGAGAAGGATGGAGGGAATGGGTTTGAGGGAACAGGTGGTGGCACGGTTGGACATAACTAGTGTGTGAACATCTTCAGAGGAGAGAGGGCAGAAGCAGATAAGGCCATCAGAGGTGAGGGTTGGGGGAGATGCTTTCTGGATGGGAACAGAAGTAAATGAGGAGATGATGTCTTTTACTTTCTTGGTAAAGTAAGTTGCAAAGTCATCAGCAGTGAGGAAGGAAGGAGGGGGAGGGGTAAGAGGGGTGAGAGGGAAGAGAACATGGAGGATAGTTTCCTGGGGTTAGAGGCAGATACAAGGCAGATTGACCTGAGCTCCAGGTGTGACAGCAAAGGGTTTCGTCTGTACAGCTACTGATGAGGAAACAATGAGAGAGAGACATGACAAAGCGGCTTAAATTTGACTCATATGTTCAGGGTTCATTTGAGGATATGTCTGTAAATGTGTGAGAAACATGTCCTTTTCTTCCTTACCTGTAACGTGAAGCAGCAGAATCAGAGATAAAAACATTTTAATCCACCTGAATGAATCCATCGATCTTCCTTTCTATCTCATGTTTCTAAGCGCTGAACTGCACAAGTTTACGAACTTAAGCTTTTGTGTACGATCCACACAGCCGTTCCTGTGAGTAGTAAGGTGTGACTTCCTGTCAGGATGTCAGTCTTGTTTCTCACCCATCAGTTGTCGCATTAATGTGGTTGAGGCCTTTAAGCTGTAAGTCTTTCTGTTGTTTTTGTCAGCATCATCATCCACAGCTTTCTCTATTCTCTATTCTGTTTCTTCTGCTCAGATACACGGTCATCTTTGCCCTCCCCACAATGAAATTAAAAAGCTGGCTGTCTTTATTTTTCTGAGAGTACCTGGAGCCCAGAATGAACATATGTTTCGAAAAAACTTTCACTCACTCAAATAGTCTGAAAACGTGTACATTGTAAACAGAGGCAGCAGTCAACAACACTCCATGAAACAATGAAAAACAGTCTCACGATGAGTGCAAAATGGACAGACATGACTTACATCAGAGTTAATGACAGAGACAAACACATTCACAGCGGCGATACCATCTAAAACCCTCCACTGCAGGTCAGCAACTCTTTTGATCAATGGTGGTTTATACAGCGCTCTCCATTCAGGTCCAACACCATCACTAAGGCCTGAGTGAGCTCTCCATGGAGTGTCAGTTCTACCATTCAGTTTGTCCCTCTGCAAAACTTTGACAAACGTTTTATACATTCATTTTCTATTTGCATCTTGAAAAGAAAACTCAGAGGAATCCCACTTTTTAAGAACAGTCCTGTACAGTCCTTGAAGTCTGGGGTAATGCTCACCGAAGGGAAAACAGCGTTCTCATCAGGTTTAATAAAGCCGTCACAATACTGTTGTAACAAAGTCTGCTCACTAAGTGTGAGAGCTTCTCTCATTTACTGAGCAACAGAGAGACAGCCCGAATCGATTTCACCTCTAAGCAGCAGGCAAGAGGAGCTGCATTGTCCATGTTTGCACCTGCGAGCTGAACTACATCTCCCAGAGTCACCACATTAGACACACAGAACTGCCTGAGCAGAGTGGACCCCACCTGACAGCCTGCACTGAAACGGGTCCCATAGATAACTGGTTCTTGGAGCAGCCAGTACACTGAGTTGTAGTGTCCCAGCCTCTTCTTCTTTAACAAGCTCCACACCTTAAACAGTCCACGATAAAAATCAAGTAATTCCTTGATGTTTGGCTGCTTTAAGTCCATCAGAAACAAAGATCTGTTCAGTCCAAGTCCACCTAACTGACTCAAAATGGTGCAAGCCAGCAGCCTCCACACTAAATCAGCAGGACCACACAGAAACCTTTGTAAGAACTGGAAATGGAAGGTAGCCCCCCTGCTGCTGAGGTGGATCAGGCCCTGTCCTTCGTCATTCCTTGGCAGATACAGCACACACTGAGGCACCCAGTGCAGTCTGTCCCAGAAGAAGTTAACAAGAAGAGCCTGGATCTTTGACAGCAGGTCAGGTGGGGGGTCAACACATGACAGACGATGCCATAAAGTGGATGATACCAAATTGTCAGTGATGAGGACTCGACCTCTGTAGGACATTTTGGTTTTAATCTGCTTCCACCTTGTTAAATGACCTTTGACCGTTTCGAGAACATTCTCCCAGTTATTAAGAACAAACAAAGGATCACCTAAAAACCCTCCTGAGTATTTCAGCCCCCCTGTCTTCCAAATCAACCCCCCAATTAAACTGAGCTTCTTCTCCAGTCCACCAACACCGAGAGCTTCACGTTTGTCCCGGTTAACTTTGGCTGAGGATATTGAGCCAAACTGGACGACATCTTTTACCAACACATCAATATCCTGCTGGCTGTCCACCAGGATGACCACATTATCTGCATAGGCTGACAATTTTAAAGGTGTATTACAACCTGGAATAGTCAGCCCCTGAAGGTCAGCTCTAAGTTTGTGCAACAAAGGCTCGATTGCTAAAGAATATAACATGCCAGAGAGAGTGCAGCCTTGTCTAACTCCCCTTTGAACCTGAAAAGGAGCACTCAAACCATCATTCATTTTCAGGATGCTCTGAATGTCACAATACAAAACCCCTAACTTTATCAATAAAACCAGGACTAAAACCAAAGGAGCTCAACGTGAGCCATAAATATTCATGCTCAACACGATCAAAAGCTTTTTCTTGATCCATTGATATGATGCCAGCTTTGAGGCCAAACAGCTTACAGATCTCTAAAAAGTCACAAATCAAAATAATATTAGCAGAAATCAGCCTGCCTGGTACACAGTAGGTCTGATCACACTGAATCACTTGTTCATCACTCTGCTCAGCCTGGTCGCCAACACCTTGGACAGCAGCTTATAATCAGATCAGAGCAGTGACACAGGCCTCCAGTTTTTGATGAACTGCAGGTCACCATTCTGAGGCAGTAAGGTAAGGACTGTCCTCCTGCAGCTCAGTGGCAGACGCCCTCCGGTGAGACTGTCACTCACTGCCAACAGATCCCCCACCACCACCGACCAGAAAGACTTATAAAAGTCAACAGGTAGACCGTCTATTCCATGAGCTTTCCCACTCTGCTGCATGCTCTGCAGAGCAGCATAGAGCTCATCAGAGGAGAGAGCTGCTTCCAACTCTACATTACTCTGTTGCTCAACCTGAGGAAGACCAGTATAGAAGCTCTGAGACACTGCATGCTCCTCTCTGTGCTCACATTTAAACAGGTTACTGTAAAAATTGACAGCATGTTTGTGGATTGAAGTGCGATCAGTCAGCACCGGACCAGTGTCAGACCTTAAACTGTGAATTAACCTCTTCTGTCAATTCTTGCGCTCCAGACCAAAGAAGAAGTGTGATGGAACATCTGTCTGAGCTACAGTCTGAAAGTGGGACCTAACCAGAACCGCCTGAGCTGAGACACTCAGCAGGTTGGCTGAAAGAGACTTTTTAAGTCAGTATGGCGCTGGTCTCCCGTGGCCTCAGCTAAGCCTTGGAGTTCCTCCACTTCAGACTCCAGAGCTTTCACTGAACTTATTAAGGTTTTTGTGACATTCTTTTTTATATTGTATTTTTAATTCATTTTATGTCACATGTTTTCATGTTCACTGTTTTTATTTTGTATGTAAATAGAATATTCTTTAATGTTTGTGCAATGCCTTATTAGGGCCCGAGCAGGGAACCTGCGAGGTCCCTATTGTTTTTCGAATGATTATTAGGGCCCGAGCAGTGAAACTGCGAGGACCCTATTGTAATTGTAATGATTATTATTTTTTTTTTTTTCCTGCCAAAATGATCGCATTTTTCACTGCCTGAACATACCCCAAAACTCACCAAACTTGGAATATAGATCAGACCTGGCGAAAAATTTTATAATCTGTTGTCGTTGTGAATTTTCACCACTAGGTGGCGCTACAATCAAGGAAAGTGCGTTTTGGCTAATAACTCCCACATACTTTGTCGCACATTCAAAAACCTTATATCCACGCGTTCAGTGAATTGTGCTGAATCTCCTGATATAGGCCACGCCCATTTCCGCCTACCGTTTTTTTTCGTTAGCTCGCGAAATGTCAAAAACCTACTTTTTCGAACTCCTCCCAGGCAATTTCACCGATTTGCCCCAAACTTTGCACACAGCATCTGTGGACCCTTCTGACAAAAAGTTATTAAAAGAATTTTGATATTCCAAAGAATACTCAAGTTATTAAATAACAACTTCCTGTGGAATCGGGTCACAACAGGAAGTGTTGCATATCTCCACATTGGTGCGTCCAAATGACGTGAAACTCAGGATACTACTTGCGCATGAGCCCCAAAGGCTCTGTGCGAAATGTTGGCCGACGACCACTAGGTGGCGCTATTTAAATTGAAGTATTTTATATCTCAACATCGGTTGGTCGGATGAACACAAAACTTGGTACACTCATTGCCACTGCCCTCCTGAGGATAGCTGACAAAGGGGTTACCGATCTGACACTAGGTGGCGCTCTGGTGGCAGTTTCATTTTATATTTGGCACTGTGCCCACACCATAACACTTATGGATATGAAATTCATAGGGGTGGTATAGACTGGCCCCTGTAACTCACACACCAAAAATCACCAGCAGGTGGCGCTATTATCAAGAAAAAACGTTTTTTGCTAATTACTCCCACATAATATGGTGCACATCGTTAAACATTATATCTATATGTTCCCTGAATACAGCCGAACAGTGTGATGTAGGCCACGCCCACGTTCGCACTGAATTTCCATTCGCAAATTCGCCAAATGTCGCAAACCTACTTTTTCGAACTCTTCCCAGGCAATTTTTCCAATTTGCACCAAACTTTGCACACAGCATCTGTGGACTCTCCTGACAAAAAGTTATTAAAAGAATTGTGATAGCCTAAAGAACGACCAAAATATAAAACAACAATTTCCTGCACGTTGTGGTAAACCACACAGTCTTGCATATCTTGATGAAATACAGTCCGATTAACACAAAACGTTTCCCAGTTGTGTTCCATGGCAAGATGAGCATTTCTACAAAATTTCGTGCAAATCGACCAATAGGTGGCGCTTTTATTGCTAAATGACGAAACAGCAGCTTCACTGCCTTCAGTTCTGTTTCCTCTACGGAAGTTGTTGCATGAACAAGCCTCGACAGCAGCATGCCCGGACAGCAGCATGTAACGACAGCAGCATGACCCGACAGCAGCATGTCCCGACGGCAGCACGCCCCGACGCGCGTGGACTGCGAGGGCCCGTTCATCGCTGCTTGCAGCTTTAATTATTATTATTTTATTCCTTCGTCCAAAATGATCGCATTTTTCACTGCCTGAATGTGAATGAAAAGGCGATTTTATTTGGCAAAGTCATTAGGCTTGGCGAAAAATTTTATAATCTGTTGTTGTTGTGAACGTGCACCACTAGGTGGCGCTATTATCAAGGAAAGTGCGTTTTGGCTAATAACTCCCACATACTTTGTCGCACCTTCAAAAACCTTATATCCACGCGTTCAGTGAATTGTGCTGAATCTCCTGATATAGGCCACGCCCATTTCTGCCTGGCGTTTTTTTTCACTAGCTCGCGAAATGTCGCAAACCTACTTTTTCGAACTCCTCCCAGGCAATTTCACCGATTTGCACCAAACTTTGCACACAGCATCTGTGGACCCTCCTGACAAAAAGTTATCAAAAGAATTTTGATATTCAAAAAAATACTCAAGTTATTAAATAATAACTTCCTGCAGATTTCGTTCCAAACAGGAAGTGTTGCATATCTCCACATTGGTTTGTCCAAATGACGTCAACCTCAGGATACTACTTGCTCATGAGGCCCTAAGGCTCTGTGCTAAATTTTGGGTGATGACAACTAGGTGGCGCTATTTAAATTGAAGTATTTTATATCTCGACATCGGTTGGTGGGATGAACACAAAACTTGGTACACTCATTGCCAATGGCCTCCTGAGGATAGCTGACACAGGGGCGACCGATCTGACACTAGGTGGCGCTTTGGTGGCAGTTTCTTTTTATATTTGGCACTGTGCCCACACCATAACACTTATGGATATGAAATTGACAGGGGTGGTATAGACCGGCCCCTGTAACTCACACACCAAAAATGACCAGCAGATGGCGCTATCATCAACACAAACCGTTTTTGCCTAATAACTCCCACATAATATGGTGCACATTGTTAAACCTTATATTTACGTGTTCCCTGAATTCAGCTGGACTGTGTGATGTAGGCCACGCCCACTTTCTCGCCAGAACTCAATTTGCAAATTCGCCAAATGTCGCAAACCTACTTTTTCGAACTCCTCCCAGGCAATTTCACCAATTTGCACAAAACTTTGCACACAGCATCTGTGGACCCTCCTGACAAAAATTTATTAAAAGAATTTTGATATTCCAAAGAGTACTCAAGTTATTAAATAACAACTTCCTGCAGATTTCGTTCCAAACAGGAAGTGTTGCATATCTCCACATTAGTGTGTCCAAATGACATGAAACTCAGGATACTAATTCCACATGAGCCCCTTAGGCTCTGTGCTAAATGTCGGCTGATGACCCCTAGGTGGCGCTGTTTAAATTGAACTATTTTATATCTCAACGTTGGTTGGTCGGATTAACACTAAACTTGGTAGACTCATTGCCAATGGCCTCCTGAGGATAACTGACGAAGATCTTACCGATCTGACAGTAGGTGGCGCTCTGGTGGCAGTTTCATTTTATAATTGGCACTGTGCCCACACCATAACACTTATGGACATGAAACTGATTGGGGTGGTATACACTGGCATCTGTAACTCACACACCAAAAATCACCAGCAGGTGGCGCTATTATCAACACAAAACCGTTTTTGGCTATCAGTTAAGACATGCGCGCACAATAACGGGGCAATGGGTCCGGGTAAGGAGCACGCCCCGCCAGCAGCACGCCCCGACCCGCGTGGCCTGCGAGGGCCCGTTCATCGCTGCTTGCAGCTTTAATTTATATTGTATTTTTCATTTATCACTTGTTTCTTTCTTCAGTTTTTATTTGGTGTGATATTTTTGACTTAAAAGAAATAAAATCATGAATACATACATGCAGTTTCTGTGTGAGTGTATGAAAATGGATTGTGAAATTGACTGCGATGCAAAATCATCCACTCTGAACTTCAACATGAAGTTGAACTCGTCAGTGTTGTTCTTCAGAACCATAAAGACCTGCCTTCTGAAGGAGACAACGTGTTTCAGGTGAGGACATTTACAGCCCAGAGGAATCAGTTTGACTGAGACATTAACTGTCCGTGTCTCGTCAGTTCTCTCTGCAACATGTCATCACCAATGAACGGAGGACTTTGGACAAAATGATCTTTTTGGCTGGATTAACCAGCGGTACCACCTGAACAAAGGTGTCCTGGATCCCTACAGCTCGTTCAACAACCATGCTCACTTTATCAACGCTGTCCAGGAAAATGACGACTCCATTGTTCATCCTAGATGTGGACTTTATACCGTCATAACCGACCATTTCTCCGATTGCTAAACTGCAATCCTCCACAGAGCAATTAACAGTCGGACAGAGTTTAACTCCGTGTCGGCGTGTGAGCTTCTCCAGCCCCACGCCTCTGACTCCATGAGTCGGCAAGACTTCCAGCCGGGGCCGGTCGTTACCGCTCCGGAACCAAACCGCTTTAAACTACAGCACAAAATACAACTGCAGTAATAAATCTAACAAACAATCAAACAAACATACATACAAAAGATAGAAACACACACCCGCTGAAATGCTCACCCACTCAGAGAGAGAGAGAGAGAGAGAGAGAGAGACAAAGAGAAATGAGTGCTGACACAATACCTTGTGTTGAAGCATCATCAGTTGTTGTTGTTGTTGTTGTTGTTGTCTCCTCACCTGAACAGATAAACACAACTCAACAAAATGTTCAGTACAAAACTTGTTGTGATGTAATATTAAAACTTCAAATCCATAAAATAAACAAATATTTTCTGTAATTATTCACATCAGTTTGAAGAGCAACATATTCTCACCTGGTTTCTTTCCTGTTGACTGAAGTCTGAAGGGAAACAGCTGCTGCTCTTTGTTACCATCAGTCACTGAACACGTCAGACTTTTAAACCTTGACTTGTAAATGTGATGAGAAGTCAGAACATGCACAGAGGCAGAGCAGGAAGACTGTGATGTAGTTACACCTTGGTTATCCTTTTTCACCTCTTTACCCTCATACAGCCACTTCAC
This sequence comes from Pagrus major, assembly GCF_040436345.1. NCBI lineage: Eukaryota > Metazoa > Chordata > Actinopteri > Spariformes > Sparidae > Pagrus > Pagrus major. The sequence continues at coordinate 9,970,860 of NC_133236.1, forward strand.
TGTGTGTTTACATCGTCCATATGTCGACACAGAGCAGCTTAATGTCACCACATCAGTGTCTCTATGTTTAGTCACTGGTGAAGATGGAGATATTGTGAGAGAAAGACAACAAGAGTAAAATTAACTTCATCACTGTGATCATAATTATTGTAATGTTTCACAGTTTGATCTGAAAACATTATGATGTAAATACTCACTGGAGACAACAGACAGATGAACCACAGAGTCTGGACCTTGACGTATGTCTGGTTTGTATTGCTGACAATCATAACGACCAACATCCTCGACTGTGACATTCTTTATAACCAGAGAACAGTTCTTTGTAACACTCAGTCTGTCTGATTTAGCTTTGACATCTTCATCAATCCGTCCGAGATCAACCAGCGCTACCACTGATGTGCTACTTGAACCACTGAATACCCATGTTGTGCTGTTACAGTTATTCTGACCATCCATCACATTGTTACAAGGCAAAGTGACTTCATCTTTAACTCTGACAGTGACGGAGGAGACCAACTGTCCGGTCACTGCTGCTGAGAAGAAGAGACAAAAACATAAACAAAAAAGAGAAATAAAAATATGACTATTAGTGTCAGTTTGAGGATAATTTTGGATTAAAAATAATTGCAAATATGCCTCATCCTTTTTTTCTGTTTTCCAGAATTAATCAAATTCACTATTGCTTGACTGTCTTGCCTAACTGAAGGTTAGGTCATAAAGTCCCATTAATCATATTGATAAATTAGCTTTTTTAATGTGTCTGTCAGTCATACACATGTCATATGTATCCTCACCTGTAAAGTGAAGCACCAGCATCAGAAATAAAGACATTTTAATCCATCTGAATTCAACCATCGTGCCTCTCTTCTCTCTCTGCTCCCTGTACTTGTAAGTCTCTAAACTTCTCACAGAGAACTGTCGAATGCATTTCCTCTAATTGGTAAAGTGTAACTTCTTTATCGGGGCTGTCATCTATTTTTCTGCTCACATTGCAGTTGTTGCCGACTGCATCAGGTTTTAACGCCCTCCTTCACTGATGGCTGTCCCACTTCCTGTTAGTTTCCTTTAATCATTTTCTCATATAAAACATCAAAGATGATCTGAACAGACATTTAGATGTTAATATTACTGCATGTAAACGATAACAGGAGACAAAAGAACAGTACACTGCAACTCAACACAAGCACGTTAAAGCTCCTGACAGCAAGTTTATCAAGCAAAATATTCCATATATTATGCTCATTTACATTTCAAGCAGCCACAAAATGTTGTGTTATTACCAGTGGTGGATGGAAATGTACACAAGTACTATACTTAAAGGGTAACTCCACCAATTTCTCACATTAAAGTGTGTTTATAGGTCTCGGGGAGTGCTACTGCATATGTAAAAAAGTAGTTTGCCATTTTGTGGCTCAACAGGAAGCTGCATGTAATCTGATAAACTGCTGCAGGGTTTGAAAAGCAGTCCACTGGTCTAACATTGCACTCCTAGGCTAGTTCAAGGTAAAATGAACAAATAAACAAACTAGACAACAAACTAGCATGTATGAAGTGTTGTCATCTCACCAATAATGTGTCTGGATGTTTCAGTAGTGCATCAAACTCAAACAACAACAACAACAAAAAACTGTATTCTCTTATTCCCAAATATCCACTTAAGGAATTTTAAGCCAGAAACACAGTATTCCATGATTCATTGGTGACAAAATGGCAAAAAAAACAAACTATAAACAAACGTGATTGTATATCAAAAACACCCTCATTTCACAACAGAGGCCCTCGAGCCTAAAACAGCCAATGGGTGATCGTGTAGACAACTGACCCACTCTCTCTTCTTTCTCCTCTCTCCTGAGGCACCAGCCTCTGGATGATTGATGCACCATGTAGATAATACGATTTCAAATCCAGCAATCTATAGTTTATATCAGCTTTTAAAGCCCTAACCTTGACAGAAAACTTTAAGGGAATTATACAAGTTTATGCAGTTTCATGCGTTTTGCTCTTTGAATAGGCTGGTATGTCACCTACACACTAGTTTCTGACTATTTAATATGAGCAGAGTTAGAGTAAATAAGGTAATAAACAACTACTGTTACTCTCAGACAGGGGTATTTTGAGGTTATAAAATGGCAATTATTTGGCGATCAGTAAAGGTACATCTTTTCTTTTCTTTTCTTTTCTTTTCTTATTTTATCTTACCTCGAAACCTGGGTCTTACATTACCCACAATGGAACCGAGCCACTGACTGACATCACTAGCAGCAATGTATCAGCTTACATGCAGGCTCCTCTGGAGCGACAAAAGACTTTATACTAGTTTTTCACATCAGTAGTTCTCCCCTAAACACAGTGTGTTAAAGTGGTGTACACTGGTCAAACTTTAAATACAAATTCAAGGTAATTTCCATTTATGCAACTTTATATGTCTACTCCAGCTGTGTTGATGTTGAATCTTTGTGATAAACGGATAGATGAGTTGAGAAAACTCTCCTCTCTGTAATATTGATCCAAAAACATCTGATATAACAGAACACACTGACAGGGACCATTTTACTGCAGAATGAGTACTTTTACTTCTAATACTTGAAGCACATTTTGCTAATATTTTCTGACTTTTATCTCAGTAAGGTTTTGAATGCAGGACTTTTGCTTGTACGGAGTATTTTCACAATATGGTATTAGTACTTAGACTTAATCAGAGGATCTGAATACTCCTTCCAACGCTGGTTACTACAGCTCCTTTTAACATTGTGCTGTTACTTAATCTACTGCTCCCCCTGCTGGACAAAAAGGCTTCTTACAGCAATACATTCTGACACTGATCTTCTAATAAAAAACATAATAAAACATTAATCACTGTCTTTTATCAAAGTAAAACTTTGTAATGAATTGAGCTGTAACTATGCTATGATTACTTTTTTCCTTGGTTTGTTGACGGTGGCGTACAGGTTGCTGGGATCAGCAGACGCTCCAGCAGAACAAAAACAACAGACATTTTAAGTGGGTGCTATTTACATTCTAACATTTTTTCTCATACATCCTCATCGATGTGTTTTCAAGTAAAAGTAAGTAAAACTAACTTAATCGCTGTAATCATAGTCGTGTTTCAGTGTTTTGCTCTAACAAGACAGTTTGAGCTGAAAACTTTAGCGGCTTAAATTTGACTCATATGTTCAGGGTTCATTTGAGGATATGTCTGTAAATGTGTGAGAAACGTGTCCTTTTCTTCCTTACCTGTAACGTGAAGCAGCAGAATCAGAAATAAAAACATTTTAATCCACCTGAATGAGTCCATTGATCTTCTCTTCTATCTCATGTCCTTAAGCTCTGAACTGCACGAGCTTCTGAACTTTAGTTATGGTGTACGATCCACACAGCCGTTCCTGTGAGTAGTAAAGTGTGACTTCTTGTCAGGGTGTCAGTCTTGTTTCTCATGCATCAGTTGTCGCATTAATGTGGTTGAGACCTTTAAGCAGTAAGTCTTTCTGTTGTTTTTGTCTATTTATTTTTCTGTCAAAATCTGAATTGTGCAAAGGAATGTTGTTCTGCATCCACTGAGCCAATCTAATGCTGTAAAAATATATTACATATATGACTGAGTCTCAAGTTTACGCCTTGTCCAGTCCCACGATGTTTTTGTGACGATGATGTGTTTCACTTCCAGAGAAGAAGAAGAAGTAGAAGAAGAAGAAGAAGAGGAAGTTGACCGCCTGAAGATGGTTAGTTCAGATAAATGTTTGCTGTTTCCTGAGATAGTGTTTATCATAAAACAGACAGGATTCATGGTTCATGTGTTCATGTATACTGTCAAAAGAATTTGACAGCACACATGAACAGACAGGTGAAGAGTCAAACTCCTTGTCCAGCACAGTTTGACTCTTGATGTCCGTGGTTTCATATGGTGATATTGTAGCATCTGGAAAGAGCACAGATAAGATGATATGTTAGTGGACTGAGGCCTGTTGGTTCCTCCTTCTTTCTCTGCACTTGTTTCTCTCAGAGAAGTGAAGGGGAAGTGTTTTGATGAGAATGTGGGTACAACAGCAGCATCAAACCTCCACAATATGTGCTCTTCAACTGGACACTTACAATACTTCACCTGTGGTCTGGAGGTTTTTCATGCTGTGTGCTCACTGCAGACACGACTAGTTGGACATTTAAGATGTGTGGAATGTATTAACATCATTTTAGGTCAGAGCCTGAGTTATTAGATTTCTGGACATTCTCAGCTCACTTTGACTTTATTTCTATCTGTATTAAGACATATTTTAATGTCCAGAGAGAACAGAGCTGTTCAAGCCACCAGAGGGAAGGTTTACTACTAGTAGAGTCAAGACATTCATAGTAGAGAATATTTACTTTTCATTATGACACTGGTAGTACATGACGGAGTCACAAAACACAGTGTAGAGTGAAGTGGTGAAGATGTCTTTATTTGCAGATGATATTGTTAACAGATATAATAAAGAGAAGACTGTTACTGACTCCATTAAGGCTGAAAACACATTCAAACACACACACAAATATGTAAACAACAATGCTAAATGAAAGTGAGTTAAAATGATTTCTTCTGCACACAGAGACATTGTGTGCACCCACGTTACAACGTGCATCTCGGAATGTCTTGCAGACATCTCCGCTTGGATAACTGCGCATCACCTCAAGCTCAACCTTCATAAAACTGAACTCCTCTTCATCCCGGGGAAAGACTGCCCTCGCTGCCCAAGGACATCACAGTATTGCCTTTATCGACTGCGAGGAACCTGGGCGTAATCCTCGACAACAGACTATCCTGCGCCAGGGGCAATTTTAGGATTCAAGAACATCAGGGGCTAAGGGGAAAAGAACAGGGGTTAAAGTTGTGCGCGTTAACTTTTTGGTGAGTGTCAGTGTGCTTCTTTGTGTGTGTGTGTCTAACATCACCCCACAGTTCCCTCTCATCCATCCCAGGACCTGAAAAACACTACCACAAAGATATGGAATTACAATCCAATCAGCATGTACATAAGAATAATAAACATGATTCATTAGCATATAGACCTTTACCATTAAACAAAGAAAATAAAGATTGACAGTCTCTCTTTGGTTTCTCATTGGTCTAGTTCAGTACCTGAACTGGACCATCAGTGTCTCTACCAGCCCAACCTGGTAGGGACAACAGTTTCTTTTTTTCTGTTTCCTAGTCTCCATTTTCCTCTTTTATCCCTGGTCTTCCATGTTGTGTGTCTTCTGTTTTATCATTGTAGTTGTCTGTGACATGTCTGTACTTATGACAGTCTCCTGTCTGTACTTCTAACTTCTCTTTCCTGGTCTCTGTTCTTCTGGTCTTCCATGGTCTTGTCTTCCGTACTGTCTAGTATTAATGTCCTTGTCTGTCAGTCAGTCTCTCCTCTTTCTCCACGTCTGCCAGTTTCTTTGCTCCCTAAATCCTTGACTGGTCCCTCTCTCTCTCTCCGCTCTCCTCCCTGGATCCTCTCTCACTGTAGTGGTCTCCCTCTCTCTCTCTGTTCTCCTTACTCGCTCCTGTTTGTCTCTGGTGGTCCCTGTCTCTCTCTCCGTTCTCCTCCCTCGCTCCTCTCTCGCTCAGGTGGTCTCTCTCTCTCTGCTTTCCCCCCTGGCTCCTCATAAGCTCTCTCCACTCTCCTCTCGCTCTTTGCTCTCCTCCCTGACTCGTCTTGGGGCCTAGTGCTCCCTCTCTCTCCTCTCTTCTCTCTCCCTGCTGGCTCATCTGTAACAATATGTCACAAAATAAACATTGTTTGTTTTAATTTGAAAGTTGGAGGAAGTGATTCCTCTACACACATACAAATTCTGACAAAGTATGTTTGGTTTTGGAACTTTGTACACACACTGATCACGTCACACACACAACATAATTTTGCCATTTTGAGGAATACTTTCCTTCAGCGGATAGCCCGGCACTGCTTGTCTGGACTAAAACAGAAGATAAACTAACGTAGCTAACAGTTTGTTTGGAACAACACGTGTGGAAGGGCATGTGCAGACTCGCGTGACATGAGTAAACAAACCGGCTGGTTAGCAGCTTAGCCTATTTGATATGGGGTTCCATTTGTGCCAAAAATATGTCGCCATGCGCACTGTCTATGTCTACTGATCATGTGAGAAGACATTTGTCTATGTCTATTAAACGTTGAACTGTCCTTGTGTCATTTGACGTTGTCATTATATCGTGTTGTCATGATGTGTCATTTGACAAAGTGTTGTTATGATGTGTGTTGTGATGTGTTGTCTTGATGTGTCGTTGCTATGCGTCGTTACTATATGTCGTTACTACGTGTCGTTACTACATGTCATCTCGATGTGTCGTTTGACAACGTCGTTACTATGCGTCATCAAAATATAGAAGTTTCACACAAAATTACACTGGAAACACAGGGCCAACTGTCACCAATGTCCATTGCAACAATGCCCTCCAAGAAAAGTCCCAATTCTGGCAATAAACACAGTTTGTGGCTTGTTGCATTAAGGAGTGTCAACTGAACTTCAAAGTTTACCGAGTAGCCAGGCATAACGATGTTGTCAGACGAAGCATCAAGAAGACATGTAGTAACGACACGTAATAACGACACGTAGTAACGACACGTAGTAACGACACGTAGTAACGACACGTAGTAACGACACGTAGTAACGACACGTAGTAACGACGTAAAGACACTGTCAAACAACACATCATAATGACACTGTCAAACAACACATCACAACACACATCATAACAACACTTTGTACGACACGACGTAATGACAAAGTTGAATGACACAAGGACAGTTCATCGTTTAATAGACATAGACAAATGTCTTCTCAAATGTTCAGTAGACATAGACAGTACGCATGGCGACATATTTTTGGCACAAATGGAACCCCATAGAAGTGCAACACCACTCATGTCCTGACTGAGATGAAAAGCATCCATGTTCCTCCAGGAGAGTTTTAATTCCTCTCTGCACTCTGAACACAAGTGTAACAACTCAGTGAGGCCTGTCACTGACTTTAGTATAGAATATACATAAGTCCATATGAGCAGGTGGTGAGGATGTTCCACATGAGCTGACTGGTGAAGGTGCAGAGACTGCACTGCACTGCACTGTTTGTAATACAAACCAACCACCACAAAAACACAGACACAAGCAGAGAATGTTTGATTTGAAAAGTTGGACACACAAGTGAAATGTGGACCTCCCTCTGGAATATTTATCAAGTGAAAATGAGCTGATGTACCTCAGTGGTGTTTTAGATTTACCTATGTGGTTCAACTGTTAATTGAAGGACTGATTAAACAAGCAATGCACTATAAATGCTGTATTGAATAAACATCCAATTCTATATAATAACTACGAATTATAACCATATTAATTTATATTGCCAAGATCCAAATGTATGAAAATCCGTTGTGTATCCCACTCACAATACATGAACATACTGTATTACAAATAGTCTACTCAGCAGATACACACATTCTCCTAAAGCACAGGTGACCATTAACCCTTATTATGACAGTTGTATGCTCCCCCTGCTGGAGCCTGCTGGTAACTACTACTGTTGATGTTATAATGGCATTTTGAACATTAAACATGAGAAAACACAAACACACTTTAATCTACCTGCTGCAACTGACAGTGAACACTATGACCATAAACTATTGTGTAGCAAGAAAATGCTCAAATATCAGAATTTGAATAATATTACATATGAGGTCATGAAATGTAAATCCTTGATCTGACTTGCTGATAATATACAATATTCAACCGTGACACTAAGAGCAGATTAGCGCCAAGTATGACATATTCCTCACCAAAAGAAAGACATGACAGTCATGTTACATAACATGTACTGTGATAGATGCATCTTGTGTTTAGAGTGCAGAGAGGAAATAAAACTCCCCTGAAGTAATATCCTCTTGTAAAAGACATTTTTTCACACATGCAGGAAAAAAAATCCTTGTGAAAAAAAGTTTTTCCACACGATAAAAATATATATATATATATTTTATAATATATATAGTAAAATTACAGTTTTGATCATCTTTAAGCAGCTTAAGATGCAATTTATTACTTTATAGATGTTTCTCTACAAAATATAAAAGAAAAAATGCAATTTTTTTGTTTACGTCGATAAAGGCTGAAAATACATAAGTCAGTTGGTTCATTTATTGATTTCTGGAGAGAGATATAGATGTTAAAATGACTGCATTGTCACAACTGAACTAGGACTTGAACCCAAATGCACGACTCAGGAGCCAAAGTGAAAAATAAACAAATCTTTTATTATTAAAGTGCAACTGAAAATCACTCACAAGGAGGAAAAAACACTACTATAGCTAATAAACGAAAAACCACTCATATGAGGGAAAACCTACTAACAAAAACAAGGGCTTGACAAAGTATCAAAGAAAAGTACAAAACCTGACAAGACAGGGGCATGGAAAAAAATGCTGGCTATTACTGACGAGACAATGGCACGAGCTGGTTCTCTGGCACACAAGACGAACTGGCATCAGACAAAGGGAGACGCAGACCATATATACACACGGTAATGGGGAACAGGTGGAAACAATCAGGGTGGGGAAGACAATCAGACTGTGGGAAAAACACAAGAGGCAGGGGCAAGTTACCTGAAACAAGAGGAGAGTAAACTTTCAAAATAAAACCGGAAACCATAAGACAACATTGACACAAGACAACTAAACACAACCAGCTTTCTTGGCCATGACATGCATATCAAACAAAACAGGAGATACAAAAATAACTGTAAAAACTAGCACATCTTTAACTGAAGTCCAACATTAGCATATTATTTTTTGCAAAACAGTGCCTTGGAATGATGAAGGTTCTCAGTCATCCAGGTCATGGTAAATCTAGGTGCAGTATCGTAGGCAACTGGACTTGTTTCAGTTCCTTGAAGACGTTTCACCTCTCATCCAAGAGGCTCTTTCAGTTCTAACTAACTGGAGGGGAGTTGCAGGCTTTTAAACTCTGTGTGGGAGTGTCCTTACAGAGTTGTTAAGGACATGTGAGCTCTGAGTTTCAGAGTCATTAGGGCCACTTGTGGGTCGTTGGTCCAACCGGCCTTCATGTGGGTTGCTAAGGCTAGGTGAGCCCAGGTATGAATGGTTGTTGAGCTGCCTGCGGAGGGAACTCAGTACAGCATTGTAGGTGGGTGATAAGTAGTCTCGTAGGCCACCTCCTCTGTTCAAAGACGGTTGTTGCAGTTTGACATAGATGGATTCTTTTACTCCTCTTTCAAACCATCTGTCTTCTCTGGCCAAGATGTTTACATTGTTGTCCTCAAAGGAATGATTTTTCTCCTTCAGGTGTAAGTGGAGTCTTGACCTGAGGAGTCGGCCCTCCTGTTTTGTACCATTCATTTATGGAGGGGATTGGTTATGTTTTGGTTATGATTTATTGATCACAAAGCAAAATACAAGTGTGACCTCTGTATTCTGGTTTATGAAATGACCTGGGATCCTCAGAGCACCTGTTTCCTGATACCTACACGCCAAAGCCAATCTGGCATTTACTCTTTTTACAGATTATCATATTAAAGCTCCTGATTGCAAATTCATCAAGAAAAATGTACCATATAATATGTAAATTTACATTTCAAGCAGCCACATAATGCTGTGCTAATGTGCTACTAGTTAACCTACTGCACCCCGTACTGGATAAAAGGCTTGTTACAGCAAAAAATCCTCAAAAAGATCTTCAAGCATTCACTAAAATCCATTATCAATGTAAAACAAGTGTATCAGTACGAGCTGTGGCTACACTGTGGCCTCTTATTTCTTTGGTTTGTTGACGGTGGCGTACAGGTTGCTGGGATCAGCAGACGCTCCAGCAGAAAGAGAGGAAGCTTTGATGGTGGTGTAGGTCACTGCTTCATCATCATCATCATCTTCATCTTTTTCCTGAACCTGAAAACAATAAACAAACAACACAACAAATAAATCACACAATATTATATTATACAGAATAATGCAAGTAAACGCAACCTTATGAAATCCAGCAGCACATGAACACAACACAATGAAATAACAACAACACAAAAGTGATTCAGTTTGAAGTCTGAAGATTTCCTGTTTTTCTTACCCGATCTCTCCTGTTGGTGTTCCTGGTGTAGCTGACGGAGGCGTAGCAAACACCATCTCCAGGGTCAGCCTGCACAGAGAGGACAACATGTAGATTTAATCTGACTCATACTTCTCACTTTATTCTGTTCTAGTTTAACATTATTTTACATTCTTTTAATTCTGCCAACGTGCTCATGCTATCTCTCATGTTTCAAATGACGTGTCAACATGTTGTGTAGCAGTTTATCTGTGGTGGTTTGACCTCTGTTTGACTACTCATGCTCTCCTCTAGTGTAGTCCCTTGTGTTATCTGACTTCCCTTTTTATCTTGATCACACAATCTGACACCATCAAGACGGTAGCGTGTGATCTCACCGTGCCCTGACTGGTTTCTGCAGCAGACTGAGTCACTGCTGGGTTTGAGGTCAGTCCCTGAATAAACACAGTTTGATCAAAAAGCATCTTACAGTTCACTTAACACACATGTAGTCAGGGTACAATAAAAACACCTGTGTAACATATGCAGTACATCTGTGCAGGATATTATACTCACAACATTGTCCTCCAGCTGTGTTTTGTTCTCTGAAAAGACAAAAAAGAGAGTTGACTTTAGCTTCCACAAAGAAAATCCAGTTTTGTTGTAACATCTTGTTTAAAAAAGTTTTCTCTGTGCTCTCACCTTCAGCTCTCTTCCTCCTGATGACTTTCACAACAATTATTAAAAGTGCCACTAAGACCACAGCCAGAATGATGAGCAGCCACCGCCAATCTGGAAACATAATGAAAATATTTGAAGCATGTTGGCTGCAGCTTCCTGTTGAAGAGAGTTACATGTCATTTTAATTTGAGACTTTTAGTACAAAGACTGCATCCAATGTAAACACAATCTGAATCTACTTTGACCAAACAAGCAAACAAAACACATTACCCACTTAACTCAATGTCCACTTACTGATTCTTTAAGGAGCTTTCAGCTGTACGTTGTAAGCACAACAAAACACTTATAATACAACAGAAACTATTAAAAGTATCATTTGTTATTTTGTGTTTACAAAAAGAAACAAGCTGAATTGAAGGACCACATGGCTGTGGGTTGAGAACATTCTTCCAACTTCAAATTTTTGTTTGTTTCTGTCCGTATGAATGTAGACCAATTTAAAACGTTTCAAGCATTTCAAAACATTAAACCATTTTCTGATGAAACAACACAAACCAGAAAACAATGCATTTAAAGGTCCTCTGACTTTACTAACTATGAGTTTAGTGGTCTGAGTGAGACTGACTGAGAGGGAGATAAAAATGTACAGTCACTACCTCGCAGGTTTGATGAAGCATCATCAGTCTCAGGCACTTTTGTTGTTGTTGTCGCCTCACCTGAAGAGATGAACACATCACAAAAGTTGTTCAGTACACAACTTGTGTTGTGATGTAATATTAAAACTGCAAAATATTTTCTGTACTTATTCACATCAGTTTGAAGATCAACATATTCTCACCTGGTTTCTTTCCTGATGACTGAAGTCTGAAGGGAAACAGCTGCTGCTCTTTGTTACCATCAGTCACTGAACAATTCAGAAATTTAAACTCTGACTTGTAAATGTGATGATAAGTCGGAGCATGCACAGAGGCAGAGCAGAGAGACTGTGATGTAGTTACACCTTCTTTATCTTTATCCACCTCTTTACCCTCATACAGCCACTTCACTGTGTGTGTACATCGTCCATATGACGACACAGAGCAGATTAATGTCACCACATCATCTTTCTGATGTTCAGTCACTGGTGAAGATGGAGATATTGTGAGAGAAAGACAACAAGAGTAAACTTAACTTCATCACTGTGATCATAATTATTGTAATGTTTCACAGTTTGATCTGAAAACATTATGATGTAAATACTCACCGGAGACAACAGACAGATAAACCACAGAGTCTTGACCTTGACGTATGTCTGATTTGTATTGCCGGCAATTATAACGACCAACATCCTCGACTGTGACATTCTTCATAACCAGAGAACAGTTCTCTGTAACACTCAGTCTGTCTGATTTAGCTTTGGCATTTTCACCAATCTGTCCAAATGTAACCAGCTCTACTGCTGATGTGCTTCTTGAATCATTGAAGGTCCAGACAGTGCCGTCACATTTTTGCTGTTCCTTTATCATATTTTCACAAGGCAAAGTGACGTCATCTCCAACTCTGACAGTGAAGGAGGCTGGAAGGTTTTCAGCTGCTCCTGTTTACAAGATCAGAGAAAAATATGGAAAATAAACTGAAATGAGAAAAAATCTGTGATATTTCTTTATCCTTGTTTCTAAAAGTTCACTAAACTCACCATGTTGTAAACAAACAACACATTTTGTTGTCTTACTTCAATCAAATATATTTAATAAAGTACATTATTGCAATGCACCTTCCATTTCTATATGTGATATACGTCTTCTTACCTGTGGACTGAAGCATCGCTGTGAGAAATAAAGACATTTGAATCCATTTGAACTCAACCATCATGATTCTCTGTCTCTCTCCTTCTTCTGTCTCTGTTCTTATGATCATCTGAGTTTCTAAAGTCGTGCTTTAGTCGAGAGAAGCTGCACCTACTTCCTGTGGTTCATATGGTGTCACTTCCTCATTCTTAATCTTAGTCTGTTTCATGTTTTAATCTGTCTGAATATCTTGTAAATGTCCAAACAGCCAAAAACTCTGTCACAACTTCCCCTTTTACAGAAATGAACAATGACATGTTTCATCTTCTGAGCAGAAGAAGAAGAAGAGGAAGTTGACTGTGGGAAGATGATGTGTTAGTGGTCTGAGGTCTGTTGGTTCATCCTTCTTTCTTTGAACTTAAATTTCTCCAAGAACCAAACGGGAAGAGCTTTGATGAGAATGTGGGTACAACAGCAGCAGAGCTCTGCAGGTTTGAGTCTCTAATGATGAGCAGATAAACATAAATCAATATTTTATTTTCATGTCTAGTCATATACCTGACCATCCCTCATGGAATTATTCAGACGCACTAACTTACAACAAATCAAACATTTCAGCATGTTAGCCCTCCATCATCTAGCAGCACAATACATCAACATCACAACAGAGGCATCATCCAACTCAATAGACCGCCCCCAAATAAAAACATTCCAGGGGGTAAAAAGAACAGATATGTAAATACAACCCCCTGAACACAAGACACAATACCCAAATCAAATCAAAAGAAGCACACAAAACTAAAATTAATGAATAAATCATAAAAAGTAAAAATCTACATCTGCATCCATTAGTGCCAGACTCTGTATATTCAATCCAGTTCATAAATCAAACGTCTTCAGTCCAAAAGAGAGGAATTTATCTATTGTATGTTACTGTTCACTATCCCATGTTTTGGAGACATATTCAGAGAATGAAAAACATTATCAAAGAGTTATTCAACTATAGCTCCATCCTCAGTACTACTGATTTACTATCAAATCTAAATCTCAAACATGCACTTTTTTAAACAATATTATAATAATATTAGTAAATCATGATACAAAGGACAGAATAGAATAAAATAAAAATGAATTTCATTCTCCACCTCATTCAGGTCACAATATTCACAGATTCTTGCATCTCCTGGCACACCATGAGAAACATGAGAAACACACAGGAACACACAGTCCACACTTTATTAGGACAGAAGACAAAGAGGCGCTTATCAAATTCTGTTGAAAACCACTTGAACTCCTGGAAGGTTTGGACTCACTGAGACTAGTTACAATAAACGCTTCAAACACTGATGAGCGTCCTGACTGAACTGTCTTTAAGTGTCACGATGTAGAGCATCAAGCCTCCACAATATGTGCTGTTCAACTGGACAGTTACAATACTTCACCTGTGGTCTGGAGGTTTTTCATGCTGTATGCTCACTGCAGACACGACTAGTTGGACATTTAAGATGTGTGAAATGTATTAAATCATTTTAGGTCAGAGTAGGTGGTCATGTGCATCCAAACCTTCTGAAAGTAGCCTGAGTTATTAGATTTCTGGACATTCTCAGCTCACTTTGGCTGCATTTCTATCTGTATTAAGACATATTTTAGTGTCCAGAGAGAACAGAGCTGTTCAAGCCACCAGAGGGAAGGTTTACTACTAGTAGAGTCAAGACATTCATAGTAGAGAATATTCACTTTCCATTATGACACTGTTAGTACATGAAGGAGTCACAAAACACAGTGTAGAGTGAAGTGGTGAAGATGTCTTTATTTGCAGATGATATTGTTAACAGATATAATAAAGAGAAGACTGTTACTGACTCCGTTAAGGCTGAAAACACATTCAAACACACACACAAATATGTGAACAACAATGCTAAATGAAAGTGAGTTAAAATGAGTTCTTCTGCACACAGAGACATGAAACTGAGCTCAAGCTGCTGCAGCTTCAACAACAAGCAGGAAATCTTCAAATCAGCTCTGAACTCTTCTGTGGAGTCTGACAGAGGCAGAAGTGTCTCCACAGTTTTCATATTTCACCACACCATCATCTTCATCTTCATCATGATCCCCCTGTGAAACACAGCACAAACAAACTGTCACTCTGACACACTTTAACTGACAACTTTCACATCATTGACCTACATTTAACACAAGAAATAAGAAATAATCTGACAACACCTGAACGCACCATCACTTACTGTTACTTGTATATATATTTATATATATATATGTGTGTGTGTGTGTACATATTATCCCAAAAGTGCTCCAAATGTTCCTCCCAACTGATGTTTATATACTGAGTCAGCTGAACCTGAACGCACCACGAGCTCCTGTCTGATCTGATCTTTACCTGACTGGCTGCTGCACCTGAACGCTTCACTGGTCTCTGGTTCCCTGGAAAATAAAGCACAGAGTAACATTTCAGCTCTAAACTGACAGTTTGTGTTCATCAGTCCAAACAAATGTTGGTGTGAATTTTCTCACCTCGAGCTCTGATGAGAAGAACAGTAATCACAGTAATTAGGACGAGTTCAGCCACACGCAGAACCAACATGATGTAGTCGACAGCAGAACAATCTGTACGAGCTGTGGAGCAGAAACATCATGTCAGAGAACAAAGTCATCATCAAACATCAGGAGCACAACACGTGTTTAGTCATGTCAGTGACGTGGCTCTGGGGATGGAAATGTCAGGCGGTCGCTGACACTAAGATAACAGCTGCAGACTTGTCGTCTCATTAATGAGCATTTGAAATAATTTGGACACTTAAGAAAATGTTTTTGATCTGTGAAAATCCAATTCAAGTGATTCATAGAAATAAAAGTTGCTTCTCATGTTAGAAACAACATTCTGGCTGCAGCTTCCTGTTTAGTTCCAAAATCATTTCCCTAAAAGAGAAGAAGATTACAAGTGACTTTCAGAAGTGTTTAAATAATCGTTTGATAGTTTTAACTCGTGACTATATGGCTGAATGGCTAAGTTACAAAATATTTGTTTGCTTTTGTAATTGGTTGTGTATGAATGCAATTATTTCAAAATAATATTTGTTTACAACCACTGTGTTGAGCATTTCCAAACATTCAGGAAGAGAGAGAGACAGAGAGGGAGAGACAGAGAGAGAGGCTCTATTGCAGGCTTCTACACTGTGGTATAGGGGGCAAAATGTATGATCTGGTTAAATCAATGTATTTGGAAAATATGTGTGCTGTTAAAATTGGAGACAAACAAACTGAATTCTTCACCCAGAGAAGAGGTGTACGCCAGGGCTGCAATTTAAGTCCGACTTTATTTAATGTGTATATAAATGAACTTGCTGTTGAGATAGATCAATGTGCTGCTCCTGGCCTCTCCCTCCTAGATAGAGAGGTGAATTCTCTGTTTTATGCTGATGACCTTCTTCTACTGTCTCCTACTGGACAAGGACTACAGCAACAGCTATGGGGTCCACTCAGTCATCAGAGCTATACCCGTTGGGACAAACATCCAACAGAGTCTTTACATGTAGAATTCTGCAGACACATTTTACATGTACACAGAAACACACCAACACATGCATGTAGAGCAGAAATAGGCAGATACCCACTGATAATTAACATTCATAAGAGAACGCTCAACTTTTTTAACCACCTGAAATCCAGCCCCCGAGACACCCTCCACTCCAAAGCCCTCCAAACTCAAGAGCTGAGCCCAGAAAAGAGTCCCCTATGTCAGCTGGTACTGAGGCTAACTGCCCCCTCTCAGACAGTCTGACCAGCCTCACAACAACACTGCTCTCCAAACACCAATCAGAGTAAAGCAAATTATAACACAATGTAAAGAAACCTCCCTGGAACATTGGAAAGAAGAAACTAAAAGCCAAAGTAAATCAGAATGTTATCTAGCCCTAAAAAGAGATTATGAATTAGCAGAATATCTCTCTACTGTCAGAGATAGAAAGCAGAGACAGATCCTCACCAAGTACAGGCTCAGTGACCACAACCTGACAATCCAAACAGGAAGACACAAACAATCATGGCAACCAATAGAAAACAGAATATGTGGTCACTGCTCGACAGGTGAGGTTGAGACAGAGATGCACTTTCTCCTACAATGTAAAACATTCAATGAAACGAGGAACATTTATTTTAAGGATGTACTTCCTGCGTCAACTCAGGAAGTTCAACCTTCCCCAGGAGCTGATGATCCAGTTCTACACGGCAATAGTCCAGTCTGTTCTCTGCACCTCCATCATCGTCTGGTTTGGATCAGCCACCAAACAGGACAGGAAAAGACTGATACGGACAATCAGGACTGCAGAAAAAATCATTGGTGCTAAACTGCCCACCATCCAGGCCCTATACTCATCCAGAGTCAGGAAACGGGCAGGAAACATCTCTGCAGACCCATCACCCTGGACACAATCTGTTTGAACTTCTCCCCTCCGGCAGGCGCTACAGAACATTGTACGCCAAAACAACCAGACACAAGAACAGTTTCTTCCCCCAGGCCATCACACTGATGAACACAAGATCAGTCACCCAGTGTCAGTAACCCCCCTGACTCCAATATCATCCACTCAGTCTCTACATTTACAGACTACATTGCACTTTATATGTACATAAATCCTCACTGTAAATAATATAATATACATATACTTAAATATATATTTATAATAGACCGGACCTCTGAACACTTTCTAACTTACTGTTCTTTGTTGTTCTTGTTCCTTCTAGTTGAATGTTTGTTACGTTATGTTTATGTTCATGTTTACGTCTATGTACATCGGGTGCTAAGAAAAAAACGAAGTCAAATTCCTTGTATGTGCTTCACATACTTGGCCAATAAAGCTGATTCTGATTCTGATTCTGATTCTGATTCTAATAAGTTTAATTCGGTAATCTCAGAGTTCAAAGAGCTAAACGACATATCAAAATTAAAAATACTCCTGGGAGAAGGAGACAGGGTATACCTCGCTGCCCAATATGTGTCAACATGCCACAACCTGACGGACAGTGAATGACCGACACACACACACACACACACACACACACACACACACACACACACACACACACACACACACACACACACACACACACGCAGGCACACGCACGCACACTGTGTATATACTGTATATATAATTAATGTAAATCAATCTTAGTGTTGTGGTGTTTGTGTTGTTATTTGTTATGTTCTGTCCAAATGATTGGACAAGTTGTGTTTTGATGCTTTGGCAACATTGTTGTAAAACTTTCATGCCAGTAAAGCCCCTTTGAATTGAATTTAATTGAATTGTGTACCTAGTTGTGGTCGAGTGTCGTCCTCTGCAGATGATGTCTTGCTTCCTTCATTGTTGAATAGGACATGAAATGATAACACATCACAAATGATAATATGATACCTGGTGTTTACCATCCAAAGAGACTCACTGAGAATTAATTATTAATTCATCTTAAAATTATGATTCATGAAATCAGACCAAATGTACCTGAGTTATCATTCCACAGCAGCGTTTGTCCACTCTGATCATCTGTCACTTCACACTCAGGTAACTTGTAATAGTTTGACTTCTGATTAAGATGAGGAGTTTTAAATGTCACCCTGGCAGCACAGGTATGCTGTTCTGTCTCCACTCCATCCATATTATCATCATACAGCCACTTCACTGTGTGTCCACATCCACGATATGTCACCACATAGCAGATCAAGATGTCTCTATCATCCACCTGGTGTTTCTTCACTGGTGAAGATGAAACAGAAAGACAACAAGAATAAAATTAACTTCATCACTGTCATCATTAGTTTTGTAATGTTTAGTATTTTGTCCTAACAAAACAGTTTGATGTAAAAACATTAAGATTTAAATACTCACCGTTAACAACAGACAGATGAACCAGAGCATCTTCACCTTGTTGTTTTCCTGATTTGTTGAACTGTCTGCAGCTGTAACGACCAACATCCTCCACTGTGACATTTTTAATAACCAGAGAACAGCTCTCTGTCACCATCAGTCTGTCTGATTTAGATTTGGGAATCTCACTTTTACTGATCCGTCCAAGAATAACCAGCTGTTTCGCTGTTACCCCGACAGAACGACTGGCAAGCCAGGAAGTACTGTCACATTTGTCCTGATGTTTGATCACATTGTCACAAGGCAGAGTGACTTCATCTCCAACTCTGGCAGTGATGGAGGTGTGATTAAGTCCAGTTACTGCTGTTGAAGATGAGAGATAAATATAAGAAAAACTGGTGAAATGAGAAAATGTTTATGTTCATTGTTCGTGTGATGATTATTTTTTTATCCTTGATTCCAAAAGTTCAGAAAACTCAATATTGTTAGCTTCGGCTAACGGGATATAAGTGTACGTGCGCGATGAACGTGATTATCTCACTTTACAGACTTTTACTGAAGAGTTGCTGAACACATAGGTAGGTACCAGATACCATGAAACGCTCTAGCTCCGATGCAGACAGACTTTTAGTCCACACCGAAGCAGGCGAGCGATCTTCAGCAACACCGTACTCAAAACCAGAACTCCCTGACCACAACACAGGAAATCTGTCACTAACACGCAGTTCCGGCAGAGGTCAAATGGCATAACTATATCACAAACAATAAACAATATCTGTTCAATAGAATAATAATAACATTAACAGCATTACAAAATGTTAAAGACAAATATTAATAGATTTTCTTGTCTTAGTTGAATCCAATGTACCCAATAAAGAAACTTCAATGCACCTTCCATTTCTATATGTGATATACGTCTTCTTACCTGTGAACTGAAGCATCGCTGTGAGAAATAAAGACATTTGAATCCATTTGAACTCGACCATCATGATTCTCTGTCTCTCTCCTTCTTCTGTCTCTGTTCTTATGATCATCTGAGTTTCTAAAGTCGTGCTTTAGTCGAGGAGAGGCTCCACCTACTTCCTGTGGTTCATATGATGTCACTTCCTCATTCTTAATTTTAGTCTGTTTTATGTTTTTATCCATCTGAATATCTTGTAGATGATTAACAGCCAAAAACTCTGTCAAAACTTCCACTTTCACAGAAATTAACAGTGAAATGTTTCATCTCCAGAGAAGAAGAAGAAGGAGAAGAGGAAGAAGTTGACAGTGTGAAGATGATGTGTTAGTGGTCTGAGGTCTGTTGGTTCATCCTTCTTTCCTTGAACTTATATTTCTCAGAGAACCTAAAGGGAAGTGTTTTGAAGAGAATGTGGGTACAACAGCAGCAGAGCTCTGCAGGTTTGAGTCTCTAATGATGAGCAGATAAACATGAATCAATATTTTAGTTTTGTGTCATTTACCTGACTCACTAACTTACAACAAATCAAACATTTCAGCATGTCAGCCCTCCATCATCTAGCAGCACAATACATCAACATCACAACAGAGGCATCATCCAACTCAATAGACCGCCCCCAAATAAAAACATTCCAGGGGGTAAAAAGAACAGATACGTAAATACAGCCCCCTGAACACAAGACACAATACCCAAATCAAATCAAAAGAAGCACACATAATAATATTAGTAAATCATGATATAAAGGACAGTATAAAATAAAAAAAAAAAAGATTTTCATTCTCCACCTCATTCAGGTCACAATAGTCACAGATTCTTGCATCTCCTGGCACACCATGAGAAACATGAGAAACACACAGGAACACACTTTATTAGGACAGAAGACAAAGAGGCGCTTATCAAATTCTGTTGAAAACCACTTGAACTCCTGGAAGGTTTGGACTCACTGAGACTAGTTACAACAAACGGTTTAAACACTGATGAGCGTCCTGACTGAACTGTCTTTAACTGTCACGCCTCCACTATATGTGCTGTTCAACTGGACAGTTACAATACTTCACCTGTGGTATTTGTGACACTGACGTGTTTCACACATATGTTAGTGGTCTGAGGCCTGTTGGTTCCTCCTTCTTTCTCTGCACTTGTTTCTCTCAGAGAAGTGAAGGGGAAGTGTTTTGATGAGAATGTGGGTACAACAGCAGCATCAAGCCTCCACAATATGTGCTGTTCAACTGGACAGTTACAATACTTCACCTGTGGTCTGGAGGTTTTTCATGCTGTATGCTCACTGCAGACACGACTAGTTGGACATTTAAGATGTGTGAAATGTATTTACATCATTTTAGGTCAGAGTAGGTGGTCATGTGCATCCAAACCTTCTGAAAGTAGCCTGAGTTATTAGATTTCTGGACATTCTCAGCTCACTTTGGCTGCATTTCTATCTGTATTAAGACATATTTTAGTGTCCAGAGAGAACAGAGCTGTTCAAGCCACCAGAGGGAAGGTTTACTACTAGTAGAGTCAAGACATTCATAGTAGAGAATATTCACTTTCCATTATGACACTGTTAGTACATGAAGGAGTCACAAAACACAGTGTAGAGTGAAGTGGTGAAGATGTCTTTATTTGCAGATGATATTGTTAACAGATATAATAAAGAGAAGACTGTTACTGACTCCATTAAGGCTGAAAACACATTCAAACACACACACAAATATGTGAACAACAATGCTAAATGAAAGTGAGTTAAGATGAGTTCTTCTGCACACAGAGACATGAAACTGAGCTCAAGCTGCTGCAGCTTCAACAACAAGCAGGAAATCTTCAAATCAGCTCTGAACTCTTCTGTGGAGTCTGACAGAGGCAGAAGTGTCTCCACAGTTTTCATATTTCACCAAACCATCATCTTCATCTTCATCATGATCCACCTGTGAAACACAACACAAACAAACTGTCACTCTGACACACTTTAACTGACAACTTTCACATCATTGACCCACATTTAACACAAGAAATAAATAATCTGACAACACCTGAATGCACCATCACTCACTGTTATTTGTTTATATATATATATTTACCTGGTTGGCTGCTGCACGTGAACGCCTCACTGGTCTCTGGTTCCCTGGAAAATAAAGCACAGAGTAACATTTCAGCTCTAAACTGACAGTTTGTGTTCATCAGTCCAAACAAATGTTGGTGTGAAGTTTCTCACCTCGAGCTCTGATGAGAAGAACAGTAATCACAGTAATCAGGACGAGTTCAGCCACACGCAGAACCAACATGATGTAGTTGACAACAGAACAATCTGTACGAGCTGTGGAGCAGAAACATCATGTCAGAGAACAAAGTTATCATCAAACATCAGGAGCACAACACATGTGTTTAGTCATGTCAGTGACGTGGCTCTGGGGATGGAAATGTCAGGCGGTCAGTCCACCACTTCGGTCGAGACTGAAATATCTCAACAAATAATTGATCCACAGTAGTTTGTGTGGGAGTGGTGGATGATGGGAAAATAAAAACATTGATACCTCCTTTGTAAATTTACATTTTTACTAAAATCTGCACCAATGTATAAATGTGTATGAACTACTCTTGGAATTGTTTCATGCTGGAAACACGACTAATCTTTTCACTCACCTTCTTGTGTTGTTGTTGATGACGTTGTTGTTGGTTCTGCTGTTGATGTCGATCTCATTGTTGCATCTTCACCTGACAAATTAAAAGACAAAAACCAACACAGCCCCGTCACCAGGATATAATGTTAGCAGTTAAGGTTCCTGCAAACCAAAGATACTTCCAAGGTTGACATGTGCAAAAATGTATCATATCACATTCACATTATATGCTAATTAGTTACCTTTCACATCCTACAAGGCTGCTGACTGCAGTTACTTCTCTGTGTAATATTAAGGACACCCAATCCCCAAAATAAATGTAAGCCAAGTACGTTTCGGCAAAACCACTGAAAAGTTAAAACTCATTGTTTCTTTATGCTGCAACTTTCTGTTTGTTTAGGTTGAACTTTCACAATGCTGTGTTTTTGCTCTGGTTTGGTTTAAGCACAAAAACCACTTGGTTAGGGTTAGGAAAACATCATGGTTTGGCTTAAATGCCTGTTTTGGTCGCCACGTTCAAGGAAGGAGATGGTCCAGCTTCCTGTGTAAAATAGCCGATTTTGATGCCACAAAAATTAATGAAAATGTCTCCATGGTGCCTCAAACAAAAGCCGACGTTGATGCCACAAAAACAGCTGGGAATGACTCCAAAATGATCCAGTGGTGTGAGTCAAACTCTGGTCACCTGTTTGTCAGCCTCGTTGGCTGTAATAACGCCACCACTCTCCCCTCCATCTCCTGCTGCTCTCTGATAATCATATAATGTGAAGGTGATATGCCACATTTGGTACACATGACAACCTTGGACGTATGTGTTGTTTGCAGAAATATTCACTGCTAACACATCCTGGCAGCTGTTTTTCACGGGAATTCAAACCATCTCCGTCCATGATCGTTGACCAAAACAGGCATTTTAAGCCAATCAGTGATGCTTTCCTAAATTTAACAAAGTGTTCTTTGTGCCTCAACCCAACCAAAGCATAAACAAAGCATTGTGACAAGAGAGAAATATTAAATTCAACATAGACAGATGTTAAGTTGCAACATAAAGAAACTTATCCATGGTTTTGCAGAATTATACTTAGCTAATGTTTTATTTGGGCGATTTAGCTGACCAACAAACTGTAAAATGAGAAAATACCTGATTTCTAAAACTCAAGAACCTCAAAAGTTAAGATCCATCACATCATCAAATGTAGTTGTTACATCGGGATGAGGTGATTACAAACAGCTCATCGTGATCTCACCTGAGGACTGACGGCTGAAGAGAAACTGCTCCTTTGCTGTGCTGTAAATATCAGTCACTTCACATTTGAACAACTGATGATGCTTTAGAAAAGAGGAAGGAAATGTCACAGTCACTGAGCACCCAGACCGCGAAATCTTCATGTCTTTGTTGTATTTATCCACATACGTATCCTCATACAGCCACTTCAGTGTCTGGTCACACCATCCAGGAGTCGGCACAGAGCAGTTTAATGTCACTTTATCAGCCTCCTGATGTTCAGTCACTGGTGACGACGGAGATATCATTAAAGACAATAACAGCCAAATAAAACTTCATCACTGTAATCATTATTAATATTGTAATGTGCAACCAACATTGTGATGTAAATACTCACTGATAATGACAAACAGATGAACATGAGTCTCTTCATGTTTTCCTGATTCCTGTTTGCAGGTGTAGAGATCACCATCTTCGAATGTCACGTTCTTTATAACCAGAGAACAGTTCTCTGTGACACTCAGTCTGTCTGATTTAGCTTTGGCTGTTTCACCAATCTGCCCAAAACTAATGAGCTCTACTGATGCGCCGTTAAAATGACGGACGCTCCAGGTAGTGCGGTTACATTTATCCTGCTCCTGTATCACATTTCCACAAGGCAAGGTGACCTCATCTCCTGTCCTGACAATAAAGCGGATATATTGTCCAGTTATCACTGCGCAGGAAATGAGAGAGAGAGAGAGAGAGAGAGAGAGAGAAAAGTCATTTTAATGAAAACGCAGTTGTGTTTGCAGTGGAGAAAACTTAAGGTTAAGATAAGTAATACAAACAAAATGCTTACAAGATCACATCATCGAGCTGAAAATGAAAATTGAATGAATGCCGTCTGTCTGAAGATGTGAGAGGCGAGTGGGACAAAAAAAAATTATGATGATCAATTTTCTAACCAATTTCTTGTTTTCTCCCCTGTGTTTATGACTTATGCACAGGTCTAACAAAAAAATGAACAAACAAACAAACAAACAAACAAACAACAAACAAACAATGTTTTGCCAGGAGTTCCAGCATGAAAAAGGTTTGCTCAGTTTCATATTCTAAGTTACTTTTTATTAAATGTAAAAAGAGGTGAAAAAAAGTGTCTACCTCAGAATTAAGAACACATTCAAAATCAAAACAAACACTTGAATGAATGATCCTGACAAAAAGTGTATTTTTTATCCTGCCAAAACATCTTTTAACCTATTTCCACAGATAAAAAAATAAAACAATACAGATTCGACTTGATGAGAAAGGGATCATCACTTGCCTCTCAGGGCTTCTGTAAATAACAAACAATATGTCTTTAATGATTATTTCACCTGGTAAATGACTCAGCATCAGACACAGTGAAATCCATCTGAAACCAGACATTCTGCTCTCTTTCAGTCGGTCTAATGAACTAATGTTTCATCAGATTGAACGTTTTCCTTCGTTGTGTAAAATGTTGGCGCCACTTCCTCCTGGTTGCCTAATTTTACATTTCTGTCAGTGAGAGAGAAAATATTTGATTTAAAGACTTGATAAACAAAAACACACAAAGACAAACATGCAGAAATCAAACATAAAAACAACCAAGATACAGAAAATCATCATGTTGAAATCACATCTGGCATAAATTTTAATATTCATACCATGATGACGTGCTGGTGTGTCAGTGGTTAATGAGCCGTTAGTTCCTTATTCTGTTGAATGTCTGTCTGTGCAATGACTTTAGACATGCAATTTCCCTTTTTGTTCCTTCTCCAAAAAGAAGACTAATTTATTTTGTATTTGAGAGTTAGGTCTTATGTTATTCAAATGTCAACGAGTCAAGAGAATTTTTATCCAAGTAAGTGTGATCTTGATTTTAAATTTTGACTCGACAGATAAAGTTACTGTCTGTTGAACAAACAAAAAACAAAAAGACTTTTAAAGACATATATACTTTTAAAGGTATTGTGGATCAAATCACTTATACAAATGTATTTTTATGGCTCTTGGGTGATCCATCACTTTGTTCCAGACTTTATTACTGTACAATCGTCACCGCTACTGGATGAATTCCCATTAAAATGTGGTCCAGACACTCATGTTCTTCTCAGGATGAAAGGCATTGTCACAAAACTGATTGGAACTCATTGGACAAAACATCCACTGACACCTAGCTTTTGTCTTCAATAGGAAAGGGAACAATCTGCATTTATTGAGGGGTCAAAACACCCTGCAGTAGGCATGTATTGAGAAACTGAAGTAAAAGATATTTAAAAAGTAACGTGACATGAGAAAAATGAACACTGTAAGGCAAAAGCTCGGTGTCAATGGTATGTTTTTAGTGGATTTGAAAACCTACATATATGTGCTATTTTTGGTGTAAACATTGTGTATGACAGTGAGCACAGTGAGCATCATACCTAGTGATGTCATTGTGAGCATGCTGACGTGAGCATTTATACTTCTGCAAAGACACCCATGCAGATGCAGTGGCATTTTTGTTTTTTAAAGGTGCACTCTGTAGTTTTGGGGAAGACATTTTAATGAGAAGAGAAAGATCTTCATTGAATGATTTTTTTCTAAGCCTAAACAAACTATATTTGTTTTTATGACTGAATAAACTGAATAAACAAACTGACCTTAAAGAACAACACAATTTCATACTGTTTTACTTTGTTTATATGTGGCGGACCCTGCCACCTTGTTTTTCAATCAAACATGGTTGTTTTATTTTAGACTCTATTCTATATTATATTCAAATATAGGATATAATATATACATTTTATATATAACTTTCTCACTTATAGATTGTATTTGTCGGTGGTGGGTTTTTTTTCAGACACAAACACTTTTGGAGGTTTCAGGGCAAATTAAATTCTCTCTCTTTTCTTGCTCAGGATCTGACATTTCTTTAAAGATTAACATCTCTTTATCATCCAGCATCATCCGACATTGTCGACACTTTTCTTCACAACAACAAGAACAAACTTCCACACCTCTGCTGCTGTTGTAACTTTTTATCGATTACCAAACATCCTGCACGTCTTTCAACACTAACCAACCTTCAATAATGAACAAACAGCTCAGCAGCTGCTGACACACCCTCACAGCCTCCTTACTCAAACTGTTTTTTTACCTTATCTTTTGTTTACTTTTGACAAATCAGGTATATAAAAGAGAGAAAATAAACTTGATACATGACTTAAATGATTTTTTCAATTCTTTTCTGTTGATCAGAAGTGCTGCAGGTGCAGTTTATCTTGTCTGCTCCCGAGTCGATTGACAACTCTGCTATTCCTGCCTTGTCTGATCCTGAGCCTGTTCCCAAGTCAGCTGACATCGGCACAGTTCCTGAGTCTGAAAAAGGGTCCTGCCTTTACCTGCTACCTGACTGTCTGGTTGGCCTTCTGCCTGACCTCTGAAGTGGTTCTGCCAATCAATTAAACCGTCTGGTTGTCCTCCTTGAGCTGCTCTACATGTCTGGTCATCTTCCTGCTCAATTTCTCAAGTGGTTCCACCCATCTGTCGTGCCTCTTGGTTGCCCTCCAGATCTGCTTCCCCCCACCGTGATCCTGCCCTCGGTTCTTCGATTCCCAGGCCACTTGCCCCTGGGAAATGAAGATCCTCCTTGTCTGTGCCAATTAAATAAAACATGACCACAATCCTCCCTACTTTTCTCCTCTGTTCATCTCCACAGGATCGTTTACAGGCCGTTGTGATATCTGATCACTGACCTCTTGAGTGTTGGTTCCTGCTAAAACTGCTGATAATCCTTAATGATGATGGATTAGTAATCTACTGTTTAATCTGGTGTAAATCGATGAGGATGAGTGTTAATTTAATAAATAAAATGTAAGAGGTAAAATCTTTGGCTAGAGATTATGTAGCCTGAGCCAGGGGTGCTGACAGTCTTGCTTGTGCCCAGGAAAAGATGATGTCAAAAGGCCACAGAATCAGATGATTTTAAAGGTTGGAGGGCCCTTTTGGAACAAGACCTGGGCCTGTCAGTGGCCCTGGCCTGAGTATCCCCCTAACATAAATTAAGCTACTTATTAAAGACACAAAAAGAAGTTTGTCACTATGAGGAAGTGACCACACCTCATAGAACAGGAAGTAGAGTCTCTACTTCATTTAAGGCGCATCAGCTCAGAGACTCTGACAGCTGATACCTGAGAAGAGACAGTAAAAGGACTCGAGCATGATGGTTGTATTCAGACGGATTCAAATGTCTTTATTTCTGATCCTGCTAATTCACATTCCAGGTAAGGATTAATATAACATACACAGACTAATACCAGAAACATTACACTAAAACACAATGTTAAAGCCATCTTCATATGTCATCTTTATTTTCTCTCATCTTTTCTACAGCAGTGACTGGACAATGCCATCCCCTTCGTATCATACATGGAAGAGACGCCATTTTGCCTTGTGAAAATGTGAGCAAATCTCAGGACCGATGTGAAAATATCCACTGGCTCTTCATTGGTCCAGGGAGCCTAGCAGCAGTAGAGCTGGTTAGAGCGGGGAAGATTTATGACAACTTCAGAGATAGATCACATAAACGGCTTATTGGAGGGGACTGTTCACTGGTTATAATGAGCGTCACATTCGATGACATTGGTTACTACTTCTGCAGACAGTTCAAATCAGGAAGAAGACAAGGCCGAGACTCTGTGGTCGATCTGAACGTTTTTATCCGTGAGTATTTACAACATTATGTTTTCATTTCAAACTGTCTTGTTTGAACAAATTACTGAAACATTACAATGAGTTCATTTGAAGTTAATTCTACTCTTGTTGTGTAGCTGACAGAGTACATCCTGATGCAGTTGATGACACACATTTAGCGGGAGATGGTGAGAATTTGTCCAAACTGTTCATGTGTTTAGCTTCAATGTGAAAAATGACCTTCAAATATTTGTTTTATTTTGTGAGTTTGAAGTTTTAATATAACATCACAACGTGAGTTTTGTACTGAACGGTTTGTTGAGTTTTGCTCATGTGTCCAGGTGAGGTCACAACACCAGCTGCAACTAAACTAACCAGAACAACTGAAAGCAGCATAAAAGCAGGAACCATCACAACAGCATCCACAATCACTGATGCTTCAACAGAACAACAAGGAGGTGACTCAACTTTTTTTTTTGGCTATTTCTATAATCTCTCTTCCTCTCTCCCTCACTTTCCTTCTCTTTTTTAGTAAAGTCGTGCAAGAAGAACTTTGTGTCTGTTTGTGTTGTTCATCAGTAAATGGTTGAATGTTTTGAACTGCTTGACACAGTGGCTGCTGACAAATCATTACTTTTAAAATGTTCCTCAAGTTCGTACAGACCCAATGACAGAAGCAAACAAACATTTTGAGAAGAGAACAAAGGCTGAAGAACTTTATCAACCCACATAAAACAAACTATCAAATGAATATTTAAACACTTCTGAAAGTCACATGTAATTCTCTTCTCTTTCTGTTAAATGATTTGGAACAGAACAGGAAGCTGCAGCCAGAATGAGAGGCAACATTTATTCGTACGATTTTACTTGAATTAGATTTTCACGGCACAAAAATGTATCCAAAATAATTTAAATGCACATTCATAACTTTGTTCTCTGACATGATGTTTCTGCTCCACAGCTCGTACAGATTGTTCTGTTGTCGACTACATCATGTTGGTTCTGCGTGTGGCTGAACTCGTCCTACTGTGATTACTGTTCTTCTCATCAGAGCTCGAGGTGAGAAAATTCACACCAACATTTGTTTGGACTGATGAACACAAACTGTCAGTTTAGAGCTGAAATGTTGCTCTGTGCTTTATTTTCCAGGGAACCAGAGACCGCCTGATGACAACACTGTGAGCATTTTTATTATTGTTATAGTTTTGTAATTGTCTGTGCTTTTTATTTTATTTATTAATTTTTTAAAAAATTCAGTTCAGTTTAGTTTGGGTGTCCTTAATATTACACAGAGAAGTAACTGCAGTCAGCAGCCTTGTAGGATGTGAAAGGTAACTAATTAGCATATAATGTGAACGTGATATGATACATTTTGCACATGTCAACCTTGGAAGTATCTTTGGTTTGCAGGAACCTTAACTGCTAACATTATATCCTGGTGACGGGGCTGTGTTGGTTTTTGTCTTTTAATTTGTCAGGTGAAGATGCAACAATGAGATCGACATCAACAGCAGAACCAACAACGTCATCAACAACAACACAAGAAGGTGAGTGAGAAGATTAGTCGTGTTTCCAGCATGAAACAATTCCAAGAGTAGTTCCTACACATTTATACATTGGTGCAGATTTTAGTAAAAATGTAAATTTACAAAGGAGGTATCAATGTTTTTATTTTCCCATCATCCACCACTCCCACACAAACTACTGTGGATCAATTATTTGTTGAGATATTTCAGTCTCGACCGAAGTGGTGGACCGACCGCCTGACATTTCCATCCCCAGAGCCACGTCACTGACATGACTAAACACATGTGTTGTGCTCCTGATGTTTGATGATAACTTTGTTCTCTGACATGATGTTTCTGCTCCACAGCTCGTACAGATTGTTCTGTTGTTGACTACATCATGTTGGTTCTGCGTGTGGCTGAACTCGTCCTAATTACTGTGATTACTGTTCTTCTCATCAGAGCTCGAGGTGAGAAAATTCACACCAACATTTGTTTGGACTGATGAACACAAACTGTCAGTTTAGAGCTGAAATGTTGCTCTGTGCTTTATTTTCCAGGGAACCAGAGACCGCCTGATGACAACACTGTGAGCATTTTTATTATTGTTATAGTTTTGTAATTGTCTGTGCTTTTTATTTTATTTATTAATTTTTTAAAAAATTCAGTTCAGTTTAGTTTGGGTGTCCTTAATATTACACAGAGAAGTAACTGCAGTCAGCAGCCTTGTAGGATGTGAAAGGTAACTAATTAGCATATAATGTGAACGTGATATGATACATTTTGCACATGTCAACCTTGGAAGTATCTTTGGTTTGCAGAAACCTTAACTGCTAACATTATATCCTGGTGACGGGGCTGTGTTGGTTTTTGTCTTTTAATTTGTCAGGTGAAGATGCAACAATGAGATCGACATTAACAGCAGAACCAACAACGTCATCAACAACAACACAAGAAGGTGAGTGAGAAGATTAGTCGTGTTTCCAGCATGAAACAATTCCAAGAGTAGTTCATACACATTTATACATTGGTGCAGATTTTAGTAAAAATGTAAATTTACAAAGGAGGTATCAATGTTTTTATTTTCCCATCATCCACCACTCCCACACAAACTACTGTGGATCAAATATTTGTTGAGATATTTCAGTCTCGACCGAAGTGGTGGACTGACCGCCTGACATTTCCATCCCCAGAGCCACGTCACTGACATGACTAAACACATGTGTTGTGCTCCTGATGTTTGATGATGACTTTGTTCTCTGACATGATGTTTCTGCTCCACAGCTCGTACAGATTGTTCTGTTGTTGACTACATCATGTTGGTTCTGCGTGTGGCTGAACTCGTCCTAATTACTGTGATTACTGTTCTTCTCATCAGAACTCGAGGTGAGAAAATTCACACCAACATTTGTTTGGACTGATGAACACAAACTGTCAGTTTAGAGCTGAACTGTTACTCTGTGCTTTATTTTCCAGGGAACCAGAGACCGCCTGATGACAGCACTGTGAGCATTTTTATTATTGTTGTTGTTATAGTTTTGTATTTGTCTGTGTTTTTTATTTATTTTTTTTTTCAATTCAGTTTAGTTTCAGTTGATTTCCAGAGTCAGTTTCCTTGTTTCAGTTTAGTTTTCATCATTTAAAAATGTTTAGTTTTCGTTTCTTTTTGTTTTGTTTTGTTTTTGTTTGGGCAACATTTAAGAAGTTTAGAATTGGTATTACAATATAACCACAACATTTTGGGAAGACAGCTGACGCACAGTCATGTCAACAAACATAAGCACCAATGCCTCCTCATGTCTGCTGTGTAGACAAATTTGACCAAAGACAAAAACTGAAGACATTTCCTGCAGATTTTTATTCCACCTTAGTCAGTTTTGTAAAAACACAATAACGCTTAAGTCAGAAGTTTTAATCACGTTTAAGTTGACTAAAATGTTGTTGTTTTTCCATGCAATGTTCTAGTTTTAAATTTAGTTCAATCAGGCAGTAACTGATGGTGCTTTCAGGATCTGCTGTGAACTATTCAATTTTAAAGCATCAGCAGTCATTTGTTCTCTCTGAACTCAGTGTGTTGTTGTTTTTCACAGGTGCATCATGATGACAGCACGGTGAACTATGAAAACGTTGGAGGACCTTCTGCTTCTGTCAGAATCAACACCAAAACCAACTAACCAGAGAATTGACTCCGCTGCTTTTAAACATTTCTTCACAGCATTAATGTACATAAAAAAAGGTTAATCTAATTTTATTGGAGGTTTTAGATCAGGTCTTGGTGACTGTACTGATGTGAAAATGATGGCGATGTTTTGTTGAACCGATTCTGACTTGTATCCAAATATTCTTGTTTTTTTCTCCTTTTAAGAAGTTTATTGTCCAATGTGATTGTTCGTTAGCTTTGCAAAAAGAAGGTGTGAGGGAGCTTTAGTTCTTTATGGAGTAACCAGGTTGTTTTGATACTATGTGATAATGTGATCTGCTGATAATAAATGTTAAATCCTCACTGCAATAAAATGTCATATCTTTTACAACGCCAATTTTGGGGTAAAAAATTAAATTAGTGAACCCACCCTCCTTTATTTTTGCATTATTTCTTGCTGAAAACAAAATTACTTGTGAAATGTTTTTGCCATCACGTCTGTCAGTGACAGAGCCCTTAGACTGCTCCTTTTAAGAGTTCTCTGCGACCTGCTGATGCAGCCTGAGCTCAACTCCTGTGCTGCTCGACTTACATAAGTTAAGGCCTTTATCACAATTAGATACCAAAGTGCCAGTGAATATAAAAAAAGATAAAAACACTTTTTTTTTCATAAAATTCAGCCTCTCTGTTTCATGATTCCCATCTGATAACATAAATTAGCATTTTGGTGAATGTAGTTTGGCTAGAGATATCATGACAGACGCAGCTATTCAGAATTAATACAGGCGTATCACATGTTCAGTCGAACAACCTGTTTTTGTTTCCTGTTCTGTAGCCTGTTTCCTGTTCTGTAGCCTGACTTTTATTTAGTATATTCTCTTGTGTAAATAAATCAAAACTTATGTTGAATATTGAAAAAAATGTTTCACGATGAGCTCTATTGTTAAAAATGAATAAAACCATGAAAGTCCCTTCATAACAACATGCTTCCTCAAGCGGCTTAGAAGCTGCTGTGGCCCATGGAAAGCTGCACTCAAGTCAAGAAGCACAACAATGATATTATAGGTTTTGGAGTTTTGTGTCTGTTAGTTCGAAGGACACCTGAACAACAAATTATAAGTTTGGCAGAAATGGGTGGAAGCAAATAATGACCATTACAATTTGAATCTCATTAGGAAATTAAAAAATGTTGGTTGGTTGGTTATCGTTATGAAATATAAATTGATTGCATAATGTGACAGTTGTAGAAAAGTGACATCATCTATGTCTTTCACTGTGCTCTTCCGCCTGCCTTACTTTTTTCAGCAAAAATAATTGAAGGTCGCTGCAACCAAAACAGGAAGAGGCATTGTGTTCCCTGGTTGCTATCCTCAGGTAACGGTGGAACAACTGGAATAACTGTGGAAACTCTAAACAACCCTGCTGATGGATGAGGCAGAGAAGGTGAAGAGGGAGAGTGATAGAAACCGAGGTAAAACAAGAGTGAACAGACAGGCATTCACTGGATGGAGAGCACCGGTTGTGTCAAAGTCTGTTCCCCCGTTGATATGTTTCCTCTTACCACCGGGACTTGAGACGGTCTAAAACCGGAATTCTGTTGGATCAGTAAGCAACAAAACCTGCCTACTTATCCAATTTTTCATTCTGCCTTTTCACAGCACTGAGATCAGGGTTTCTAGGTGAAATTGGGAGGTTAGGTTGCTGCTTTTGGACGGTGGCCAGGCTTCTAGCAGTAGCCATGTTGCTAACGCTGTGTTTTCGACCAGTGTTGACTTGTTAAAACATAATCCGTTAGAATATTCAAATTACTTTTTTGTTGTAAAGAGTAACGTAACGCATTAGTTCTGCAATTCAAGTAATCCATTATTTAGTTAGTTTTTTATAAAAGCAATCTGTTACTGGACAAAATTGCCTGTTGCAGTCTTCCAGTGCACCCGTGGAGAGGCTTTTTAGCCTTGGAAGTCTTGTCCTTACCCCCATGAAGAACCGCCTGTCAGACAAACGTTTTGAAAAATTCTTCTCCTGCGTTATAATCACTACTTTAGAGTAAAGTAAACTAGAGAGAACAGAACATTGGCTGGGTGAGTCTGTGTGTTTGAAAAGCATAAATGAACTTATAGTTTGTGTGTAGGAATGTGTTTTGAAGAAAAAAGGGGGAAAAAAAGCCCATTCACTTTTATCATATTTGCGCTCTTACAGTTTAAGCACCCATAGTTTATGGGTTCATTGGTTGCATGTTTAAACATCATATACTCGACTTTAAGAGCCCGTGTTGTATTGTTTTCATAGAAACAGCTGTGCCTAATACTGTATGCCTCTGCCCAGTTCACTGTCAGATTGTTAGCAAAGTAAAGAGCTGTAAATGTTATATTGCGTCTGTCATTCCTATTATTAGGCTGTGGAGTTACCGATTGAGGACCATAAAGAAGGCTACAACATGACCGTAGAGTTAATCCATTCAAAGGTACATGTACAACTGGCTACACACCGTGTGGACTATATAACCCACATGCACAACAAGTCACAGACTCAGTTGATGAGACAGTTACGTAACAAGTTACTTTTTAATGGCAGTAATCTTGTAACGTAATGAGTTACTTTTATAAGTAACTTTACCCAACACTGTTTGTGACATGGGCGCCAGCAGTAATACCACAGGGAAACACTGAGAGGGGGGAGAGTTGAAGAGTTGTCTCTTTCCACATTACATAAAATAAATAGTGCTATAAATTTTGCAGTACTGAAATTTCCATAGTAAACACAAGATCTCACAAGATACACATCATTATGGCCATCGTTTGCTTCCGTAGCACTGATTAAAGTCATATACATGCAATCAATTTCAGTTCATCTGTCTGAATCTTAAATAAAGTATTTAAAAAAAGGAAGAAAAGAAAAATCAACCCAAATTTTTATTTATTTATATGAGAGAGGAAACTGAAGAGAGACATCTTATTATAACACATTTATAAGTGAGCATTTAACACTTTTTTCAGCACATCATGTTATCAGATATAATTACGATACGATACGATACGATACTGAAACCAAAATAATTTCCTCTGCACACAGAGTGATAAAAGCAATAATGCTTAGCATTCAGAAAAATCTGTGAAGTGCATGCCATCCTGGGACAGTTTTTAGAGGTTGTGTTTTGTGACTGCATAAAGCAAAAAATTTTTTGCCGGAAAAGATAAAATGCTCTACTTGTGCAACAAGCTTCTTAAATTATATTTACATTACATTTGTATTACATTGAGGACAGTCTTCAGTCTTTTGCGAAGATATATAAAATCAAGACTTGAATAGCTGGCTATAACGCAACACATTTCTCCACATCAATACATAAACAAAGACCTGATCTAAAACCTTCATAAGAAAAGATTCATGCAGCGGAGTCAATTCTCTGGTTAGTTGGTGTTGGTGTTGATTCTGACAGAAGCAGACGGTCCTCCAATGTTTTCATAGTTCACTGTGCCATCATGTCTGCCTCCATCATGATGCACCTGTGAAAAACAACAACACACCTGAGTTCAAATGTTTAAAAGTTAATCAGATTTGTTAAAATTCCCCAAATTGCCACATTTTCCTCTGAGCTACAGTTACTGTCTGATCTGAACGGAAACTAAACTGCGCTGAAAGCAAAAAGTAATAACGAATTAAATATAAAACTATAAAACTATAACAACATCAACAACAATAACGACAAAAAAACAACAAAAATAATAATGATAATAATAATAATAATGATAATAATAATAATAATAATAATGATAATAATAATAATAATGATAATAATAATAATAATAATAATAATAATAATAATGATAATAATAATAATAATGATAATAATAATAATAATAATAATAATGATAATAATAATAATAATAATAATAATAATAATAATAATAATAATAATAATAATTTAAATAAAATTTTCCCTGGAAAATAAAGCACAAAGTAACGTCTCAGCTCTGAACTGACAGTCTGTGTTCATCAGTCCGAACAAATGTTGGTGTGAATGACCGCTGGACCTAAACGCCTCACTGTTCTGACAAATGTTAACAGTCCTGCATGGTACCGCCAAGGTTATAAACTAAAACAAAATTTAAAACTAGAACATGGTGTGAAAAATATTTTAGTCATCTTAAACAGATTAAAACTTCTGACTTAAGGATTATTGTGTTTTTACAAAACTGACTTAGGTGGAATAAACATCTGCAGGTAATGTCTTCAGTTCATGTCTTTGGTCAAATTTGTCTACACAGCAGACATGAGGAGGCATTGGTGCTTATGTTTATTGACATGACTGTGCGTCGGTTGTCTTCCCAAAATGTTGTGGTTATATTGTAATACCAATTCTAAACTTCTTAAATATTGCCCCTGACAAAACAAAACAAAAACAAAGAAACAAAGAAACAACAACTAAAAGAAACAAAAACTAAACATTTTTAAATTATCAAAACTAAACTGAAACAAGGAAACTGACTCTTGAAATTAACTGAAACTAAACTGAACTGAATTTTAAAAAAAATTAATAAATAAAATAAAAAGCACAGACAATTACAAAACTATAACAATAATAAAAATGCTCACAGTGTTGTCATCAGGCGGTCTCTGGTTCCCTGGAAAATAAAGCACAGAGCAACATTTCAGCTCTAAACTGACAGTTTGTGTTCATCAGTCCAGACAAATGTTGGTGTGAATTTTCTCACCTCGAGCTCTGATGAGAAGAACAGTAATCACAGTAATTAGGACGAGTTCAGCCACACGCAGAACCAACATGATGTAGTCGACAACAGAACAATCTGTACGAGCTGTGGAGCAGAAACATCATGTCAGAGAACAAAGTTATTAATGTGAGAGAGAGATTATACAAACAAACAACAATGTTGAGCCACTACCTCGTAGTTCTGTTGAAGCATCATCAGTTGTTGTTGGTGGTTTCGATGTTGTTGTTGTTATTGCTGATGTTGTTGTTGTTGTTATTGTTGTTGTTGTTGTCTCCTCACCTGAACAGATGAACACAACTCATCAAACTGTTCAGTACAAAACTTCTGCTGTGACATGAAATTTTCAAATCCATAAAATACAAATATTTCCTCTAATTATTCACATCAGTTTGAAGCTCAACATATTCTCACCTGCTGACTGAAGTCTGAAGGGAAACACCAGCAGCTCTTTGTTACCATCAGTCACTTCACATTGAAAAAACCCATTGTTTAATGTATACATGAAAGAAGAAGTTGGATAGGTCAGAGAGGTAAAGCAGAGAGACTGCGATGTCGTCACACCGATTTCCATGACAGAACGCATAAACAGCCACTTCACTGTGTGTGTACATCGTTCATATGTCCACACAGAGCAGATTAATGTCACATTATCATCGTCCCGAAGTTCAGTCACTGGTGAAGATGGAGATATTGTGAGAGAAAGACAACAAGAGTAAAATTAACTTCATCACTGTGATCATAATTATTGTAATGTTTCACAGTTTGATCTGAAAACATTATGATGTAAATACTCACTGGAGACAACAGACAGATAAACCTCAAAATACGAAGCTTGTTTTTGTTCTGATTTCAGCTGTATACAGCTGTAAAGACCAACATCCTCGACTGTGACCTTCTTTATAACCAGAGAACAGTTTTTTGTAACACTCAGTCTGTCTGATTTGGTATTTTTAACAACCTGTCCATCTTTAACCAGCATTACTTTTGGTCTGTATATTTGCTCACTGAAGACCCATCTTGTGCTGACACAGTCATTCTGATTTTTTATCACATTTTCACAAGACAAAGTGACGTCATCTCCAGCTCCGGCAGTGAAGGAGAGGACAGACCGTTTGGTGTCTGCTGCTGAGGAGACGAGAGAGAAATATAAAGAATAAAGAGAAATAAAAAAATTAGTATTAAAGTCAGTTTGAGGATCATTTTAAATATAAACTTTTTGCATGTAATGTCTCATCCTTAGTTTCCAAGAGTTCATTAAAGTCACTATTCACAGACATTAAGATCAAACTTGCATTTATGAAATAAATAAATTAGTTGGTTAATGGTTTCTTTAGTCATTTTACATGTTATATGCCATGGATGCAGGAGCTAGGGCTGCGGAGCGGGCTGCAGCATCCTCTAAAAAGAGGCTATAACATATGCCGAATTTACAAGAAGGACCACATAATTAAGAATTTGTCAGAAACAGTGCTGTACAAAGTTTCTAAAATTTCTACTAACTCGACAACTCACAAAATTGAGTGATTTTATATGGGAGTCTGGGGAATTTGTCATCGTTTGGGTTTTTTGGTTTGTTGACTTCCTGTTTTATTTTGTAGTTTTATCCTCTTGTGTGTTGTTGTTAGTTTCTACTTCCTTCTCACCTATGTTACTTTACTCCTCCCCACACTGACTGATTCCCCACATCTGTCTAACATCAGTCTTGTTAGCAGTGCCTGGTTTCCAGTGTCTCTCCACCTGCACCTCATCCCCTCATCAGTTTAGTTCATATCTGAGCCTGTGTTTTTCCCACCTTCTTTGTTGGTTTGTCTGTTCAGTTGTCATCTTGCCTTCATCGTACATTCTTGTGTCTGTTCCTCTTGTGCTCTCCTTGTTCTGCATTTGTTCCCCTTGGATTTACGGTTTGTTCAATGTTTTTGTTGTACGGTTAAGGTGTCTGGATTCACTTTATTGCCAGTTTTTTGTTACCTCACCTTTCCCATTATCTCATTTCAGATTTTGGATCTTGACTGGTTTTCAGCTTTCACTAAAACTCGCTTTTTGTTGTGAATCTGCCTGCTTCTGCTTGCTGAATTCTTGCAGTTTCCAATCCCAGTGAATCCTGCACAACCTGGCAATTTTTTCCAGACACCGCATCATCACGATCATCGGTCAAATATTTCAGGGTCGTGCTGAATTCAGGCTGGGACTGGGAATCAAAACATCAGAGCTTCCCGGAGGGACTGCTAAACCAGAGCTTCTTACAGAAGCCAGGGTTGGGTAACAGATTACATGAAATTGGGATTACGTAATCAGATTACAAAAAGGACATCAAGAATTTAGCAGCAACCTTTAGATCAAGACTAAATGAATCAACTGGTTATCTGTTTCCCCTTTTGAAGGGTGGTGCTCTGAGGTGAATTTAATGCAAATTAAATTTGATGTAAATATTGTCTGAAAGCCAGAAGTGACTGTAAATCATGACTTCCTCTCACCAAAATAAAGTTATTAATTGCTGATTTTATTATCCTTTAAAGTATAGTTGTGACAGTGAAATTAAAGCTCACTGTGAAGAAAGAAAGAAGAATTTTGGTCCTTTTTAAGAACAAAAAAAATATTCTGTCAAAAATTTACTTTTGATTCTGGCAATTTATTTTTTCACCTGGCAAAACTTTTGTTTCTGCCTGTTTTACAGATTAAACAAAAAAGGTAAGGAATTTAAAAAGGTTTTTCTGGTAAAACCCTGATTTCAGCTGTTTTGAAGACATAAATACAGGTGAGAAAGCAGATACTTACAAAACAGATCATAATTTTTTCTCACCTCCCTCACAGGGACATGTTACTGTAATTGAACTTAGTAACGGCCTTCCGATCAAGATTACATTCATTTGCTATTTAATGCTAATCGTATTTTCTTTGTTGTAAATGCTGATGCATTCTGACAGTCGGTGTATATAAATACACAGTAAATTTTCACAGATCTTTTTCACCTGATGAGACCTTTTTTTTTTTTTTACTTGTTCTTAAGTCATAAACAGGTAAGAAAACAATGCAGATTCGACCTGACTAGAAACGGATTATCAGAATTTATTTTCTAACTCACCCCTCAGGGCTTCTGTAAATAACAACCAACACATCGTTAATGATTATCTCACCTGGAAAATGAATCAGCATCAGACACAGTGAAATCCATCTGAAACCAGACATTCTGCTCTCTTTCAGTCGGTCTAATGAACTAATGTTTCATCAGATTTAACGTTTTCTTTTGTTGTGTAAAATATTGGCGTCACTTCCCTCTTGTTGCCTAATTTTACATTTCTGTCAGTGAGAGTGAAATTGTTTGTCTTAAAGACTTGATAAACAAAAACATGCAGAAAATCAAACACAAAAACAACCAAGATACAGAAAATCATCACGTTGAAACCACATCTGGTATAAATCTTTCCCATGATGACGTGCTGGTGTGTCAGTGGTTAATGAGCCGCTAGTTCCTTATTCAGCTGACTGTTAAACAGAAGGCTACTGTCTGTCTGTGTGATGAGTTAAGACATGTTATTTCCCTTTTTTGTTCCTTCTCTGAAAAGACTATTTTCAATGAGTAGATGACAAAGAGGTGTTTATCTTTAGAGAAATGTCAGACCCTGAGCAAGAAAATCCAAAGAGAATTAGATTGACCCTGAAGCCTCCAAAGAGATTTGAGTCGACTCTGCTGAAATGTAGACACATCAATCAATCAATCAATCAATCAATCAACTTTATTTAAAGTGCAGAATCAGCCTGCAGCATGGTCCCAAAAGGCTTAACAGGATGAAACATACAGCTGACAAATCAAAACTAAAAATCTAAATGAAACAACCAAATTAAAAGCATCAACATATGATTTATTATATTCAATGTTTAAATCTAATGTATAATATAAAAAATAAAAAAACTACCGTGTTTGAAGCATCAGGGTTGAATCGTGCAGAATAGAAAGACTTCAAAAGTGATGCAGGACAAGACTGAACGCTCTTCAATGTACATCAAGCTTCTTTAAATGAGATCAAATCAAAGACTATATGGAGTTATTATAACTGAGGTTCAGGAACTGGACCACGCCGCCCCTTCTCGCTGATCTGCCACCCAGGCCCAGCCAATCCAACCGCCTGCATCTCAACCAATTGCCTGAGTCTCATCAACCTAACCACCTTTGTTTCATTAACACAACCATCTACGTCAACCTGATTCAATCACCTGCAAACTCATAGAAGCATGCCTAACCAGTGTTCTCCCGTTCGTCTCAAGTTCTGATAACCCTCCCCCCCAGACCCTCTCCTTTTCACTATCCTCTCTCACAGGATCGCTGGCAGCCCAGCCTTTGACATCGCCATCCCATGGCAAGAAGATCCTCCAGACCAGACACCCAGGCCATTCCAGCACAGGAACCATGGGGGGATGA
Source organism: Pagrus major (assembly GCF_040436345.1). Lineage (NCBI taxonomy): Eukaryota > Metazoa > Chordata > Actinopteri > Spariformes > Sparidae > Pagrus > Pagrus major. The sequence continues at coordinate 10,011,523 of NC_133236.1, forward strand.
TGAAGCCACGCCAACTAAGACGTGCGCCCATCGAGACGTACCCCCATTCTGAGTCTTGACCTCCCTGGTTCCCAGACGGTCGGGCCAATCGGCAAACCTACTCAAACCCCTCCCCCCTTTTTCCTTCATCCACCAACCTTGACCCCTTTTCCCTCGCCCAACAACCCCTAACCCCTTCTTATCCTTTCCTAATCTTCTACCAATTCAATAAACTACCTTAAACGTTAAACTGTGGCGTGGTCTTGTTAGTGAAATGGCTACAAGTGAGAATCTGTTTAACACATCAAGTTTTTTCTAAAACCTCCAAAAGATGATTTTATTTTTTCAACATAAAATGATGGTGTGAAGAAATGTTTAACAGCAGTGGACTTCTGTCAGAAGCAGTGGATTTCTGTGTTAGTTGATGTTGGCGTTGATACTGACAGAAGCAGAAGGTCCTCCAACATTTTCATAGTCCACTGTGTCTCCATCAGGATGCACCTGTGAAACACACAAAATGTTAAAAACTTCATCAAATGTGTTAAAATCCTGGCCACATTTTCCTCCTAGCTACAGTTACTGTCAGATCTGATCTTTACCTGACTGTCAGCTGGACCTGAACACCTCACTGTTCCGCTTCTTACAAATGGTGAGACCTTCACAGTTCACAAAACTCAGCTAAATGCTAAAAGTAACTAATAACTTGTGGCGGTACTGGCAGCAAATTGCTTACAGGCCAGCCCAACCTACATAAAGGTATAAACAAAAAACATGTAAATCTAGGGGAATGCCCAATATCCACTACTTGGACAATAAATTAATAAATAAATGCCTCTTCCGGGTATAATGAACAAATGCCTCTTCCGGGTATAATGAACAGATGCCTCTTCCGGGTATAATGAACAGATGCCTCTTCCGGGTATAATGAACAAATGCCTCTTCTGGGTATAACAAACAAATGCCTCCTACAAGCCACAGGGAAATAAAATGTCAATCTGAAGGTGTATAAGAAGAAAACCCAACAGGGCCTAAACAGACCAGAGTTTCTGGCTGACAATCTAAGGGGAATGATGGGTCAGTGACAGATTCAGAATGACGGTGAGAGCCATCTGTGTGTCATTCACCACCTCTTTTAAGCCTTCACAAAAAGGGTGTCATCGTACCATGATTGGCTGGGAGGGAAATGCCCCAAGCTGCTTCCACTCCTCAATCAGGAGTCAGTCTCCCCACCTGTGCACAGGTGATCTGAATCCCCTGCAATTAGTCATGAGGGATTTTGGAAAATCAGCCCAAAACAAAGAAAGACAGCAAGTCTCAAACAATGGGACCACTACCAACTGAAATGATATTGTATCATAACAAAATACCTATTTTGAACTTCTTAATTCCTATCCCTGATATAATAAATAAAAAAAGAAAACTAAAACTAAAAAACCTTTAAAACTAAAAGATTTTAGTTTTCCATCTCATCATTCCCATCTTGTCAAAAAGTGACGCTTTGGGATTGCGGCCGACCCGTCCTACAATCCCAAAGTGTCAGATTGGACCTTTAAAAGACAAAAACTAAACTGAAAACAGGATATCCACTCTGGAGACTGCCTGAGACTAAACTGCATTGAAAGCAAATGGTGAGAAATAATGAAACATCAAAAGAAAAATATAAACTATAATGATGATAATAATGAAAATGCTCACAGTGTTGTCATCAGGCGGTCTCTGGTTCCCTGGAAAATAAAGCACAGAGTAACAGTTCAGCTCTAAACTGACAGTTTGTGTTCATCAGTCCAAACAAATGTTGGTGTGAATTTTCTCACCTCGAGCTCTGATGAGAAGAACAGTAATCACAGTAATTAGGACGAGTTCGGCCACACGCAGAACCAACATGATGTAGTCGACAACAGAACAATCTGTACGAGCTGTGGAGCAGAAACATCATGTCAGAGAACAAAGTTATCATCAAACATCAGGAGCACAACACATGTGTTTACTCATGTTAGTGACGTGGCTCCGGGGATGGAAATGTCAGGCAAGATTGCATTTGAGATAAATTGGATACTTGTTAAAAATTAAAGAAACATGTTAGTGGTTAGTGGTGTTAAAATCTAATTCAAGTAAAATAAAAAGTCAAAGTTGTTTCTCATGTTAGAAACAGCATTTAAGCTGCAGCTTCCTGTTCTGTTCCAAATCATTTTGTGAAAAGAGAAGAGAATCACATCTGATCTTTAAAAGTGTTAAAACATTCATTGATAGTTTTAACGCAGGGCTACGTGACCGTGGGTTGCTTCCGTCATCCAGTCCATATGAATGTGAGGAACATTTCAAAATGCTGATTTGTCAACAGCCACTGTGTCGAGCATTTCAAAACATTCAACCATTTACTGTTGAAACAACAACAAACCAGAAAACAGAGAAACAAAGTGTCTTTACTGAGAATTCAGCGGTCAGAAAGAGAGAGAGACTACCTTGTACCGTCGCTATCCCGTTTCTCCCTGCCATGTCTCCGTTTGAGTTTTGTTGAATGCGACATGAAATAATAAAACAAAACAAATGGTGATGAGATACCTTGTGTTAACCTTCGAAAGAAACAACTTGAGAAATAATAATGTCTTTGAAGAGAGAGAGAGAGGGATTTTGTAGAAATGGATATATAGGATGTTGAGTCACTACCTTGTATATTTGATGGAGCATCAGTTCCAGGCACCGACTTGATGGTTCCTCCTTTTAAGACATATTCAGTTTTCAGTGTGCACAGTCGAACAGATGAACACAACTCAACAGACCGTTCAGTACAAAACGACTGAGTGCCGACAAAACAGGAAGTTAAATCGACAGAAAACCAAACCACGATGTTTTCCTAACCCTAACCAAACCTAAACAGACATAAACACACCACTGTGACACGAAAAAAGTGGAAAATTGAATCTGAGCTGCACATTTAAGTTGCAACATGAAGAAACATTCAGTTTAATTTATCTGTGGTTTTGCAGAAACGTACTCTGCTAACATTTATTCTGCCTATTGGCTTGGACTTGTCTCAAGGTACTGCTGACATTTTCTGTATTAAACAGAACACAATCTACCACTTAGTGCTTCCAGCGCCAAAACATGACCATAAAAATGTTGAATAATGCTGTGGTCACTGCTTTTTACTTCGGTCAGCATTATGTTTTTCCTTTAAGTTGTTGCAAATTAGTTGTACATAAACAGAGTTTTACTGAGACAGTGCTGCATATTCTTACCCTAGTAAAATTAACTTTATCGCTGTAATCACAAATATGGTATTGCTTCAGTTTGAAGAGAAAACATTATGATGTAAATACTCACGAGTGAAAACAATCAGTTGAACCATAGATTCTGGATGATGTCCTGAATTGAGTTGTGCACAGGTGTAGTAACCAGCATCGTCAAATGTGACCTTCTTTATGACCAGAGAACAGTCCACCGTAACACTCAGTCTGTACGATTTATCCTCAGGGTCACTGATATTCCGCCCACTACTGAGCAACTTATATTCATGGGTAATAAAGTGAGGACTGAAGAGCCACAAGATACCGTCACATTTGCCCTGATTGCCCATCACATTTCCACAAAGCATCGTGGCATCGTTTCCAATTTTGACATCAAGTTCGGACAATTGTACCGTCGCTGCTGTTAAAACAATGAGACAAAAGTAAGAGGAAGTAGCTTTCACATCAAGATTTAGTGTGAGGATGATTCTGGATCCAACAGAAGTTTGTTTTGTAATGTTTCTGGTATCTATTCTGTGTAAGTTCAACGAATCCTTACCTGTGAAATGAGGCAGCAGGATCAGAAACAATTGAACCCATCTGAATGTAACCATGGCGCACTGTCTCTTCTCAGATATCAGCTGTCAGAGTCTCTGAGCTGATGTGTCTTAAATGAAGTGATAAAGAATCGACTTCCTGTGATAAGAGGTGCGCCACTTCCTCATTTTGCCCAAGAAAACTAAAAAAGAAGGGTCAGTACGTCATCAATTCTTGCTTTGGGGCCAGACTGTGCTGACAGCTGTATTGAAGTCTATGGGAGATGTATGGAGAAACACACTAAAACCCAACATCAACGGGTAATCAAAGCACACAAGCCCCCGTGAAAAACTGTGTATCGTAGTGAACGGAGTGAATGATTCTTTGATCTCACTTGAATAGTGCCATTAATCACACACGTCAGTTTAAAAGATCATGGGTGTCCATGTTTCCCGAGCTGATGCACAGGGACGCCTTTTTATTGGCAGTCAGGAATACTACAGATGTTTTGAGGTTGTATAGGGCCTTTAATGGCAACAGGTAACGGGGAGAGAGACGTGATGACATACATACAGCAAAGGGCCACAGGTTGGAATTGAATCCAGGCTGCTGTGAGGACACAGTGTTTGTACATGGGGTGCACCAGATGCTAAAAGAGCTTACTTTTAATTCGAAATGCATTTACCATGAACGCTTCTGACAATGATTGGACGGGTAGAGAGATGTTCTGTTGCCTAATGCAGTGTTGTGTCATTTGGTCCGCAATCTTCTTAAGAACTTACAGCCATATGCCTTCTTTGGAAGTTATTGTGACGTTGTAAGACCCATAAAATGAAGTGGTTTGATTTTGCAAAAATACAGCAGCAGAGGAGGAAGCTGTGGTTGAGTGTCGAGTTTCAGACGAGTTCCCAGTCACAGACTATTTACCACATGGTTGATCTTACCTGATACATTACCTGATGCAGGTCATGTTACCTGAGGCTTTGATCTCATTGAGTACACCTATGTGGAAATGAGGCCTAACGTGCAACTTCTAAAGAAATTTAATAATTGGTATTTTAATGTGGTGTATGACATCATCGACCCAAGGCGATTGCCAAATGCAATGTTGTGTCATTCGACTGGCAGTCTTCTTCAGAACTTACAACCACCTACAGAAGCCCTGAAGGGCAAGTTAGATTTTTTCTGAGTCTAATCTTAATTATTTTCTCTCCTGTGTTTATGACTTGCGATCTGGTGGGGAAAAAAAATTCTTAATTTTTTTTGCTGTCTGTGAAAACGTGAAAAACATTTTCATGTGTGAAACAGAGTAAAAAATTATTCTTTTCAGTAATTTTTTTTTTTTATGTTCAAAAAATTGAGGGACTTGGTCCTGGTGTATCATTCCCCCCCCCCAAGATTGCAAGTCATATGCACAGGAGAGAAAACAATTTAGATCAGACTTAAAAAAATGGATCACCAGAAAAAAAGAGAAAATTCCCTCTTGCCCCTCAGGGCTTACATAGCCATCAGTTATTCTAAGGAAGTTCTTACGAAGGTGTAAGACTCATAAAATGATGTGGTGTGACTTTGCAAAAATACAGCAGCAGAAGAGGAAGCTGTGGTGGAGGTCAAGGAGGTGCTAATGTGTTTTCAGAGAGTTCCCAGTCACAGACTACATGACAGTAGCTCTATAGTGAGACACCAAAATGCAAATTTAGTGACAGAAAACTATTTTTGCATTTATGTAATCAGAGGAGTAGTTTTATAAAGAACAGTCGTTTTATTCATTCACATTCCCTTTAATTAACTAAACTACACTTTTCAAGATGTTTTACAGCTACATCTTTTGTTTTTTGTCTATAACGGGGCAAAGTCATTGCATGTAATAAAAACAGAAACAACACATAATAGGGGTAACCAATAGTTTAATATTTTTTTAATTTAGATATGAAATTCTTCATAAAATAAACATTTTTTTCCCAAATTGTGGCATGGACATGTGTCATTAAACATATTCTCATAACAGGAATGAAATCATTTTAAAACACTGCAATAAAATGGGCAGTTTTTGTTACAGTAATACAATTTTCCATTAACGTGACGTCACAGAGGTCAGGAAGCAAGATCCAGCAGCTGCTTGCATCCATAGAAACTATTCAAATAAAAAAAACATAAACACGTGGTACATACTGTCATCACAAGATCATCTTTGCCAAATTTCAACACAAACTGCACTCTTGGTATACATCAACGTGCTTTAAAAGTAGAAATGAAAAGGTCAAGAAGAGGTATGTGAAAGTTATGTGTGGAAATAAGTCCCCTTTAAAAAAACACAGAATACAGAAAGTAAGACTACGTCCACATGAAGCTGTACAACTTTTAAAACACAGTTTATGTGTAAAACCACAAATGTTTTCCCGTTTTGGTAAAAATCTCTGTCCACACTGAAACATCTGGATGAAAACAGCTTAATCTCTTCATCTTTGTACTGTTTTTATTTAGCAAAAGAAACTGCCAACACATCCAAGTCTTTAAACCTCTTTTCTGTCCCTTCCTGCGCTCTTGTGATCACCTATATTGTTTATATACAGATGTTTCACTGACATTTACTGACTGCATGTGCTTTATCTGTTTCTACTGCCAGACAATAGACTCAGCCTATAATATTAACTGGATCACAGCTCATAAATAGACATCTTAATGCGCTCTGGTTGAGTTGAAACGCCTCGTTTTGTCCTACAAACAGTCCAAAATCCAAACATGTTGTGTTTACAATGATGTAAAAAGGACAAAAGCAGCAAATCCTCACACTTTAAAAGCTAGAACCAGCAAATGTTTGGCATTTTTTGCTTGGACTCATGAAAATAGTTGCAGATTATCATCCTGGAAATCGACTTATTACTAGAGCTTGACCGATAGTGGACTTTTGAGGCTGATATTAGGGAGTAAAAAAAACTCTCTGCTATCGATAAATCAGCCAACATTGTTCTATTCTTGAAATATATACAGAAATACACACTTTTTTAAAATAATCTTGTCACAAAGATATGTATGTACTGAATCTTTTTCTGCATTATGTTGTGTAAAAAAGAAGAAGAAAAGCTTTCATATCGGCACGTATCGGACAACATATACGCCGATGCCGATATAACTATGATAGGCCAATATATCGGTCGAGCTCTACTAATTACTTGATCGACAACTCTAATCGTGACCTCTTCTGACAGAAACAGGTAAATTACAGCAGCTGTGTGTGTGATCGCCTACACTGAACTTTAAAATGACTGCTTACAGAAAAATGTAGGCCTCAATCAAACCAAATCAGACAACAAAACACCAGTCCTCCCATTCAGTAGAATGAGGGTGGCATGTTTAAGCTACGGCAGTATGGAACTCAGGATGTCCCAAAAAAACAAAAAACAAAAAATACAGCGGGCTGAAGCAAAAAGGTTGAAACAAAATCAACTTTGAAGAAAGATAATCTGAAGTCATGGGGCGATGGCCAATCACGGAACCTGGCGATCAGACTAGCAGCATGAATGACTAAAAACACAAAGAGTGTTTATCTTTTACATTTAGTCACTGAGTTTGGTCGTGTGCACCAGTTCAAAATACATGATAGGCCTCGCATCCTGGCTATTACCTCCACCAGGGAGGTTATTTTTTCCTGTGTCTGTTTGTAGGTAGATTTGTCAGCAGGGTTACACAAAAAATAAATGCATTTCCATGAAACTTGGACAGAGGATGGGTCTCAGCCCAGAATAGACCCCACTACTTTTGGTGTGGATCCAGAAAAAAGGGACAGGACGTGATAGGATGTTTCTCGACATTTTCGTTAATTTCTCAGGGAAATATGCATGGATCATGATGAAAAAAATCAGGTCTATTTCGTGGACAACCACCAGGACTGACATGCTAAACTACGAGTCCTACTTTGGCGAGACATGACCCACAGTACGACAGGTCATTCATGGGTGCACCCACAGCGACAATATGCTTTGCACCCTGGTTGTTTATCGATTCTGACAAACCGGCATGAAAGTAGCAAACGGGCCATGGAATTACATATGCACAACCCTGTGGTTAATCGCCGCCTCACCTGATTTGGTCTAAATGAGGCCGTAGAAATCTTCCTAACTTTACTGCCACACATTTCCCAACCATGGCTGGCCAGGCATACAACAATTCCAGTTTTCCCTGTTTACACTGAAACTCTCTGGAAATGTTTGTTTTTTAGTGTGAAGAACGCCGGCTCAGTGTGGACAGAAGGCGAGAAAAACATCATTATCAATGTACCTGGCTTATTGTGAACGTACTCTTAGTCAGTGCAATAGAGTTAAAAAAGAAAAAGCACTCAGCCTGGATGCTGGATACTGGCTTTCTGCAGCAGCTGGTTATAAGACTTTTCACACTGTCATCTTCTCTTCAGTTCGCTGAGGCTTCAGCAGCCTCACAGCATTTGGCATTCCACCGGCTGGACCCGTGTTCAGGGAAGGGTTAGGACTTATGCCACCAGCTGGTAAATTCTGACCGTGGCTTTTTGATTTGTCCGCTACCTGAGCCATTTTGAAAGGTAACCAGCCAGGATCTGGAAGTCCTCTCCTGTGCTCTGAGCTGGCTGGTGAATTCATCAAAGTGGCCGGTCAAGGTTTGGAACAAAATTAGATTTCCTGCCCTTCCCCATTTTTGCTTTTCAGTGCAAATCAGTAAGAAAAGTCTTTCTTTCGTCCACTGCGTCTCACACTGAAGGAGCTGTCACAAAGTGCCTCAGTTCGCAGGGGACTTTTTTTTTTTCTTTGTTTTTTCTTGGAAAAACTTCAGTAACAAAACTAGAATCTCAGTTAAAATAACAAAGAAAAATATACACAAATATATGTTCACAATATATTATGTACATTTACACAAGCTCTTTAAAAAGTCACTCAACACGAGGCTGCCCGTTCACTAAGAAAGTGCCGTCGTCACTTTACATAATGTAAACATGAGACGCTGATCGTGCTGCTGCTGGAAACGACCTCAAACTCCTCACATTAGTCTGCTCACAAATTCAATCACAGTAGTTGTATTTCATCTTTCTTCTGCCAACAGGAAGGCAGGAAATATCTAATACACAGCACGTCGGTCAGATCTCCAGCAACAACACGACGTCTCCAAAATGCTCACAAACGCAGGCAGCATGTTGAATCATGGGAAATTGTACTACAGTTAATAAAAACTCCCTAAATTGTATTGCAGTGTGTTAAAGGCCATTTTAAGACTTAATTTAAATTATCCAATTGTTGGCATTCATTGTGAATCAGATATCTGATAGGTCAGCTTCATGATGCGGTCAGGATTTATCCTGAACCTTCAGCAGCGACTTTAAGTGAACAGTCATTTGCTCTCGGCTTTGGTTGCCCTGATGAGGCTCGTCTTCTCCAACCCAGTGACTGGGTGGTTTGGGTAAGACACTGGGTGAGGGCGGCTCACTGAACTTAGCTCCGGCGTAAGCCTTGTCGCCATCTTTGAGGTATTCGGGCATGGCTTCAGCAGACAGTGTGTTCACGATCTTCATGTTGTTGGAGGCGTGGAGGGGTCTTTTCTGCTCTCGGATCGAGGTGGGCCTAGTGGGGCTGCTGTTGTCTTTCTTCTTTGTGGAGGGAGAAGCACCGGGGGTTTGGCTCTGCTTAGGTTTGTGGCTCCGTGTGATCCCGTTCTGGGTGACTGGATCATGTCTGGGCAGGTTGCGGGCAGGTTGGCCCCCTGCCTGCATTGTCCCTCGCTCCAATCTTCCACCTTTGGATTTCAGCAGCTAAGAAACAGAAACAAACCCTGATTAATTCAGCCATCTCGAAAAGACTACTGCTTTCATAATGGAAATCGGGGGCTTTTTTTTTTTTTACCTACATATTCAACATTTCTTCTTACATATTTACTTCAATGTCGCTGTAGTGTTTTAATGTTATTTTACTTTCAAGCATCCCATATGTGTGAGGGAGTGTGGGGTGGAAGAGGCCGAGTTGGTTACAAAATACAACTAAATGATAGTTATATTTGGTCTATTACTGGACAAATCAACAACATTCTTGGCCTTGGAAATTTATGTTTGACTCAAGGTCAACTCGCTTTAGTCAGAGTACTCAACTTAATCTCATGACCTTCATCAGTGGGTGGAGTTTGCTCAGTTGTCATGGAGATGGTGTCACTTAAATTCTTTTCAAGATAATTTTTAACCAAATACAGGACGGATTCTTTAACATTGCAGGTATGTGGTGGTATGAGGTCCGGTTCAGGGGTAGGTTTTATGTATGAATATAGTTACTTTGCCAATTTGCCAACAGGTGAGTGTAAGTTTAACGTAAACGGACACTATTAGGTTCAGTAGGTTTAAAGGTTTGTAACATACAACAACAAAAAGAAGTTAAATAATGAATAAATGAAATTAGATAAAATGTTTGTGGCAATTAAGTCACCACAAATTCAAATCAAAGACTATTTAAATAAAACCTAATATTTATAAAATTGAATTTAGGTCCTTTTAAGGACCTGCGGACAACCTGCTCCATGACAACTGAGTAAACTAAATCCACTGATCAAGTTATGAGGTTTAGTTGAATGCAGATACTAGTTGGTGAGTTAGGAATTTTGCATCAAAAACAAACAAAAAGACAGGCAACTAACTATAACACCACCCACAAAACTCATTATTTTTAAATGAAATGGAAATTCAAATTAAACAGCCTTGATTCAGGAAGGATATGTTTTTTTTTTGTATCTTTTAGTCATTAATATCAACAGTTCAATAAGCTTCTTAAAAAATGATGCCATTATTCTACAGTTAACTTAAAAATGCATTGTTTTCTGCCCTGCTCCAATCAGTTAGCACAGAACGCTAATGATATAGATATCACTTAAAAATTTCCTTCACGTGGTTCATAATTAATATATTTTCACACTGAATTCCAAAGTCTTTTTGTTATTGTCACACATGTTCTGCAGCAGGGTTGTCAGTGCATGTCTCACAAAAATTGTTACATAAACAAGGCTAGAAAAGACAAAAATCAATAATTATGTAATAAAGTTGAATACAATTACAACATCATAAAACATGTTTTGATTGCTGTGAACCCTGCACGGTTTACATCAGCTTCCTGTCCTTTTATACAGACACGCCTGTCAGCAGAGTGCAACCTGTCAGCAGAAAGAGCAAGACGGGCTCCTTCACCACAACTCTACTTTCGATTCTTCAAAACAAGGATTAGTAACTGCGTCATTTCAAATTGCCTCAGGCAGTACAGGCCATTTAAATCCACTTTGTTTCAAGAAACATGAACATTTTGTATCTTTTGATGAGACTTCATAACTACATAGCTTTAAAAAAAATATGGTAATACTAATGTAAATGGGCCTGCAACTAACTTATTTCACACCGCTGATTATTTTCTGAATTTACAGAAAAAATGTTTGGTCTATAAAATGACAGAAAATAGTGAAAAAAGTTGATCAATGTTTCCCAAAGCCCAAGATGATGTACTCAAATGTCTACAACCCAGAGGTAATCAGCTTTCTGTCATAGAGGAGTAAATAAACCAGGAAATATTCACACTAAACAATAACACATCTCACAAGCTGCTTAATGTACTACTAGTTGAACAGTTGACAACTAAGTGATTAGTCATTGCAGCTCCATATCTGAGAGGTGAAACTGTGTCACTTTTTCTTAAAGAATTACACTTGTGTAGTTTGGGGAAGACATTTTAATTAGAAGAGAAAGATCTTCATTGACTGATTTTTAATGTCTAAACAAACTAAAAACTAAACAAACTGACCTTAAAGAACATCACAGTTTTATTCTGTTTTACTTTGTTCACATGTGGCGGACCCTGCCACCTATCTAGCTTCAAACAGTGTTGTGGGACCTTATTTTCCTCTGAGAACAGCTTGTTTATTCACTTATGAAAAGATAAATATTTCTGAGTTTGTATTATTACCTCATTAACATTAAAATTCTGAGTTTAAATATTTCCTCCAAAACTACATAATGTCCCTTTAATAGATCTCTGTATTTAAGACATATTCTGGAATTATAACTTATTTCTGGCGATAATTTAGGCGATTCAACTCGTCAAAAACAAAAACCGGACGTCATATCAGGTTTAACCAGCCGCTTTCTGTGGCTATTCACTTAACAGATCAGCAGATAAAAGCAGGAAGTTACCTCTTTCTTGGCTCCCTGTTTGAGATGATGGAGGGTCAGTACAGTCTGTGTACCGGCTGGGAGCTCGGTACCGGGCTGAGCCGAGGGTTTGTTAGCAGACGCAGCTGTCAGAGTGTTGTTGTTGTTGTGGTCGGCCAGGCGGATGTTGGGGCTGCTTCTCGGGGGTTTCTGGTGATGCAGCGGCGCCGTCGACCGCAGCTTCCTGCCTCCTTTCTTCAGCAGCGCCTGCCTCGTCTTGTTCACCCCATCGCTGCTCGAAATCAGCGATATCGGGTTGTTGTTTTCGACGTTGCCGATGTTGGCTTCATCGCTGTGAGCCGGAGATCCGTCCAACATTTCTCTGAACTGGCGAAAACATAAACAAACTGTGAAATTCCTCCGCAGCGAAGTTGCTTTAGCTAACAACGTCACAAGCTAGCAGTTAGCTAAATGCGCTCCTTCTTCGCGAGTGGATAAAACGTCTTTTATCCAAGTCGCTCTCACGCAGAAAATATTACTTAACGAATATAACGTTGAATTGTCGTCTCAAAGGTTCCTGAGAGTAAACTTGAGGGATTTGAATTATTTCTGCTGCTAAAAGATAGATGGACGTCCCTTTCAGCGAGATGGCGTCGATGCCAGTGAGCTTGTTAAAGCAGAAGTAGCACAAATGCTAAATAAGCCAGAATAAAGATAATTATTTCCGGTGATGTATTTCAAAATAAGATACGTGCAGCGACGCATTACGGACTGCGGAAGATGCAGCACATCAGCATCCCTGCTCATGCACAGGACACTGTTTACTGTGGGGTCAGTGCGAAATCCATATTAAAAACAGGGGAATGAACAGATCTAGATAATTCACGTTTGTGTTGTGAAGCAATAAGGACAAGGGGTTTGTCTCCTACCTTGGTAGGAAAGTCATTTTGCAAGCAAGAATAATTCTTATTTTTCATTTTTGATTTTTAGACTCACTGCATGTTTAAAGTGGAGCCCAACCCATACTGGATTGTTCAATGCTGATACAGACATTAGGGATTTAAAAAAAAAATCCCAATAATTATGTATTGACTGTTATTCTTTAATACAAAGAACATATACATAATCAATGTACAATGTTGTAAATAATTGTTTCTTTATTATTATTATTATTATTATTATTATTATTATTATTATTATTATGATTATTATTACTGTTCTAATTGATGCTCTCTATTTTTGCTATCCCCTTTGCTGCTCTAATGATGCAAATTTCCCCGTTGTGGGACTAATAAAGGATTATCTTATCTCATTTTATAAATACACATTATTGCATGATCCCTCAAATGTGGTTATCAAACATATTGGACATAGATACGTACATAATAGAGGATATTTAATAGTTGAACAACAACCTTAATATAACAACCTGAGGAGAAATGGCTCGCAGAATCAGTAACTTCTTTTAAATCACTTCTTAAAACCCAATCTTACCATCCTTTACTGCTTTTATTTGTTATCTTTAATCTATATATTGTCCATTATTCATTTTACTGCCCACATTTTTTAAAATCTATTCTTAATTCCACTGATGTGATCTCATCTTCTTATCGTCCTATATTGATTTTATTCTTTCATGCCTTTTTCTTGTAATGACTCATATTGACTTTTTGTGTTCTAACATTTTCTGTTCCTCCTTCTTGTTTCAACTCACTTTAGACCCGGCTTTCTTGTGTTTGACTGTTGAGTGTTCATTCTATAATGTTGTCTCCTTGAGTTTCCTGCTTTTGTTTGATTGGCAAAACACTTTGTAAACTCTGTTTTTAAAAGGTGCTATATAAATAAAGTTTAGAATTATTCATTGTCCAAAATGACATCAGTGCACTGTCACAGTAAACTTCACTGGGGATTTAATAATTATAAATGACCCCCAGTGTCTTTTTTCTGCATTATATTTTGTAAAACACATTTTTTTATACCAGCACATATCAGACAACATACTGATAATCTTTGATAGGCCGGTATCGGCCGATAATAGTGGCTGATGTTAGCTGACCGGGGTACAGTTAACATCACTGGTGCCACTTTTCAGTATCTATCTGTGTGCTCTTAGTCATAGAAGAAGTATTCATCACTAACTTAAGGAAAGTATGTCTACCACGATGTTAAAATACCTTCTTATTAATAAAAGTACTTGGATGTGTGTGTATATATATGTATATACTGTATATATGTAAGTATATATATATATAAAATAAAATTACAATTAAAATGATTCATTATAATTTTCATAGGTGTTTTATGTGCTGATTCCAGTATTTTTAGAATTAGTATTTTTAAATTTGACAGTTTATCCTTGAATTTTACATGTGGTAATGTGGAGAAGGTTTTGAAAATTAGACTTCATTTTTATATTTTATTAAATATATATATGTATATATATACATATATATCGGGAAAACAAAGTTTCGTTATCTCGAGATCTCAGGAAAACGGCAGTTGTTATTTCGAGATAATAACTCGAGATCTCGAGAAAACAAATTAAATTAACTCGTTATCACAGGAAAACGGAGGAAATAAAATGTATGAATGCATGGCCCTTTAGGCCTTCCGTATATATATATATATATATATATATATATATATGTATATATATATATATATATATATATATATATATATATCTATATATATACATATACATATACACATATGTATATATATATATACATATATGTATATATATATATATATATATATATATATATATATATACATATATGTATATATATATCGAGTCATCGAGTTATTATCTCGAAATAACAACTGCCGTTTTCCCGAGATCTCGAGATAACGAAACTTTGTTTTCCCGAGATAACGATATAATTCATTTGAGATCTTGAAAAAACAAAACGATAGTGTAGTATATTAAATCATTGCAGGAAACAAAGTTTTGTTATCTCGAGATCTCGAGATAACGAAACTTTGTTTTCCCGAGATAACGATATAACTCATTCGAGATCTCGAGATAATGACTGTGATATGATAGGCCTGAGATTATGGAGACGCCCGGGACCTCGTAGCTGGTCAGCTATGTAGTTAACGACGACATCAGGCTCACTTCGATTGCGCCGCCGATATAGCTGAAGCCTTGCTAACCGTCTTTTTAGATTACGCACACTAATGTGTATATTATCTGTAATAGCAAGGCATAATGCTATTTCAGCCTGTGTCAGGCCTTGATTGAAAAGATATGTGACGCGGTGATCGATATGCTCCTGCTCCTCTATTAATTACTATTTAAGGCCTGACACAGGCTGAAATAGCATTATGCCTTGCTATTACAGATAATATATATATCTCGGGAAAACAAAGTTTCGTTATCTCGAGATCTTGGGAAAACGGCAGTTGTTATTTCGAGATAATAACTCGAGATCTCGAGAAAACAAATGAAATTAACTCGTTAAACCTTCTCCACACTACCACATGTAAAATTCAAGGAAAAACTGTCAAATTTAAAAATATTGATTCTAAAAATACTGGAATCAGCACATAAAACACCTATGATGTTTAAAAAAAAATTATAATGAATCATTTTAATTGTAATTTTATTTTATAGTAAAGTCTAGGTTGCTTAAACTACAAACTTGCCAGGAAAAAAAAACAGATGACATGTCCTGAGGGGTAATAATAAGTTATCTGTTAAAAATCATCACGCTCAATAAAGTGTTTAAATGTTTTGTATGTAAATATGAATTTACAAAGTAATAATATTAATCAGATAAATGTAGTGGAGTAAAAAGCATAAAGTTAATATTGTAGAGGATGCATAAAGCAGCAGTACCTCTATCACTGGTTGACATTGTTGTATCTTTGTCACGCTATTATTTTGTAGACAAACCATCTTAACTTCCGGTAGGACTCTGTTTAGCTTGATACATTTCTTCTTCCGGGAAAGTGTTTCCAGTAAGGGGCGGTGCGACTGCTCTCTTGTCAGGGACGTTCTGCCTTTTACTTGGTTGTACCTCTTGGGGCACAATTGTAACGTGAATAAATACAATAAAAACAGTTCAACTGTAATACAACTACTTATAATAATGAAACAAATGAAATCAAGCTTTCCTTCAGACCACTGCATCAGCCCTCAGTCTGCACATGAACTCAGTTTAATGCTCTCTCACTTACCATAATAAGCAGTTAAATAGCACACAGTATAATGTGTGTGTGAATTAAGGAAATGTTCTGTTTTGAGTCACTGGAGGTTAATTAATCTGGTGAAACTACTATAGATTTTTTATGCGTTGATCCCTTTGTATGTTGGATGGTTTTAGTTGCGCTTCTTAATGTCTGATAATTGAGAAATCATTTACCAAGCAAAGAAAATACCAATTACTTGTTCGATCTATCTTAAACTGTGATACTCATACCTGGACACTGTTTGACACTTTTTGTAATAAAGAAAGAATGGAGAAAAAAAAGGTAGGCTTACTCATACCACTGTTGGT
This sequence comes from Pagrus major, assembly GCF_040436345.1. Taxonomy (NCBI): domain Eukaryota; kingdom Metazoa; phylum Chordata; class Actinopteri; order Spariformes; family Sparidae; genus Pagrus; species Pagrus major. Next base: position 10,027,908 of record NC_133236.1, read on the forward strand.
ACGAAGCTTCCCACAAATGTTTTCCTTAAAAAAATGAAATGAAATGAACATACAGCAGGATTTCAAATTAAAATACTTAAACTGAAATGTAATTCAAATGAAGTTTTGTCTTTCCTGTAACATTTTTGTTTCAGCCTGGAACGTAAACTCACATTCACACGTTGCCACGCATTAATAATTCGTAATTAGATGTAAGCTAAAGTCGGACTGTGATGGCAAGATACCAAGTGGAGGTAAAATGAAAGGTTCAAATACGTCACAAGAGACACAGATAATACATATCCACAGACACTGAACACAGGTTTGGTATCACACAGTTTTATTGTAGAAAATGTGATTTTCCGTTCACAACTGACCCCAAACTCACCTCCAAAACATTCAGTAAAATGCACGTCTCTGTGTGTACAGTCTACATCTCATCCCTATATTATAGAACCGGGGTGAACCCATTCAAGAAACACTGACAGTAAATTAATGGACTGGGGTACTTTTCTTTTTTCATACATCTTCTTAGTGCACAAAAGTCTGTAAAACCTTCATAAGGAGTGAAAAAACACAGTTGCTTTAATCTACTACATCATAATTTGGCAAAGAGAACCAAGAAACTTAAAGGCAAATCAGTAGCTCACGTGGGAGGACATGTTAAAGGTTTGTTTCAGTACAAAAAATAGATATACTATAAACCATATACAAATACAACATGAACACCTAAAAATCCGTCCCAGCGAGTGCAGTACATATCGTTTGTCACCGTGACTGTCGAAGGCAAATCAAAGAGACATTGAGGGTCCTGGAGGTGGAACTTTGTCTGGAGGCTCAGGGCTGAGCCTCAGCCTCGGGGTCGTCGTAGATGTAGCTGCCGACACCTCCGGTGTTTACGCCTGAGAGGGACACAGACCACAGCCGTTAGCTTTAAAGGGTCAGTTCACACAAATAACAAGATCTCAACAGGAAACTAACACCATGCAGGTATTTTTTGATTCTCTTTTGTAAGCTTCTTCTGAAACTTTTGCCATGACCTCCATACATTTGATAAAACTCATCAGCAATGTGTTTTTTGAGAAACAAGTTCCCAGTTATGGTCCCAATGAAAGCTTGACAGTGTTGTTTGACAGGACCAATCAGATGTGGAGAGAAACTAGAAGGTCAAATTCTGAAAAATTAGTTTAAATCAAACATCATAGTCTGCCATGTTTCAAATTTCAGCTCCTCGGTCAGGTGTATTACAGTGTTCAAGCCCCTCATCATGGATACAGGCATTTAATTATAAATAATAAACAGATTATTTGATGACGTGAACATGATAGGTAAGATTTAATAATGCAAAACATTTTAAACTGTAAAATTGCCGCAGCAACCATACTGCGAGCAGAAGTTCGAGGCATCATTGGTTCTTCTTTAGCAAAGCCACGGTTTTATGCAGTTAAAAACAGGAAATTTAAATCATTATTATAGCTAATTAAAGGTGGAATTTGTAAAATATGGCCAGAATTTGAAGGTAGCTCCAAATACACATGGGGCAGCAAATCACCAGAGTAACCGACAACTGCTGCTCTTTGCTAGCTATGCTTGGCTGTAGCTAGGCCCTAGTGTTTGCCTGGACCAAGACCTCGGATCACAGGTGGAGTTAATGTAGGCAATGAGGCCCAGCCCAACTGGGTTTGGCAGACTGAACACAGCCTCAAAGATTGACTGAGAGCAGTTTGATGACAGGGGATACAGTATGGAGGCGATTCCCACAGCTCCGATCAGGACTATGACTCCCAGGACGAGAAGATTCAAAAGGTGGGGACAGGAGAGGCGCGAAGCAGCAGAGGAGAACATCTTCACATCTTACTCTAAAACCAGAGGTGATTGTGGAAAGACAAACCGAGACTGTGTTGGTAAGTTTTATTTCATTTATGTCGAGTTTGAATGAAGTGTGTTTTATGATGAGTTGACGAGGCAGTTAAGTTCGTCTTAGTTCAGGAAAAGAGAAAAACTTGAATTCAGAAGATGTACGGTTATATTTTAATTAGGGCTGTCAATCGATAATCGCTCACTTTTTATCTGTTCTAAATGTATCTTAAAGGGATATTTTTCAAGTTTTTAATACTCTTATCAACATGGGAGTGGACAAATATGCTTTTTTTATGCAAATATATGTTCATTATTATTGCAACAATAAAAGACAATGACAAACACTGTCCAGAATATTCTCCAGATACCTCAAAGATACTGCATGCTCAAAAAAATATGCTGGAATCATAACATGGCAAACTCACACCCAACAAGCAACAACAGATGGGCATATTGACCTGAATGTAACATTCCTCAGTAATACTAACACAAAGTAGTGTCCAACTTTATACTTGTAAAGGTTGACTAAGCAATGTTAATCAGCCTGCAAGCTGTAGCCACCCATTTAGCTATCGATGTTGGAAGTTTGTCGCGTGGAGAGTTGTCCAGGCATTATTATCGCGTTAACATGGACAGCCGTAATTTGAATGTTTGGTAAGGAAAGCAGACGTTGGAATATTTTTCTTTCTTTCTGTTCAGTTGTTAGGCTAGCATGAGAACTTGTGAAAGTCGGCGCTTGCACACATCTTCAAGCTGAAACTATGGAGGCTATCAGACTGTCCCTTCTTGCTTTACAAAGCAGTATTATGACACAGGGCGGGCGGGTGCTAGCTGGTTAGCATGCTAACTTCAGTTGGTATCTCTGTGACAGTACATAGACGTCTTTGACATAACATTCAGACATTCTGTCGATAATGTCAGCTCATTTTTTGAATGTTTGAAACTAAAATTCTGTCCATATCTTACAAATTGCCCATTAAAGATACAAAATTGTAAAGTTAACTCGGGTCACCAAGGCTAATGACCTTAAAAAGACTATATAGGATTATATTTTTTCACTTATGGTGTCAGTGACAGTGCTAAGGTCATAACAAAAGTTCCCTCCTCTCTCATGTTCCTCTTTCCTTTTTATCCGAGCTTCAATCTGACACATGGAGTGCAGAAGCAGCGGTTATTTGCCTTCGCCCACTGAGGTCTGAGTCAACCGACCCGACTCTGCCTCTGATAAATACTTAAAGCTCCAAAATGACCTTTTGTGGACTTGTTGTTTGGGGACATGGTTGTTTTTGAACCAGCCCACCCTGCTGCTCCCCTCCACTGCACTCAAAGAGCATCTGACTTCATACCTTTGGGCCCGAACAGCACGGCGTAGCACGGTTTGTGGCAGTACGGCTGTCCATCATGCTGCAACAAAAAAAGAGAAGATTTCCTCGTAATTCCTCCTGATGTGAACTCGTACCATCCGTCTCCATTATGAGTGTGGTTGTCTATCTCACCTCTGCGTGGCTGCCTGGAGCCAGAGTCTTACTGCATCGCTCACAGCGCAGACAGGGCCGGTGCCAGTTCTTCCCGAGAGACGACACCTTCTCAGCTGCACACACACACAAACACACCACCGTGGAGACAGTCACCATGGCAACCAGCCGCCTTAGTCACTTAGAAACATTCCAACACTCATTATTGCGCAACCCTGATGCCAAAAAGTGGGGACGCTGTATAAAACAAGATTTAAAACAGAATCATTCACGTATATTTACAAAAAACAATGAAGCTGATGAGGTCAAACATTTGATTATATGTCAAAAAGGATGAGAAAATTGTCACATTCACATTTTGGAATTGGGGTTGTACACATAAACATATGAAAACATCAATCTGCTTACCAAAATATACTGTCTTGTTGCACCTGGGGCAGATGTTGGGTCCTCCGGAGAAAGATGAGAAGCTTGCAGCTGAAAAGTCACCTGAGTTAGAATACTGTGATATATCATGGGTGTCAATTACACTGGATGCCAAGGACATAACCCCACCTCTTTTTTAAATTATGATTAGTCAGATAAGTAATAATGAAAATGGTTAGCACTAAGAAATGTTGATGATGAAATGAAGTTTTGGGTTAGGGTTGCCATTATGCAATTTTTCCCCCACCTTAAAATATCTAACAGTGTTGTATAAAGTACCCAAAAGTCATACTTGAGTAAAAGTAAAGATATTGTGCTAAAATATTACTTTAGTAAAAGTGAAAGTCATCCATAGAAATAGCACTTGAGTAAAAGTCTGATATTAAGTCTACTTAAAGGTACCATAATTAATTTTCTGTGAATAAATTTACTTGAGTATCAAAAGTAAAAAATTAATGATACATATATTTAGATACATTGCATGTATTGGATCTGATAGTCACTCAGCATTTATCTGATTATCGGAATAAAGTATTTTTTATCCGATTGCTGATAAAATAAATTAAACAAAAACTGAGCTGCTTTGGCTCTGATGCAGCGTACAATCTGCAAAGTAACTAGTAACTAAAGGTATTAGTAGCAAAGTACAAGTACTTCAAAATTATATGTAATTACACTCCACTTTTCAACACAAGTGACACCCTTATAATTATAATAATTAGGGCTGCCCCCACAAGCCCATGATATGAGTCGTGAGTCATCAGAAGACCCGAGTCGACCGGCATTTTGTCAGTTGAATCAATGCACTTCTTTTTTTTTCTCTCGCTGTGTCTTTGTACAAAAGCAATGCAGGAGCAACATAATGAGGCTTTTGAATGCAAATGTGTGGGTAAAATCATCACTGAAACTCATGCAAATAGATTTTCACATTGTCAGACAGTCCATATCAAAAAAAGAATCAAATCTTTGTATTGAAATATAATTCGTCTGATGAAATCACGAGTCGGGTACAGGCCTGATGATATAATATTGCTGTGCAGTGATTGCAGCTTCAAACCTCAATAACTAGACATTATTATTCTGGCACTTTAACTACAATCTCTCTTATGATCCGTCTCCTGCTTCTATTTTTATCTCCCTGTTTTTCTCCTGAAACTTCATATGATCACTCTTCACCTCAGTTTAATATATTTTCTTCCTCTGTGATTTTCTCCTCTTGTCATCTGTTTTTTCTCTTCATATCTTCGCCATGTTAATCATCTTTGAAACAACAGTGAGCTAAACTGAACCACATCCTAATCCCAGTGTATTTCTCTGGAAACATTATGAGAGTTTTTCTATTTTCGCTCCACATATTTCTCACCCTTCACTGGTCCCCGTGCGGGGGCTTTTTTCTCCTCTGGTTTTCCATCTGTTTCCACGGAAACGGCAGCAGGGGCTTCGTTGACAGGATTGTCGTACACGTAGGAGCCAGCTCCGCCGATGTTCACGCCTGAAACACGAGCGAACGTTTCATTTACAAACCAGGAAATGACCACATGTAGCTGTTTCTTTTTAAACAGGAAACAGAAACGGCACCTTTTGGTCCGAAGAGGGCGGCGTAGCACGGCTTGTGGCAAAAAGGCTTCCCATCGTGCTGCAAAATACAAGAGGGAGGGAAAGTTAGCAGAGGCATCCATCCCTCAAATGAGAGAACTGAAGGTCAGATTCTCACAGTTCTGAACCACATTTGGAAAGTTTAGTTAAACACATTTTTCTTTTGAGTCTGTTTGGATTCACATAATGCCAAATAACAAATGAACCAGGACACAGAAGTTTATAACACTTGTCAGCTCTCTGTTATTTCCTCCGTTCACACCATTTATAATGTATGACAAAAGAGCTAAATATGAGCATCAGTCTTTAGCCTTGTTTCACTTGATTATTCTTTCTGACGCTCTTGTTGTCAACTATCAGTTGTTTGAAGTAAATAGAGACTAATGTGTCTCTTCAGAATGTCCTTAACTTGACCGTACACATAAAATATGCAACACTGCAGGCATCATGTAAAATAACAAAGCCCTTTGTTATTCAGACATGTCCTTTATGTAAATGTCCTGGAATGGTTGAAAGAACAGTTCACCCAAAAATTTAAATGTAATCATTATCTTCTCGCCAATGGAAAGTCAGGTGACGTTTTATAGTCCACAAACCATTTCTGGAGCTTCCCAGCAAAACAGCTTTGCAGCATTCTCCTAGACAACTGAAGTAGCTGGAGATTTGTTTATAATATTTGTTAAGCATAATCCAAGTCTCCAGAAGACGTTATTCACAACCTTTTCTAAGCCAAAATCTTCTCTATAGCTGCTGAGCTAAAAGCATTAGCACGCAACCTGTCTGAAGTAGGTGCACGTAGGCTCTGCGCAGAGATTTGCGTACTGCCAATTTCTTGTGATGCTACAACAAGCTATAGATATACTATATGTCTCCAAGTGGACACCAGAAAGTAGTTTAAACAGAACTAGATGGTGTTTTCTGCTGTGTATGCTTCCATTTGGAAGTATAATCAAAGTCTTATCCTCACTTTTACACAACCCAAAGATATTCAGTTTACTGTAATTGAAGAGTTAAGACACCAGAGAGTATTTACATTTAAAGAGCTAGAATCAGAGATCTTTGACCTTTTTTCTTAAAAAATTACTCAGACTGATTAATCGACTATCAAAACAGTTAATGTAAAGGTGCAGTTTGCAAGAATCGGCTGCATGTTGAAGTCATACTCAAAACAAAAAGGGGGCAGCATATCACCAGATAACTGCTAACTGCTGCTCACTGTAGCTGCACTTAGCTAGTTAGCTCAGTTAGCTGTGCGGCTAGCCATCTGGATGGGGAGCTTAGGACCAGGACAGACCTGAGCTAGCTGGTTAGCATGCTAACTTAAGTAGATATCTCTGCAACACAATATATAGATGTAATAACATCAAAACTGTTATTTCTTCACATTTCGGTGATAATTTTAGTTAATTTTTGATTGTTTTTTTTAAACTAAAATCTTACATACTGCACCTTCAACAGCTGGCAACTGATCAATTGATCATTGCAGGGCTCATTTAAAGCCGATTAAAAGACTGTCTGATTACTCTGTTATGTTCAGTGTTTGTGTCTGCTAGTTTTGTACTGAACTGAAAGTAACAGCTTGGACCACAAATACACTGAAAGTACTACTGAACCGAAAACAGTCAGAATCACCACAAACATCGGTCTAATGAACGGTAATCCATTGACTTGCTGTTGTACATATTAAAGTACATTTGGATGGTAAAGAATGTCTTCAGGTCTGCTTTTACTGCTCTAAAGATGAATAAACTGTTCTACACTCGTGAACAGATCCTCCAATCCAGGCATATAAAAGACTTTTTTGGCTTTTAACAGCAGAGAATGTAACCTCAACAGGAAGTAAACACTCTTACTTGGCGGTCAAACTTGTACAGTCATTGCACTGACCTTTATTCACACTTCCTGGGCGGTTAGAAAGTGAGGGAAGTGATTCTTCAAGTTTGACCACAAGGAAACCCCAACACTTCCTGCTGAGGTTTGTTCTCTTTATTCAAAAGCCAAAAAAGTTGTATCTCAGTTTGCTTGGTTTGCTTGGTTTTCACACCATATTTGAAGCGGTCTGGTACTGCAAATAGTTTCACACACATTAGAGATTATTTCTCTCATCTTTCTTGCACCTCTCTGTCCTTTGTGATCAGTCAAAGTTGCAAAAAGTTTATTTTAAGGGAAGATAAAATCAATCCTTTTGTATTTTTACATAAAAACCAGGAAATATTTTGTTAACTTTAACCAGATTCTATTGTTAGATTTCATTAAAGCACTGTACCTCAGCGTGGCCTCCAGGATTCAACGTCTTGTTGCAGCGCTCACATTTCAGACAGAACTTGTGCCAGTCTTTCCCTAAAGACGACACCTTCTCCGCTGCAGAAGAAGAAGAGACAGAAAATGAGGGATTTATATCAATCTGTTGGGAATCTCTTGGGAAATGACCCCTTTAAAAGATCCAGCTAAGACGGGTGAACCAGGTACTCAGTCCTTGGTGAGCAGATGATAATGAGGAATTTAGATAATTAAATGAAATTTCATACAATTAATACAACTGAAAATTGGTCATAGGAGTTTCAAAACAGAAATGGTCCATGGATAAGATCTAGATAGAATATAAAAACAGCTTTTTCATATAGAGACTCATTTAATTATGCACAAATGCAGGAAGGAGGAGACAAAGATACACAAAGCTCTGCAGAATTGCACTGAGCGACTCCCATTCCTTTCAGATGAAATTCATCAGTTTTTCGTCAAGAATATTTATTCACGCACAAATAGACCATCATGTTTGGATTCAGCACCACGTAGCCGGCAGCTTGGACAGCAACAGCTTCAGAGGAAGAGACAGTCCAGCTGGTGTTTCTGCATTATTGCATGCTGCAGTTTTAACACTATTGCTATCTCCATGTCAAATGGAATCAACTTAACTTAACTGATGGGAGGTAAAGATCTAGTGTCAGTGTGTTCAGCACAAAGACGTACTGTAAGTAAAAATCTACTGTGAATTATAGCAGAGCAGTTTGTTCCCTGATACAGACGGCTGTTAAAGTGATAGAAGGCACTTGAGAGACACTTGGGAGTTCATCAACCTAAAGCACATTCTTTCCACTGGAAGGAGAGTTGAAACGTTTTTTAAAGCTACTGTATGTTCCTCCATCGCTCTCACACGGACCCTAACTTCTCTTCTAAGCCTCACTATCACAGCTACTCGCCCAAGCTTTACCCTATGCAACAAACATATTTTTAAATCATATCTTGCGATGGGATCACACCAGTCATGACACCAAACCGGTGTGTATGGTACAGTGACACACATGACATGCACAGCCCTACAATAACACAATAAGTGTCTCCAGTTCCACAATTAGCCATGATAACACCACACAAAGACTCACAAGGTAAAAACAATACCAACCCTGCTGTGGCTCGTAAATATAATCAACAGTTTTTAAATCATTCTATTCTTTTAATCATGTACTGTTAGAGCAAAGTTTTAAAGTATAGTGACTGTTTCCTTAGTCAACAACCCACAGATCAAAGTTGGGAATGTCTGATGCTACTAGCTAATGTTAGCTATTAGCTAAGAAGTCAAACAGAAGTCATGTTTCTAATGTAACCTTTTATGAAACTAGTAAATACATCATGAAGGAAAGCTGAAATAAAATCTAAATAGGATTTAAGGAAATGTAACGTCTCTCCTGCTCTTCAGACTACCCTTCTTCAGTATAAAATCTCCACCTTCATCGACCACCGCCCCAATAATTTGTGCCGTTCCTAAAGTATCTGTCCACTTCTTCTACAGTTTCAGTAGCAGAGTCTGCTGTAGGGAGGACAGAAGGACGGATGGAGGGTCATTTATCTGTTTGTCCTCCTCCCAGAATATCCCAGCAGATACACCGAGGCCCTGATACAACATGACACTTCCTGTTTAGACTCACTGGTCAGCCTGTCACTGTGATATGCGACAGTAAGTCACCTTGGCACACAGCGAGCACTTTATGGTGACGCTTGAGGACACGTGTGTGTGTGTAACAAGTGTACAGTAGTGTGTTAGTGTGCTTGTCACGTCATAACCTTTGAATTACTGAGCAATCAACAATTACTTTTTATAGAATTTAGATTATTTGTATCTTTTGTTTGTTTTGGTTTTTTGTAATTGTTGTGTCCTTTCCTACTTCTTTGTATTGATTATAAGATGATGGATCTACACTTATATATTATTCTACACATAATATAAAATATAAAATATCTCCACAAAAAAGAAAATGAATACTGACAACTTTGAAGCTCAAAATCACCAAACGGATCCATTTTCTGAGCTTTATGTTGATAAAATACGTTTCCATTACAACCAGTTCCCTGTGCAGCTGCAAAACACCAACTCACACTCCCAGGGGGAACATATTTCTTGTGAAATGCATATTTTTTTGGAGCATCGAATTTACTGCAGAGTTTCCAGTAGCACATAGAGAGCAGCATGTTTGGTTGAACCTGCAGGGCGGGGTTTTGCTGCTGTTCCCCGGAGAAACGAAGGGGAAAGAACAAAAAGAAAATCAATCCGTGCGACGCTTGTGCAATCAATAAATTATTTACAATGCCATGTGGCGAGGCTGCGAAATGAAAAGAGACAATTCAGACAATCCCTAAATTCACTCCTCAGAAAGATGATGTCACCATTTCCCTTCATGATTCGACAACACAGCTCACAGTCAGCGGAAAGAAACTGATGTCTCCCACCTCAACTCATTCAACCTTAATTTAAAAGTGGACATAAATGTCAGGGTGCTATCAGATAACACAGTTTGGGCTGATGACCACAAGCACACAGGACTGTTAATGGCTCCCTGTAATCTCATAGTATGAGATAGTGAAGCAGTTATAGCCCAGTCCGGGCTGAGTGAAAAAGGAAATTCCTTTATTAGACTTTGACTCGGGCTGTTTGTTTTTCGGCATATTAGGATTAAGATTGTGATATGATTCCATATCGATATTAATATGACATATCTGATGACGTATCGCAGTTGAACCAATATTTGGAACCAGTCAACATTTGCGATAAAGATTAAAACCATCGTCTAAATTTAGAATGACCGGTGATGGAATGTAACTAACTACAGTTTACTCAAGTACCAGCCCTAGTGGGCGGGACATTGAGTGAGATCACAGTGACTACAGGATGCTGCATCACAGCCAAAGTGGTGCATTTTTAATGAATTTCAATGACTTGAAAGCGTTGCTGGGGGTAACTTGCTACAAAGTAATCTCTTAGAGTACTCTGATTACTTTTTTGATGTAACGAGTTATGTGTAAGTTCTGCAATTTAAGTAAACCGTTATTTAGTTACTTTTTCATAAAAGTAATCTGTTGAGCCTGGAAAAAAATGCTGTCTTTTCCTTTCCTTTTGTCGCTGCAAAAATAAAATAAAACCCCTGAAGCATTCGCACCGCTTCTGTTTCTCTCCTGCTGCTCAGCAGGTGGCTGCGAACCAGCGGGTGGTAAACCTACAGTTGTGTCAGTGTGCATGCGTAGCCAGCTAATTCAATGTAGTGAGATGGCAGAGAGGACGACATTAAATTTGTGGAAGTGTTTGTTGTATTGTTTTCATTGAAACAGCTGTGCCTCGTACTGTATGCCTCTGCTCAGTTCACTGTCAGATTGTTCGCTAAATAAAAAGCTGTAAATGTTATATTGCGTCTGTCATTCCTATTATTAGGCTGCAGAGTGACCGATTGTGGGCCATAAAGAAGGTAAAGTCATGACCGTAGAGTCAATACATTAAAAGGTACATGTACAGTTGGCTACATGCTGTCTGGACAATATAACCCACATGCACAACTAGACACAGAGGGCTTTTACTGTAATTTTTGGTAACTCTAAAGTACTCTAACTCGTTACTTTTCTCAGTAGATAACGCAGTAATGTAACAAGTTACTTTTTAATGACAGTAATCTTGTAACGTAATGAGTTACTTTTAAAAGTAACGTCACCCAACACTGATTGATCGTCAGGAAAAAGGTGAATATTGGCCAGATTAATCAGCGAGGCTGAAAATCGGTCCACAGATACACAATTTTTATTTTCATTGAAAAACAGCACTACGAAACTTCACACGTTATACATTTATCAGAAGATTGCAACTTATATTACAGTTGACCATTTTGTGATTTTGATAACATTTCGATTAATCGTTCATCCCCAATTTTGACCCAGTGAAATCAGTTGGTATCAGTTAGACTCAGCCGGATGAAAATACTTAAACTTCTCTCCATGTGATTTTGAATGCTTCAGTATATAACACAGGTCTGTCATCACCATATTAAAGCTCTCCATATTAACGAGCCCCACCTTTAATACCACATATTCATTTTCAGAAAGAAGAGGAGTTATTTCAACATGTTATTCTTCAACATTTCCGAATTTAAAAAGTTGTTAGATGTGATTATATTTATAAAATGATAGAAAAAGGCTATATAATGATTTTACAAAATGAAAACCTTTTTTTTGTCAATGGGTGCGCGTCATCTCATTTCCTCCATGAGCTCTGTAGCTGCATGGTTTATAATAAATCCAGTTTGGTTCAAACAAACGCATCGCCTGTAGTAATATAAAGGATTAAAGAGAGTCCTTTCAAAGCTTTCTGTTCTGTGACAAATAACCTCGACGTTGGGCGGATACACAGAAATCGAACATGCACTCACCGAAATACACCGTCTTGTCGCATTTTGGACATTTTGACGCCATGTTCCGGGTGAACAAAGAGCTGATGGAGTCGTTTCCAGTCGGACACCTCTGTCTGTCTGTCTGTCTGGCTGCAGACACACCTCACAGGATGGAGACGGTGATGGAGATGAGGGGCGAGACCGACGCTCGCATCCTGCCCTTTGCTTCTCCTCCTTCATTTACATAACCCCGCCCACACGATGACATCATGCAGTTGTCCTCATACAGTCCGTGGTGCAACTGGGTTGATATTGATGAAGGGTGTCTGTCATTTATTTGTTGAGTGCCTGTGTATTAAATTGTTCTGGTCGGATATAGAACATCTCTCTGAGACAATGACAGCTTCAGGTATTAGGTTAGAAAAAGAGTTCTTATATTTTCTATCATAAGAGACATTAATTGTCTGATTTATTTGGAGAATGCTGTATTCACAAATGCAAATGGGCTTAAAAGAATCAGACACTCCTTTCAGTTTATACGTCTGGTTAAAGAGAACTGTATGGCTTTCAAGTAGGGATGCACAATATGGATTTTGTGTTTATTGGCGGCTGGCTAACCAACTTTAAAGGTGCATACCGCCGCATACTGTGTGTAAAAGCTGCACTCGTTAAGTCAACTAAAGCAATTTGGCTTTATCGGCTATAATGTCATTATCTGCAAATAACCAAAAATGTAAATTTTTCATTATCGGGCCGATAATTCATCGCTCCAATATATATCATGCATCCCTAATTTAAAGTTATATATAGTAATCATAATGATAATCATAATGATAATAATAATAATCATAATGATAATAATAATAAATAAAACACAGATACTGATCATGGGAAAAATGTTGAATATCGGCACCAATATAATGATAATCGCTCTACCCTCTAGTGGGAATGATCATTTTTGTGTCACAATTTCCCTTTTTTTAACTGAAAAAAATATTAAAATCATGATGTTGTGAGATTGATTCATTATTATGCTGTTTGTTCACGCATTCATCAAAAAATTGCAACTTCTGTGATTTTAATATTGCACTTGACCATTTTGCGATTTATTGAAAATACTGTATTCACAAATGCAAATGGACTAAAAAGAAACCACACATTCAATTCAAAATAGAAATCAAACATTTCATTACATGGACTGAAGGATAGTAAAACCATGAGAAATGTGTATAACTACAGGTAATTTCCCTTTAATGTAATTATTGCGTGATACATGATACCCCTATATACATATATGTAATATTGTTATATATATATTCTTGTTATATTTGTGTTTTTGTGTTGTCTTTATTTTTAATCAAGATTCGTTTTACTTTTAAAATGAATCCACTCAGTTTATTATTTTGGTTTAAGAGAACTGTATGGCTTGTACCCTATCAGATACTACAACTACTACCACCACTTCTTCTATGAATACTACTACTACTAATAATAAATATAAAAAGTGTATTTAAGACCTCAGATGTTGCCCCTAACAATACGTTTTTTGCACATGAAACACATAGATAGCTTGTAAATGGTCAAATGGTCTTGCATTTCTATAGCGCTTTTCCAGTCTACTGACAGCTCAAAGCGCTTTACAATACTTGCCACATTCACCCATTCACACACACATTCATTCATACACTGATGGCGGAGGCTGCCATGCAAGGCGCCATTTGGGGTTCAGTATCTTGCTCAAGGACACTTCGACTTGTAGCTGAGAGGAGCCGGGATTCGAACCAGTGACCCTCCGATTACTAGACGACCCGCTCTGCCTCTTGAGCTACAGCCACCCCTAAAATATGATGTTTTCTTACAAATGAAACTATCCAACAATAATAACAGGTGGCTGAAATTATTAGTTGATTAATCAGTTAGCAGACAGAATATAATTAAATGAAAGTCTAGTGGGCAGGTTGGAATGAAGCCTAAACAAACAAAACATCTTTTTATTGAGGGACTTCCTGTTGGCCTTCATTAATCATCATACAGACTTCCTGAGTGTCCATATCTACAGATGCAGTAGTTATGGTTGCAGATGCCTCTACTGTATTTTGGAAATGTGTTTAATCCTAATTCCTAGCTGTGCCGACCCGCTGCGTTCATCAGCGTCACCCCTCTGCTCTGTTTGTTTCCCCTGTGTGTGGTTGTTAGGTTACACTGCCTGACAGCACAGCTCTTCACTGGGAATGTTAAGTGACGCTCTGCAGCTCCCAGGAGAGCTGCTCTGTACATTCTTGGCTCTGACATACCAGAGGAGCTGACATAAGGTGGCCTTTTGAGTGGAAAAATACATTAAAATTTAAATATAGCTTGTTGTATTTTTTCTAAAATTTTTTATTTGAAAGCCTCTTGGTAACTCAAGCGGTTGGCTGAGCTGCTGCAATGAGACGAAACAGATTCATCGGAAATCTCCCAAACATGGGGCAGTATAAAAAATTTAAAGCAAAACATTTTGAGAAATCCCAGTTGAGACTTCACTGAAATGACCAAGAACCAGTCTGTAAAAGATTTATCATTTTTACACTTTGGCTTTTGTACAGATTAAACATACTAATTATTGAATTTTCTTACCAGCCAGGCTGGCCGTTTCTGCTGCAAAAGCTGCGTGTAGTTTTGCTAAGGTAAGCTAACCAACTGCTGGCAGTAGGGGACCTGGGGACTGTTGGTGCTCATCAGGTCTGACGAGGGTGCATGAGCTTGACCGTGTGTCAAGGGTGTAAAAAAATGTCTTTTCAGTCAAATTTTTGGGTGAACTTATCCATTTCAGGTCAATATACACTTTGTATGTACTATTGTGTTCAGCAGAAATCTTTAAAATGATTCCAAATGTCATCAATCAACCAATGATGTGCTTAATTCTGGTCCCTTAAAGTGTGGGTGAAATAATTTGTATTTCTCGGTTTGAGAACCATTCTCTTTTCACATTTATTTTCTCCAGTCAAAGGAATCAGGTGCGATTCATGTGGATTTTCCTGCTAAAAGACTGCAAGTTACCCTCACTAAGTATTCAGCACCGACACTTCGAAGCAAGAGGTTTTGACGTATTTGCATATTTCCTCCATGTTCCCTTAGGTTTCATTTCACTGACCCAGAAAAAATCAGATGGGCTGGTGACTCGAAAAAATTGTGATGTGAACAAGACTCAGATGTATGTGAATGAGATGTTGAGCAGTGAATTCGTGCCAGACTTGTGCAATAACTTTCCTTTCTATTAAGTCTTCCAGGCCGACAAGTGCATGCTGTATTTTTTTTTAGATAAACACACATAAACAGATTTAGCAAAGATGGAAACAGTGGCATTTCTTTTCCACAGTTAGTGCACTTGGTCTTGAGCCATCTAGGGTCTGGGAATGCACTAATCTTAAAATAAACACATCCAGATTGTGTCTCTATGTATGTTATTCTGGCGCTGACATCAACAGTGACTGGATGTCTGGGGTCGACTCCCAAACAACTTCTGTCTCATAGCTGCAGCCTAAGCGGCTTCTTTTGAAGATAAATCTAATTAGAATTTCTTGTCATATTTCTGCTGCTTGTTGGGAGAAGAGAGTTTGATTTACCAGTGGGCTCCACTGATGGCAGCCCTTTCCTATTGTTGATCTGATTGGTTGAAGTTGGCCCTTGGTAAACAGTTAAAGACAGATTGTCCATCCAGTCACCTGACAACTATTGTCTGGTGCATCAGGTTAACAGGGTGGCCCAATGAGAGCTTTTCATAGTCTTTTTCATGTTTTAAAGGTTTCATGCACTGCCCCTTTAGAAACCTGCTGAGAGAATAAGTATATGACTTCTGACACTTTCATTTACTTTCTGAATCCTCAAACTTTCAGGTTATTTAGATTATTAAGAGAATAATAATGATTTTCTTTATAATCTTTATAATTATTACAACACTAACCAATGAAGCTAAAGTTGTCCCTTGAATAGTAGAGGGTAGGGGAAATACTTTTTGGGACTCTGATAGAGTACCAAACTGTCAACATCTATTTCCTCAAGTCAAATGAATCAGAAGTGGCTGTTCCTGCCTGAAAATTGTAAGTCGCCCCATCTAAAGTATTCACCACTGTCACCTCGTGGCAAGAAGTTCTGAATTGTTTGCACAGTCCCTCCACGGTCACCTCAATTTGATTTCTTAGAAGGATACAAGAAGAAGAAGATGGACTGGAGACACTCCTGAGGCTGACAGGTGCCTGCTATATCTTTAAACAAGATAACAGATTAAGCAAAGATGGAGACAGTGGAATTTCTTTTCCACATAGTGCACTTGGTCTTGAGCCATCTAGGGCCTGCTAATGCAACAGCTTCTGTCTCATCTCTGCCTAAAAGTCTTCTGTTGCTGCACCTTTATCTGTTCTGCAAATTCCTGGAATAATTTTATGTTCAAGATTCTCACTCACTCTCAAAAGAAACTCATCCGGGGATATTCTATATATTATGAATACATCACATGAAACCAACAATGAATATATCTGCAAATCCAAAGCCTGATATACCTTCTCAACCAAATTAAACACCTATGGGAGCTTCAGCCCAGTCGGCAGGATATAGTGTTAGCAGTTAAGTCACACCAGGGGATGTTTTTAGAGAGCTGGGGAGTGTGCCAAGGCACACATAGAGCAACATTGTGTAGAAATTGGCATTTTGTGTGATTTGGCGCCCCCTACAGTTTCTGAGTGCAACACCACTGTAAATACAAATCCCAGGTCTGTAACAGTTTGGCAGATAGGTGCCAACTACAAACAAAACTGATTACATCAGAACAATGTTATGTGTTGAAAACTTGTATGTATGTAACGCTGTGATCCTTCCCTCTCACTGAAGTTATAGTGCAGAAACAAGTGACAGAGACACCATTCACCCTGTTACAAGACAGTGTACCATCAACATGATTCTGAAGCTGTTGTTTTAAGGTAAAACGTTACATAATGTTGCTTTGGTGGCACGTGGTGACCCAACACCTTACTAAGACGCTGCATGTTGGCATTTCCTTTAAATGTGTCACTCGTCTGAATGTTAAAAAATAAAATAGGAAAAAAAGGAAGCTGTTACGTCTCCAAAACTATTTATTTTTCTGCAGACCCACCAAAAAAGGGAAATGAAAGCTGCAA
Source organism: Pagrus major (assembly GCF_040436345.1). Taxonomy (NCBI): domain Eukaryota; kingdom Metazoa; phylum Chordata; class Actinopteri; order Spariformes; family Sparidae; genus Pagrus; species Pagrus major. The sequence continues at coordinate 10,045,044 of NC_133236.1, forward strand.
AATCATTAAGTTACTGCAAGTAACTTCCTAAGAAAGACGACGGAGTAATCGGCCCACAAAGCACTAAAACGCCATCATGTCTTGTGAAGGCTTGCCAGCAGGTGATCCGTCTTGGTTGAATATTAAGTTGTTTTATTTTGTTTTTGAGGCTTTTTGACATATATTTTTTTATCTTGTTTGTGTTTAGATCTCTCATTCAAGCCTTCACATAAACCCCCCCTCTCTCACTGACAGAAGTTAAGTTATGCAACCAGGAGGAAATGACACATACATTTCATCAGAAAGTAAGAATACTTCATTTGTGAGGAAACGAAAGATCATTCAGCACTGAAGGTGACAGAGAGCAGAATGTCTGCCTTCAGAGGGATTCATATGTATCTGCTGCTGCTTCATTTGACAGGTAAGACAGTATTTAAAGATGCAGTTATTCAAGACAGAACAAGACATTTGGTCACCAAAGATGGACAGTTATTTCTGTTCGTATTTCTCTTTCATTTCCTCCACAGCTGTAACTGGACAGTATACGGCCTTTGTTGTCAGAGATGGAGACAGGGTCACTTTGCCGTGTGAAAATGTGACATACAACCAGAATGAGTGTGAACATACAAGCTGGCTCTTCACCGGTGCAGGAAACACATCAACCGTAGAGCTGGTCACACTCGGGCAGGTTGGGGAATATGCTGGAGCTAAATCAGACCGACTGAGTGTCGCAGAGAACTGTTCTCTGGTTATAAAGACAGTCACAGTCGAGGATGTCGGTCGTTACAGCTGCAGACAGTTCAACAAATCAAGACAACAACAGGGTCCAGACGCTCATGTTTATCTGTCTGTTATTATCAGTGAGTATTTACAGCTTAATGTTTTCATCTTAAACGTCTTGTGAGAACAAAATACTGAAACATCACAATAATTATGATTAGAGTGATGATTGCTCTCACAATATCTCCACCAGGGTCTGAATACAACGACAGTGATACGGTGACTTATTCCTGCTCTGTGACGACATATAGATGGTGTACACAGAGAGTAAAGTGGCTGTTTAAGGGTCAAGACATCACAGATGTGAAGACGAGGCAGTCTTACTGCTCGACCAGTGTGACCTTTAAGACTTCTCATTACATTTACACATCAGGGTCTGGATCACTTATGTGTGAGGCCACTGATGTTTACACTGGAAGAGTGCAGGTGTTTACCTTCGGCCTTCAGTCCTCAGGTGAGAATCTGATGAGCTGTTCATTGATTTCAAGATTTATATTATTCTGATTGAGGGTAAACATGAGGCTCTTGTGTTTTTGCCTTTTGTTGTCCAGGTGATGATGCGACAACAGTGAGAACAACAGACGAGAGTCCAAAAGAAAAAGGTAGGGACTGAATATTTAGCATCTCTCTCTTTTTTGTCTGTGCTGTTGAGGTCAAATGTATGAATGTCAGACTGACACCTAATATACACTCCACTGTACATGATGCATTACTTGCGGATGTAGTTTAACCAACAGAAAAAAAAGAAACTATTGACCACATGTTCCTCTTTTCAGGATTTAAATAACCTAGTGTCATATCAAATTATGCAATAGCTATTTATGCCCATTTTAAAAGTGCAATATGCAAGAATTTTGTTTTGAAACATTTAAAAATGTTATTAAAAAAAACTAACATTATCGACAGAATGTGAAGAAATAACAGTTTTGATGTTATGGCAAAGCAGAGATATCTATTGAAGTTAGCGTGTTAACCAGCTGGCCTGAAAACCTCTTTCTCCCAGCCTTTCAAAAGTCCTGTACTAGTGCTGTGAACACCAAAAGTCTGGCTAGCTTCCAAGCTAACTGAGCTAACAAGCTAACAGTAGCTACACTGTTATGGCGTCGCTCCCCACCAACATTCCTCTCTGGGTCTTCTCCGTCCCTAACCTGAAAACTTTCTCCTCCCCGCTGTCCAAAGCTCCTGTGTTAGCACTGTTAACGTCACCGACACTCCCCCAGTGCTCCAAGCTCCTTGTCCAGATCGCTAGCTGCACCGCTAACTGAGCTAAGTAGCTAACGGTGGCCATTACTGTGCAACTAATACTTCTTGTGCTGTGGACCAATGTAGCTGTTACACCTTTTAATGTGAGACTGGGTTGATTTAAAGCAGAACAGGAAGCTGCAGCCAAAACATTTTTAACATTTTTATTATCTTTCCAGTCTGGTGGAGATATGTCACTGTGTCAGTGGGTTTAGCATTACTCATAACGTCTGTTGTGGCAGTCAACATGTGGACGAGAACCAAAGGTGAGAACATTAAACTTTTATATAGAAAAAATTTGATAAATGTAGATCTTCCCTGTGTAAGCTATTGGCCGTCTTTTGTCTTTTCAGAGTCCAAAACCCAGATCGCTGAGAACGTGGTGAGTTTTAAAGCTGAATAACATTTTTACAAGTTACAGTTTTATGTTGTAACATAACTTTGCCTTTAGTCTGCTTAGGTTTAGCCACAAAAAACACATAGTTAGGGTTATGAAAAGATCATACTTTGGCTTACCTTGTGCTGTCGCCGCAAACACGGCCGGAAATTGTCTGAACGTCTCGTTAAAAGTATCCGGTGGTTTCAAGCTTACAAATGTTGAAACACAGTCTTGAACAGTGGTCTCTGGCTTGCCAGCCTTCTCACTAAACTGTAATGACTGTCTCAATCGCCCTGGGAACTGCTAAGTAACCTAAGAAAACCCATATCTTTCTACAGCTACATATCTTTATTTTATTACCTCTTATTAATACTATTCCTTTTCATGAATCCAGAAATTCTCTCTCTTAACTTTTTCCACAGGTGAACAACTATGAAGATGATGGCACAGAGGAATATGAAAACATGTAAATTCAACATCCATACAGTGTGAGCACTGCTTGCGTTGCACTGAGGGAGAGGACGTCCTGCCAGCCACTGCTGTAACCTCAGCTTGTGCCAAATTAGCTTCAACCTGAACTGAGATGTGACACCTGCTTAGGTGTTAGGCACTGGATGTGTTTCCATCATGAAGATGTAGAAAATAAGTTGTGATATCAGAATCAGTCTTGACAGTCAACACTTCTGCAAACTAAACAGGCTCAGAGAGCAGCTGAATGTGCCAGTGTGTATGCATATAGCTTTGTGTGTACTTGTATATTTGGTTATTACATGTGTATTTTTTATTCAAGTGTATTTATGTATGTCCTAGTTTTCTCTTCTGATTCTAAACCTTCCCATGAAGTCAAAATTGATGTCATCTCATCTCTTGCTCTATATCTCACCTGTAAGCCAGTTTAAGGCCCAAGAATGGCTAAAAAGTTGATTTTTCGGTATATTTAATGGTATTATAAAGAGTATATCTCTTGGAAAGCAATCAAAAATAGTGTTGAAGACTCATCCTGCACTCCAGGGTGTATACTAATTTCGTCCATTAAATGCATTTTAAATTTTTATGATGTTGCCATGGCTGTATAAATAGAGAGACACTGCCAGGTGGCTTGTTTCTGGAGACCTGGAGGTGATTTATGAAGTTTACATGAAGCTTTGTTGCAAAAGTGACCGCTAACTGCTGCTATATGCAGCTAGCATTAGTTAGTTAGCACAGTTAGCTGTGTGTCATGGTCCTTGGTTTTACTTCAGTTGATTTCCTGTTTTAAGTTGAAAATTTATCCCCATGTGTCATGTTTTACTTTCTACTTCCTGTATTTGTCTGTCTTCCTGCCCTTTCTCTGTGTACACCTGTTTCTCTTTTGTTCATTAGCCCTTGTGTATTAAGTATTGTAAGTCTGTGTTTTTCCTTTATTCATCATGGGCTCATTTGTTTTCATCGGTCCTCATATGTTCCCTGTGTTCGTGATTTGTTCCCTATGACTTTTTGATTGATCCCCTGTTTATGTAATACTGATTGTCCTTGATGCGTTTTTGTTACCCGATTTTGGATTTTTGGACCTCAGCTGTGTTATTAAAGCTCGCCTGTTGTTGTTCAACCTGCCTGCCTGTTTGGGTCTTTTTTTGATGAACTGTGACACCGTGCAGCGAGTTCAGTGGTCCTATTTACTGACTCAAAACAGTCATCCAACACTAGTGTCTGTCTTCTCTTCCAAGGATGCATTGTTCCATCCTGATCCGGCGATGTTCACTGGCACCTGGAAGCCCGGCCAGAGTCGGTAGACAGCTAGCTTCACTGAGGGGGGCTAACTGTCTTTTTTTACAGGTAGTGCGTAACTGTGGCAAAGCAAATAACACTTGATTTGCAGTTTCATGGAACCTTTAATACTGCAAACACCTGTTCTAAGATAAAGTGTTGCAAAACTGATCCACTTTGCTGAATGAAAAGTTTTCATGCTCACTCAACAGCTTGACTAAATTAATGCAGAATATGGATTTAAGGCTCCATCTGTATCCATATCTGATGTTGAGCTTAAATAGGTCTTGAAAATATACAGTTTTAACACACAAACCAGTACCACAGATGACGCAAGTTTTGAGTGAATGTGCGTTTGGCCTTCCTGGCTGGATGTTCATTTCACTACCATAATACGTCTTCAGAGTTATTTTTAAGAATTTGGCAAGATTATCTGACAAACGTCTTAGGGAAGCTCTTCTGCGTAGTTGTCGTATTCACCAGGGTCTTAACCTGACTGCAGTCTGCTGTAACACAGGCCAGTCGCCAGGTTAAAATGATAGCAGTTAATGTTTTGGCAAACCACAGATACGTTGGTGCATGTCATCGGCCATGTGCCATATTGACATTTGTAAAAAAGTGTGGCGTCCCAAGTTCCCATTTCATGTTTATTACTTGACTTCACATCATGAGGTGGAGGTTCAAGTTTGCATTTCGGCATTTGGACTTTTCTTCATATATGCATCAAATGTAAAAGTTAAAATGTTACAACAATAAATTCAGAGAATAGAAGCTGAGATCAGAGATAAATTTAACACCAAACTCAGGTGAGAAAACAGGCTTCATACTCAAATACACACACATAAAGAGAGACCACAACACAATATCACAGACCACACTACAGGGTTTTCTCTGCTCAGTTGGCCACCATTTGTTTTCTCACCTCGAGTACTCAACCTTGAACCTTCACCCGTCTGTTCATGTCCTGTCTGTATCCAGAGAAAACATTTTCCAAGAAAGTGCAAACATTTATTTGACCTGGAAATCTTCAAATATGCATCAAATGTAAAAGTTAAAATGTTACAACTGTAACACAACAATAATTTCAGAGAATAGAAGCTGAGCTCAGAGATAAATTTAACACCAAACTGAGGTGAGAAAACAGACTGAGGTCATTATGAGGACGTGACTTCTTTATTTATCACAGGAAGCAGAGGCGATATCAGTTTTTTAAGATGCAGCACATTAAAGACTTTGACAGTTGAGAGTGTGAGACCAAGAGAGAAGCATGATGGTTGAATTCAGGTGGATTATGTTTCCTTTATTTCTGATGCTGGTGTTCAGTTTGACAGGTAAAGATACAAAACTGCATAATAACTTCATATCTCCTCATTTCTTCTTTTAACCAAGACTGCTCAGTTTTGTTTGTAACATGATGAGTTTAGTGAACGCTTGGAAACCAAAACTGAGGCACATTTAAACTCTGGTTGTGTCTAAAATTATAGTCATACAAAGTGACAAACAGTCATTTACATGTTTCTGTTTATTATTCATATTTACCTCTGTTTTTGTCAACAGCTGTAACAGGGAAACATTCCCTGGTTACTGTCAGAGTTGGAGATGAAGTCACTTTGTCTTGTGAAAATGTGAAACATGAACAGGAGAGGTGTGACAGTACTACCTGGATCTTCAGTGATTCAACAAATGTAGTACCGCTGTTTGAGTATGGGCAGATTCACAAAGAAGCCCAAACTAAATCAGACAGACTGAGTGTTAGAGAGAACTGTTCTCTGGTTCTGAAGAAGGTCACAGTCGAGGATGGTGGTCTCTACACCTGCAGGCAGTATAAATCAGAAGAACAACAAGGTCCAGACACTAATGTTCTTCTGTCCATTGTCACTGGTGAGTATTTAATAATGTCATAATGTTTTCAGATCATTAGAGCAATATACTGAAACATTAATCATGATCACAGTGATGAAGTTAATTTTACTCTCTGTTGTCTTTTTCTCACAATACAATATCTGCATCTTCATCAGTGACTGAACATAAGGACAATGATGAGGTGACGTTGTCCTGCTCTGTGTCGTCTCGTGGATGGTGTAGACACACAGTGAAGTGGCTGTATGAGCGTAAAGATGTGGATGAAGATAAAGACATGACGACATCACAGTCTAACTGCTCAGCTACTGTGACATTTCCTACCTCTGATCTCAAGAAGTCAAAGCATCGTGACTTATTCACATGTGAAGTGACCATTTACAAGCAGCAGTTTACCTTCAGCTGTCAGTCCTCAGGAGAGAAAACAGGTGGGAACACAATGAGCTAGATATTTGTTTAGATACGAGGTTGCCTCCTTTGTCATCTGTTTTACACAAATGGTTCTGTGTGTTTTTTTCTAACTGTACACTTTTTTGCATTTTTTTTGTATTCACTAAGGTGATGAAAAAACAACAGCAACTACAGTATCCCCAACAACAGATAAATCGACACCAACAACAGGAAATAAATGGACATCAGTGAAAATGAGCACATTGTTCGAGACAACAGCATCCACAAACAACAGTGATGGAACAAAACAGGAAGGTAGTGACTGAATATACAGAAAAAACACTTTGTTTATTCTGATTATAAGTGAGACTTGTAAATTCTCTTTCCAGGTTGGTGGTGGTTCATCGTTGTGTCTGTGGGTTTAGCAGGTTTCTTAATAATCCTTGTGGCTGTCATCAGACAGAAGAGAGCTGAAGGTGAGAACAACCACAGTTGAAACTGTTATAAACAGGAAGTCGTGTTGAATCTGGATTGTTACTGTGGAAACTAAACTCGACTGTCATTTGTCTTTTCAGGGAACAAAAAGCGGACTGAAGAACACATGGTGAGTTTTAAAACCAGATAATTAAACGTCTATACACATATTATTCTATACATTGAAGCAGGGTGTGTAGTTTTTGTTGTTCACTATGTACTGTGTAACTGTGAAGGTCTAAAAAGAGTGTGAGACTCACTGACTCCTGCTAGAGAGAAGAAGAATTCATTCTAATCACAGATTTGAATGCAATTCAGTATAAATCTGCATTTTACTGAACGGCCATTTTGTTTTCTGTGCAGGCTGAAGATGGTGATCTCTACGTCAACATCAGCTACACCAGGAAGACCAACCATCAACAGGTAAGCTGTCTGATGGATTATAGCGGCGATGCTGAATGAATGAATGTTTTTAACAAGACCTCGGGACAGTTTTCAGCCGTGTTTGTGGCGACAGAACCGTGTGCTTTGCCAGCATTTGTTCTGGCTATTGGGTTCCAGAGCTTCCTTGAGGGTATGTTGCGTCAAGTTTAAGTGTATGTTATTTATGTGTTCTTCTCTGTCCTTGCAGGTTCGGGGTGATGATGGTGATGAAGGTGATGCTGGGACCTACAGCACAGGGAAAGCTTCCTCCTCGTCTCTTGCAGCCTCCACCAGTCCCTGTGACTTCTACGCTATGTTCAACAAACCAAAAAAAAAGAAGATGGTTAAGAAATGCAGCATCTTACATGAATGATTTAGAATTTGGTCATGTTTTTTCTTTTCTTGGCTTAAAAGTGTGAATACAGCTGCCTGTCAGTTGGTGTTTATCATAACTGAGGAGATCTGAAGAATATTACTCAATTCAGCCTTTGTGCCAAAAGCTTACCCAAGATTCTTTCAATGCAAATTAAAGCTACAAACAGGAAGTAATAACTGATTAAGCACCGACACACCACCACGTCTTATCACATGCCAGTTGGTCGGTCCTGTTCTGACATGACATTGACAACTTTTTTCAGTACTTTCCTTTTGACAGTTGATTTTATATGTCAAATAATTTCCATATTGTTTCTCTTGTTTGCTTCACTGCTGTAAATAGATTTTTGTCTTCTATTGATTTGGCTTCACATTGCAACTGCTAGTTTGAGTTTAAAGGAACAAGTCATCCAAAAATTAAAATTCAGTCATTATCTACTCACCCTCACACCAATTAGGTGTCTACAAAACATTTCTGGAGCTTCACAGCCTATCAGAGTTGCATCATTCTCCTAAACAACTGAAGCAGATGGAGACTTGTTTTAAAACAGAGGAAAATAGAATAAAATGGCTCCACACAGCTAATTTTATTCACATTATTTGCACCCTCTACATGCGGTCGAGCACCCAGATGGGGTGCACGCTAATGTTTTTAGCTTAAAAAAGGGTGCAAATGTCTTTACAAGTCAGTTTGGGATCCTCCAGCTTCCAGACACAAGGATTACGCCAGATGATGTCTTTTTTACATTTTGAAACAAGTCCCCATCTACTTCAGTTGTTCAGAAGAACGCTACAATGCTGTGAAGCTCTGAAGCTCCAGAAATGTTTGGTGGGCTACGAATCTTCACCTGACTTTCCATCAACATGAGGATGAGTACATAATGATTGAACTGTCTTTTTTTGTGAACTGTTCCTTTAAGATTTACAGGTTACTCTTTAAGATGCAGATATTTTTGCATGACTTTTGTTCCTCAGCGTACAGAGGATCTGATTGTGATTTACGTCAATTTGAAACATTTTGGAGCTTTAATGAACAATCTGTTCTTTCTCGTGTCTGATAACATAATATGCAAATAAAAAATGACTTATATTCAATTTTACAATGTGTTTGTGTTGTTTTGTTTTGTGGCTCTGTCTCTCTCTCAAAGACACATTGTTACGTGGCAGCAATGCAGGTGAACCCAGATGACAGGTGTGATCGTGTAAAAGTTTGTTTGAGTAAACAGCTGGGAGCTAGGGGCAGATCTAGGCTGGTCCAGAGGGGGAAGAGAGGGACAGATGAGAAGGAGCAGAGTCCAGGGAGACAGGGTCCGGATCAAAGTTCACATTCAAGGCAACAGGTAACAGATGTGTGCGTTGAGAATAGTCTAACCTCTGGTGGATGAGGAGTTTGACTCTTCACCTGTCTGTTCGTGTTTGCTGTCAAACATCAGCATGAAAACTTTTTCCAAGAAAGTGCAAACATTTATTTGACCTGGAAATCTTCAAATATGCATCAAATGTAAAAATTGAAATATTACAACAATAAATTGAGAGAATAGAAGCTGAGATCAGAGATAAATTTAACACCAAACTCAGGTGAGAAAACAGGCTGAGGTCATTGTGAGAAACCGACTTCATACTCAAATACACACACATAAAGAGAGACCACAACACAATATCACAGACCACACTACAGGGTTTTCTCTGCTCAGTTGGCCACCATTTGTTTTCTCACCTCGAGTACTCAACCTTGAACCTTCACCCGTCTGTTCATGTCCTGTCTGTATCCAGAGAAAACATTTTCCAAGAAAGTGCAAACATTTATTTGACCTGGAAATCTTCAAATATGCATCAAATGTAAAAGTTAAAATGTTACAACTGTAACACAACAATAATTTCAGAGAATAGAAGCTGAGCTCAGAGATAAATTTAACACCAAACTGAGGTGAGAAAACAGACTGAGGTCATTATGAGGACATGACTTCTTTATTTATCACAGGAAGCAGAGGCTATATCAGTTTTTTAAGAAGCAGCACATTAAAGACTTTGACAGTTGAGAGTGTGAGACCAAGAGAGAAGCATGATGGTTGAATTCAGGTGGATTATGTTTCCTTTATTTCTGATGCTGGTGTTCAGTTTGACAGGTAAAGATACAAAACTGCATAATAACTTCATATCTCCTCATTTCTTCTTTTAACCAAGACTGCCCAGTTTTGTTTGTAACATGATGAGTTTAGTGAACGCTTGGAAACCAAAACTGAGGCACATTTAAACTCTGGTTGTGTCTAAAATGGTGGGGTCAAGAGGTGAGTTGCCTGAATCTGACCAGCCTGTGACCCCAAGACCAAGAGAGAGATTTATTGATACTGTAGCAGAACCATAATGTCCAAAAGACTGAAACCATTCGGTGCCCAGGGAAGGAAAAGAAGGAAAGAAGAGGTAGAAATGCGCAAAAAAGAAAGAGGTACAGTAACGTCAATGTGATGAAGTGAATGAAATGAATAATTTAATGCATCGTATTTACCATTATTGCAGCAGATTGTTAACTTGCTCGCTCACTTCGGACGATAGTAGCACTGTTTAATAATCAGTAAATAGCTGAGTCGACGCAAGTTAATGTTACTCCACCTTAAATTCATCAGGGACATTTGGAAAGTTAACGTCAGGCCTGTTCAGGTGTTATTTTAACCTGTTGGCTGTGTTTTCCTGCTTGTATGTCAGTTAAAATGCTGTTAGTTTTCCATCCTCTTTATAAGTAATAGGGCAGTTGTAAGCCTTTGGTTTATTGTGTCACAGTTTATGTTAAAGTTTACATCAGTGTTAAAGTGTATTGTTGTTAATACTCCATACCTTAGCTTTCCCATATCATTCATAGGATATATATATATATATACTATATATATATATATATATATCACTGCACTTTACTGCTTTTTGCACTCTGGTCAGATTGAATTGCATTGCAATGAGGATAAAGTTGAATGAATCTCATCATATTTTCATTATTAGTCTATATTAGTCTCATGTATAGCACACACCAAGCATCTGTTTTTTATTAAAATGTAACATCCAGTGGTCACATGTACTTCTCTTCTCTCTTCAGAGGCACTTTTAAAATATTTCACCACCACTGCCAGTAACACAGCATCAGGTGCTCTTGTCCCCTCTACCTCAGCACACCAGCGTGACAGTATTCTTTAATATATTTGTGCACTACCTTATTTATATTGTATTTTTCATTTATCACTTGTTTCTTTCTTCAGTTTTTATTTGTTGTGATATTTTTGACTTAAAAGAAATAAAATCTTGAATACATACATGCAGTTTCTGTGTGAGTGTATGAAAATTGATTGTGAAATTGACTGCGATGCAAGGGGGCGCCAGCTAAAATCTTGCCTAGGGCACCCAATTGGTCACTGTGACAAACACACACATGTTCACATTTCTCTTTCCTTTTCTCAACAGCCGTAACTGGGAAACATCCCTCTGTTGCTGTCAGAGTTGGAGATGAAGTCACTTTGTCTTGTGAAAATGTCACACATGATCAGGAGAAGTGTGACAGTACTGTTTGGATTTTTGGTGCTTCAAAAAAGACAGTACTGCTGTTTGAGTATGGGCAGATTCACAAAGAAGGCAAAGCCAAATCAGACAGACTGAGTGTTAGAGAGAACTGTTCTCTGGTTATAAAGAAGGTCACAGTCGAGGATGGTGGTTCCTACACCTGCAGACAGTATAAATCAGGAGAACAACAAGGTCCAGACACTCATGTTCATCTGTCTGTTGTCACCAGTGAGTATTTAATAATGTCATAATGTTTTCAGATCAAACTGTCTTGTTAAAACAGTATACTGAAACATGACAATATCTATGATTGTAGTAATTGAATTAATTTAGTCTTATTGTCCTTCTCATACAATATTTGCATTTTCACCAGTGAATGAAAAAAGGGACAATGATAAGGGGACGCTGTCCTGCTCTGTATCGTCCCGTGGATGGTGTGACCACAGAGTGAAGTGGCTGTATGAGGGTAGAGATGCGGCTGAAGATAAAGACATGTCGACATCACAGTCTTACTGCTCAGCTATTGTGATATTTCCTACCTCTGATCTCAAGAAGTCAAAGCATCATGGGTTATTCAAATGTCAAGTGACTGACCTCCGCAATAAAAAAGTGGAGCAGTTTACCTTCAGCCGTCAGTCTTCAGGTGAGAAAACAGGTAAGATTATGATTTACTCTTAAAATCACTTCAGACTGATAACTGGATAATTACAATAATAATTACAATATCTGTTTCAGGTTTTAATCTTACATTATTCTTTGTCATTCATGTATGCAGATGATTGTTTGTTCTAACTAAACAGTTTGTTGCATTCTGTGTTGATTAAGGTGATGATGCAACAACAACCACAGTGCCACCAACAACCACAGTGTCACCAACAACCACAGTGTCACCAACAACCACAGTGCCACCAACAACCATTGAATCAACATTGACAACAGGAAATAAAGGGACATCAGTGAAAATGAGCAAATCAGAAGGTAAAAACACATTTCCTTACAACAACAATGAGACAGTTGATCCAGAAATGAAAGAGACGGTACAAGAACGACTAACAAAGAGCTCATCATCAAAACACCTCTGATTATATTTAACTCCTCCAAATTCTCTTCTCAGTTTGGTGGCGGTTCATCATCGTGTCTGTGGGTTTGTCAGCACTCTTGATAAGTGTTGTTACAGTCAACATGTGGATGAGAACTAAAGGTGAGAGCAACCACAGATGAAACAGGAAGCTTTGATGAACCTGGACTTTCACTGTGGAAACTAAACTCGACGCTCTTTTTGTCTTTTCAGGGAACAAAACACAGAGAGAAGAAAACAGGGTGAGTTTTAAGTATGAACTGTTTCAAAACACCAACATTCAGTCATGGTCCTGTCATTTCAGTGTAATGTTACTGTGTTTCATGTGTTTTCTAAGTTGTTGTGGTGTCTTTGCTCTGTTCCCAGTGTTCTGTGTCCTTCCTGTTTCCTTGTGCTCCTCCCCAGACTGATTTTTTCCTCCTCGCCTATCTTGCACCAGTCTAATTTGCCCAGCCATGTTCCCTGTGTTCATCCACAGTCTGTTTTCCCTCTGCACCTGCCCTGATCCTAGTGTTTTTCCAGCCCATCATCTCCTTCCCTGTTCTTTGTGTTTTTCAAGGTGATTCCCCTCACCTGTTTTTGTCCACCACTCTCCACCTGCACCTCATCCCCTCGTTAGTTCCAGTCTTTCGTTCAGTCTTTGTCGAGTCATCTGTTGTGTTTCCCTGATGTTCTGTTGTGTTTGCCTGTTCCTTGTGTGTCGTGATCCTGAATAAAACTTCATCCATTGCACTTCCTGCCTGCTGTCTCCTGCATTTGGGTCAGCTGGGAGGAACATATATGGTGTGTTCAGGGTGCTTTTGGAAACTATTATCAGAGAGTGAATCCTTCAATTGAATGATTGTTTTGATTTCCTCATGCTAAAAATCACAGAATCTGTCTAGTAATTTGAAAACATTTTTTAATCACTGAATTCCTCTTGAGCAAGGCACTAATGTACAGCTGTTCCTTTGGTGTTTCAACATGTATTTGCTCCATTTTCACCCAGAGTGTTGTGTTTTCCTCAGGAGCATAATGATGAAGATGAAGATGAAGATGAAGATGACGATACAGTGATCTATGAGCCGTCTGCCTCCGTCAGACTCCACTGATCATCAACATCAACTCACCAGAGAAACGAGTCCACTGCTGTTAAATATCACTCATCATATTTCACATGAGTAGATAACAATAGAATCATAATATCTTTTTAAGAGTTAGACTGAATGTTTGTTGTTTTTATTCATTAATATGACAAATGTGTTTTCTGTGCCAAGCTATTTGTGTTTCAGTCTGAGCTGGACCAACAGGCTCGAGTCAAACTGGTGGACGAGGAGTTTGACTCTTCACCTGTCTGCTTATGTGTGCTGTAAACATCACCATGAATCCTGTCTGTTTCACAATAAAGTATATAAAGAAAATAAGTTGCATTTGTGCAAATATTTATCTCAACTAACAATCTTCAAATATGCATCGAATGTAAAAGTTCAGATGTGACAAAATCTAACATCACACACAAATTCATCAGCAAACTGAGGTGGAGAAACAGACTGAAGTCATTATGAGGAAGTGACTTCTTACTTATCACAGGAAGTAGATGCTGTGATAAGAAACAGCACATCAGAGGTGGCAAAAGTCCACACATTCTCTCCTCAAGCAGAAGTACAGATACTTAGAAAAGACAGAAGTACTGATTCAACTTCTTTACTCAAGTAACACTAATAAAGTACAGGCTCTGAAATGTTCTCAAAGTATCAAAGTGCTGATTTTCCTCGACACAATATTCTCTAAAGTTGTTGTGTTGATATTCTGGTAATATTACTAGATTAACTCTAATTTTGTCAATTCATAAGTGAAATCAGCTGCTGCAAAAACAGCTAAAATCACAGAGGTGTTGCAGTGCTTCAGCTCCAGGACTGAAGAGCTGCTGTAAGTCCTACAAACCACCAGATGTCGCTGCGCTTCAAATCTCTTTCTCAGCACAAATACAAGGAAAGGCCCAGAGTTTTATAAGGCTTCACTAGAAGAAACAAAAGACCACAGGTGCACTACATGAACTCAAAGGTGAAATGAAGTGCATCAGGTAAAACGTCTGTGAACTCATCTGAAAACACATCAGTGGCTCCTTTAACTCCACCCTGAACCACAGCTCCTCCTCTGCTGCTGCATTGCTGTTTTCTTTTTAGAAAATCTTAGTCGCACTTGCACGGCTCCTATAACTTTCTCATTACTTCCTTAAAAGGAAGTGATAGCTGTAAGTTCTTGAGAAGATTCTTTCAATGTGTCTCTGTTAAAGTATAAATGACAGGAAAAGTGATGCTTCAACACTTTCCTGCATCACTTGTGAAAATCTTGATTTTCTGCAGCCAGTTCAGAACACAGCAGCTGGATTTCAGCTTCATCTAACAGGAAAGATCATTGAAATCTTGTTGACTTCCTTAAATCGTCTTCCAGCTGAAGAGTTCAGAGCTGATTTGAAGATTTGTCTCTGTGTGCAGAAGAACTCATCTTAACTCACTTTCATTTAGCATTGTTGTTCACATATTTGTGTGTGTGTTTGAATGTGTTTTCAGCCTTAATGGAGTCAGTAACAGTCTTCTCTTTATTATATCTGTTAACAATATCATCTGCAAATAAAGACATCTTCACCACTTCACTCTACACTGTGTTTTGTGAGCATACAGCACAATAAACCTCTAGACCACAGCTTATACATAGTGCATACAGTAAACATTGCCCCTTTGCAACGAAAAGATTTTTATCATTGATGTAGCTCTAATATATTTACATTCTAGTCATTCATTTTTCATTATTTGTGACACTTAAAAGTATAATATGACATGACAGGGAAGAAGTCTTCTTCCCCACTGAAATTGTGACATTTACAAGAAATTCAGTGAGATAAAAATCTAAAACAGACTATAATTAAGAATGAGGAAATGTCATCATAAGAACCACAGGAAGTAGGTGCAGCTTCTCTCGACTAAAGCACGACTTTAGAAACTCAGATGATCATAAGAACAGAGACAGAAGAAGGAGAGAGACAGAGAATCATGATGGTCGAGTTCAAATGGATTCAAATGTCTTTATTTCTTACAGCGATGCTTCAGTTCACAGGTAAGAAGACGTATATCACATATAGAAATGGAAGGGGCATTGCAATAATGTACTTTATTAAATATATTTGATTGAAGTAAGACAGCAAAATGTGTTATTTGTTTATAGCATGGTCAGTTTAGTGAACTTTTAGAAACAAGGATAAAGAAATATCACAGATTTCTTTCTCATTTCAGTTTATTTTCCATATTTTTCTCTGATCTTGTAAACAGGAGCAGCTGAAAACCCTCCAGCCTCCTTCGCTGTCAGAGTTGGAGATGACGTCACTTTGCCTTGTGAAAATGTCACAAATGATCAGGAGAAGTGTGACAGTACTGGTTGGATTTTTAGCGCTTCAGAAGGGTTAATACTGCTGCTTAAAGATGTCGTAGCCAAAACAGACAGACTGAGTTTTACAGAGAACTGTTCTCTGGCTCTGAAGAATGTCACAGTCAAGGATGGTGGTCACTACACCTGCAGTCAGTACAAATCAAGAGAAGATGCAAGAAGTTCAGACTCTGTGGTTTATCTGTCTGTTGTCTCCAGTGAGTATTTGCATCATAATGTTTTCAGATCAAACTGTGAAACATTACAATAATTATGATCACAGTGATGAAGTTAATTTTACTCTTGTTGTCTTTCTCTCACAATATCTCCATCTTCACCAGTGACTGAAAAAAGGGACAATGATAAGGGGACGTTGTCCTGCTCTGTGTCACCTCGTGGATGGTGTAACCACAGAGTGAAGTGGCTGTATGAGGGTAGAGATGCGGCTGAAGATAAAGACATGTCGACATCACAGTCTTACTGCTCAGCTATTGTAATATTTCCTATCTCTGATCTCAAGAAGTCAAAGCATCATGGGTTATTCAAATGTCAAGTGACTGACCTCCGCAATAAAAAAGTGGAGCAGTTTACCTTCAGCCGTCAGTCTTCAGGTGAGAAAACAGGTAAGATTATGATTTACTCTTAAAATCACTTCAGACTGATAACTGGATAATTACAATAATAATTACAATAATTGTTTCAGGTTTTAATCTTACATTATTCTTTGTCATTCACGTATGCAGATGATTGTTTGTTCTAACTAAACAGTTTGTGGCATTTTGGATTTATTAAGGTGATGATGCAACAACAACCACAGTGCCACCAACAACCACAGTGTCACCAACAACAGGTAATAAGTTGAAGGAAATCAGAAGGTAAAAACACATTTACTGACAACAACAATGAGACAGTTGATCCAGAAATGAAAGAGACGGTACAAGAACGACTAACAAAGAGCTCATCATCAAAACACCTCTGATTATATTTAACTCCTCCAAATTCTCTTCTCAGTTTGGTGGCGGTTCATCATCGTGTCTGTGGGTTTGTCAGCACTCTTAATAAGTGTTGTTACAGTCAACATGTGGATGAGAACTAAAGGTGAGAGCAACCACAGATGAAACAGGAAGCTTTGATGAACCTGGACTTTCACTATGAAAACTAAACTCTACGCTGTTTTTGTCTTTTCAGGGAACAAAACACAGAGAGAAGAAAACAGGGTGAGTTTTAAGTATGAACTGTTTCAAAACACCAACATTCAGTCATGGTCCTGTCATTTCAGTGTGATGTTCCAGTGTTTCATGTGCTTTCTAGGTTGTTGTGGTGTCTTTGCTCTGTTCCCAGTATTCTGTGTCCTTCCTTGTGCTCCTCACCAGCCTGATTTTTCCGTCCTCACCTATCTTGCACCAGTCTTATTAGCCCAGCCATGTTCCCTGTGTTCCTCCACAGTCTGTTTTCCCTCTGCCCCTGCCCTGATCCTAGTGTTTTGCAGCCCATCATCTCCTTCCCTGTCCCTGGTGTTTTTCAAGGTGATTCCCCTCACCTGTTTTTGTCCACCGCTCTCCACCTGCACCTCATCCCCTCATTAGTTTAGTTTGTGTTCATGTCCAGTCTGTAGTTCAGTCTTTGTCATCTGTTGTGTTTCCCTGATGTTCCGTTGCGTTTGCCTGTTCCTTGTGTGTCGTGATCCTAAATAAAACTTCATCCATTGCACTTGCTGTCTGCCGTCTCCTGCATTTGGGTCAGCTTGGGGAGGAACATATGGTTCGTTCAGGGTGCTTTTGGAAACTATTACCAGAGAGTGAATCCTTCAATTGTATAATAGAGATAACTAAGGAGGGAAGGAAACTAACTTGGGGACCAACAACGCCACCTGGGGACTTGCACCCCAGGATATGAAAACCAAAATAAACCAGGATGATGCAAAAAATATATAAGGGCACAGGGTCAAGACTGATGAGGCAGAGACAGTAGATAAATAAAGCAAACATTTTTATTTAACAGAAACAATCTAAAAAGCCGGCTATAACAATACTAAAACTCTAATGACTATAACGGAAAACTAAAATCAGTGGGCTGGGGCCTCAGTGGGAGGCAGACAACTGGGAAAGTGCCCCTTCTCACTAGTCTGGGGCGCAACACTACAGAAACTACAAACAAAACATGCGCTAAAAGTGCCGTAGTCCCTACTTGCATCCAACAGGAGTGAGGTTCTACCCACGGTGCCTAGCCTCCCACCTGATGACACCCAGGCCACACTGGAAATCAAAGAAAGGAACAAAAAGAAACTTCCTGAAACAAAGAAAACAAAAAGTTAACAAAACCAAAGCAGAACAGCAGCAGGTGGGCCTAAAATACAAAAAGGCACATGTTAGTGGAGGGGAAAAACAACTTTAAATCAACCAGAAACAAAAATGGGGACCCTACTCAGCACCTTCAGCAGGCAACCACCACCAGGAACCAGCAAGAGGCTAAACTGGGCCAGCTGAGGCCTTTTACACTGCACCTGGGCAGGGGGAGGAGCTAAGGGAGGAGTCTTGCTGGACTACCTGGGTTGCATTCACAACCTTCACTGAGGTTCACTATACAAGGCACTAATGTCCAGGTGTTCCTTTGGTGTTTCAACATGTATTTGCTCCATTTTCACCCAGAGTGTTGTGTTTTCCTCAGGAGCATAATGATGAAGATGAAGATGCAGGTACAGTGATCTGTGAAAACACCGGAGAGCCGTCTGCCTCCGCCAGACTCCGCTGATCATCAACATCAACTCATCATAGAAACGAGTCCACTGCTGTTAAATATCATCTCATCATATTTCACATGAGTAGATAACAATAGAATCATAACATCTTTTTAAGAGTTAGACTGAATGTATTTGTTTTTATTCATTAATATGACAAATGTGTTTTCTGTGCCAAGCTATTTGTGTTTCAGTCTGAGCTGGACCAACAGGCTTGAGTCAAACTGGTGGACGAGGAGTTTGACTCTTCACCTGTCTGCTTATGTGTGCTGTAAACTTCACCACGAATCCTGTCTGTTTCACAATAAAGTATATAAAGAAAATAAGTTGAATTTGTGAATCTTCAAATATGCATCGAATGTAAAAGTTAAAATGTGACAAAATCTAACATCACACACAAATTCAACAGCAAACTGAGGTGGAGAAACAGACTAAAGTCATTATGAGGAAGTGACTTCTTACTTATCACAGGAAGTAGATGCTGTGATAAGAATCAGCACATCAGAGGTGACAAAAGTCCACACATTCTCTCCTCAAGCAGAAGAACAGATACTTAAAAAAGACAGAAGTACTGATTCAATTTCTTTACTCAAGTAACAGTAATAAAGTACAGGCTCTGAAATGTTCTCAAAGTATCAAAGTAAAAACTATCTGAAGCTCACATCATATTAATATAATTCGAAGACTATTAAACTTAAAGGTAGAATCAGTAGGATTTGTCCCAGCTGTTCTTAAATGCATGATTGTTGAGTCTCATTACCAGGACGTCAAATAACCACATTTTGGGTTGGTAAAGCGTCCCGAGCAGCAACAAAGTGAGAAAACAAGAAAATCCAGGCAGAGGGCTGCAGGGCACAATATTCTCTAAAGCCTCTGGAGCCAAAGATTACAACAAGTTTTACTGCAGTGAAAATTTGTGTTGATATTCTGGTAATATTACTAGATTAACTCTAATTTCATCAAGTCATAAGTGAAAACAGCTGCTGCAAAAACAGCTAAAATCACAGAGGTGTTGCAGTGCTTCAGCTCCAGGACTGAAGAGCTGCTGTAAGTCCTACAAACCACCAGATGTCGCTGCGCTTCAAATATCTTTTTCAGCACAAATAGAAGGAAAGGCCCAGAGTTTTATAAAGCTTCACTAGAAGAAACAAAAGACCACAGGTGCACTAGATGAACTCAAAGGTGAAATGAAGTGCATCAGGTAAAACGTCTGTGAACTCATCTGAAAACACATCAGTGGCTCCTTTAACTCCACCCTGAACCACAGCTCCTCCTCTGCTGCTGCATTGTTGTTTTCTTTTTAGAAAATCTTAGTCACACTTGCACGGCTCCTATAACTTTCTCATTACTTCCTTAAAAGGAAGTGATAGCTGTAAGTTCTTGAGAAGATTCTTTCAATGTGTCTCTGTTAAAGTATAAATGACAGGAAAACAGATGCTTCAACACTTTCCTGCATCACTTGTGAAAATCTTGATTTTCTGCAGCCAGTTCAGAACACAGCAGCTGGATTTCAGCTTCATCTAACAGGAAAGATCATTGAAATCTTGTTGACTTCCTTAAATCGTCTTCCAGCTGAAGAGTTCAGAGCTGATTTGAAGATTTGTCTCTGTGTGCAGAAGAACTCATCTTAACTCACTTTCATTTAGCATTGTTGTTCACATATTTGTGTGTGTGTTTGAATGTGTTTTCAGCCTTAATGGAGGCAGTAACAGTCTTCTCTTTATTATATCTGTTAACAATATCATCTGCAAATAAAGACATCTTCACCACTTCACTCTACTCTGTGTTTTGTGACTCCTTCATGTACTAACAGTGTCATAATGGAAAGTGAATATTGTCTACTATGAATGTCTTGACTCTACTAGTAGTAAACCTTCCCTCTGGTGGCTTGAACAGCTCTGTTCTCTCTGGACACTAAAATATGTCTTAATACAGATAGAAATGCAGCCAAAGTGAGCTGAGAATGTCCAGAAATCTAATAACTCAGGCTACTTTCAGAAGGTTTGGATGCACATGACCACCTACTCTGACCTAAAATGATGTAAATACATTTCACACATCTTAAATGTCCAACTAGTCGTGTCTGCAGTGAGCATACTGTCACACCGCGGTGAGGGGTGTCTCGTCTGGGGATTTTTGTCTTGTGAATTTCATGAAAAGTAACTCTCCTCTCGTTTCAGGTCACTTGCCCTTCCTCTTGTGTCACCGGTCTGACGTCTCCCCTGATCCCTGATTGTTTTCACCTGGTCCCCAATTACCCTCTTGTGCTTAAAGTCTGCGTCTGCATGTTGTCCTGTGCCAGAGTATCATGTTCGTTCGTGTGTCTCCAGCTCCCATGGTCCATGTCTACGTCAAGTGTTCTTCTACAGAGTCTAAGTTGGTATTCTTGTTTTTCTTTCCTCCTCTTAAGAAGAGTGATTTTGAGTTGTAGTTTTTTTCTAAGCAGTATTAAGATAGCCTTGATTTATAGCCTTTTTCTTTTCCCTCTCTTGAGGGGTTTTTTGTTCATAGTATTTATTTTTTGTTTCCTAGATTTAGAGTAGAATAAAGTTTTGTAAATTCCTGAACCTCCCTTGTGTGGAGCGCTTTATGTTGTTTGAGATTTCATAGCTAAGAATCCTCGAAAGAGTAGATTAGTTTATTCAGGTTTTTGTTTCCTCTTCGGAGTGATTTTCTGTTATTTATTTTGTTCTCCCTGTTAATTACCTAGAGAAGTTGAAGTTGATAGCCGGTTTTGTTTATCACTCGTTTCTTAAGAGCCGTGAAGCAATTCAAAGAAATAAAACCTGCTTGATCTGCATAACCCTCTGCATCTGAGTCCTTCTTTAAGTCCAGGCCTGACAGTATATTCTGGCCAGTATGGACTCAGCAGAGGCGGAACAACTGACAGGGCTCTTGCAAGCTCAGGAAGCCCGCATCTCCCGACAGGAAGAGTTCCAGACGGCTATGGCTGCGCATATGGGTCAACTCACGTCCCAACTACACGAGCTGGTTTCGCAATTTCCTCGACCCACCACCCCGGCTCCCGTAGCTGCTCCGCCCACGCCTCATGCCGGAGCAGGAAGTAAGTTGGCTCCACCAGCGCAGTATTCAGGTGAACCAGGACTATGTAAAACTTTTCTCATAGACTGCTCAATTCACTTCGAATTAACCCCCCATGCTTTCCCTACTGATCGGTCGAAGATCGCGTTCATGATCTCGCACCTGACTGGGCGAGCCAAAGCCTGGGCATCGGCAGAGTGGGGCCGGTGCTCTCCGATCTGCAGCTCCCACACAGATTTCCAGGCGGCATTAAAACGCACCTTTGATCCCGTGACGGACGACCGGGAGAAAGCACAGGAGCTGAGTGGGCTGAGACAAGGCAGCGACTCTGTGTGTGACTACGCCATCCGTTTCCGCACTCTTTCGGCAGAAAGCGGGTGGAACTCCACGGCTCTCTATGATGTGTTTTTGAAGGGGCTGGCAGCCCCGATCCAAGATCTCCTGGTTCCTCTAGATTTACCCGCAGGCTTGGACGATCTTATCGCTCTCGCAATCCGGACGGACAACCGACTCAGACAGCTCAGACGACACCGGAGCGACAGGACTGTGATGACCGGAGGAGCCCCGCCCTCGCAAACACAAGGCTGGCCAGCTCTCCACCGCTCCCCGTCGGAGCCGCGTAATAACTCCCCCGCGGAGGAAGAAGGGGACCCCATGCAGCTGGGCAGAGCCAGACTGACACCAGAGGAGCGACGGAGACGGCAACTAGAAGGAAGGTGCTTCTACTGCGGGGAGGCGGGTCACCTCGTCATAACCTGCCCAGCCAAGCGACCCAAGACGGTGAGTCAAATCACGGCTTCAGGCCCCGTCACACGCACTCTCACCAAAGTGAAGTTATTGCATCACACTGTCACCAATCTTGGGGCACTCATAGACTCAGGAGCCGATGAGAGTTTGATGGACTGGGGGTTAGCCGAAGAAATGGACATAAGATCAGAACTTTTAGCTAAGCCCATCAGGGCTCGAGCTCTAGATGGGAAAGAACTGTTTTCCATCACTCATATCACTGAACCTCTCCACATGCAGATTAAGGACCACAGGGAGCATATTCGCTTCTATTTATTCAAAGCCTCCACTCACACACTGATCTTGGGACAACCGTGGCTTTTTCGCCACAACCCCCAGGTAGACTGGAGGACTGGAGAAATCCTAGGATGGGGGGAGGATTGTATTAAAGACTGTCTTTTTAGTCTAGCCCAGAGCAGTAAGGTAGCTGAGGTTAACCTGTTTTCTGTCAACCCTGCCACAGAAGCCGAATATCCGGACTTAAACTCGGTGCCTTCCTGCTACCATCAGCTCCGTGAGGTTTTTAGTAAGACCAAAGCCATGTCTCTTCCTCCACACCGGCCATACGACTGCGCCATTGACCTTCTTCCAGGTTCCACCATACCCAAGGGCCGCCTGTACTCAGTCTCCGGACCGGAGAGAGAGGCCATGAGAGAATATCTCACCACCTCCATAAAGGCAGGGCTAATCCGTCCCTCGTCATCGCCAGCAGGTGCCGGATTCTTTTTTGTGGACAAAAAGGATGGGTCCCTAAGACCGTGCATAGACTATAGTCCTCTCAATGACATTACAATAAAGAACCGTTACCCTCTCCCTCTCATGTCTTCTGTTTTTGACAAACTCCAGCAGGCCAAGGTGTTCACCAAGTTAGACCTCCGCAATGCCTATCACCTGATTCGCATAAGAGAGGGGGACGAGTGGAAAACTGGATTCAACACCCCTAGTGGCCACTATGAGTATCTGGTCATGCCATTCGGACTCACCAACGCCCCTGCCGTTTTTCAAGCCATGATTAATGATGTATTGAGAGATTTCCTTGACCTTTTTGTCTACGTGTATTTAGACGACATTTTAATTTACTCCCCAGACATTGACACACACCAAGACCACGTGACCAGAGTTCTGAAAAGACTGTTAGAGAACAATCTGTATGTCAAAGCAGAGAAAAGTGTGTTTCATGCCGACACCGTCTCCTTCCTGGGCTTCATTGTAGCCCCTGGGAGAGTACAGATGGACCCGGCTAAAATTAGCGCTGTAGCTGAGTGGCCTACACCAGATAGCCGCAAGAAGGTTCAGCAGTTCTTGGGATTTGCTAACTTTTACAGGCGGTTTATCAGAGGCTTTAGCGCAATAGCTGCTCCCCTCCATGCTCTTACCTCCACCCAGGTGCAGTTCCGCTGGTCGCCAGAGGCAGAGAGGGCTTTCCAGGACCTCAAGAAGCGTTTCACTTCTGCTCCCATCCTCACCATGCCAGATCCACAACGCCAGTTTGTAGTAGAAGTGGACGCCTCCAATCAAGGGGTTGGGGCCATTCTCTCTCAACGTTCGGAACAGGATGGGAAGATGCACCCCTGCGCCTTCCTGTCGCGTCGACTGTCCAAGGCTGAACGGAACTATGATGTCGGTAATCGGGAGCTGTTGGCGGTGAAACTCGCCCTAGAGGAGTGGAGACATTGGCTGGAGGGGGCCAACCATCCATTCATAGTCTGGACGGACCATAAGAATTTAGAATATATCAGAAAAGCTAAGAGACTCAATTCTCGCCAGGCCAGGTGGGCGCTGTTCTTTAACCGCTTTTCCTTTTCCCTCTCTTACAGGCCGGGGTCCCGGAACGTCAAGCCAGACGTCCTCTCTCGACTATTCGACCCCGCGCCTGTTGCCAAGGAGCCTGAGACCATCCTTCCACTAACCCGTGTGGTTGGAGCGGTGACTTGGCAGATAGAAGATGAGGTGAAGCAGGCTAATGGTGGAGACCCGTCACCTAGTGGGTGCCCAGATAATCGCTTGTTTGTCCCCGTTGAGTTGCGCCCACAGGTGATCCACTGGGCTCATACCTCACTGCTTTCATGCCATCCGGGAGTTCGGAGGACGATGTTCGCCATCTCTCGGCGGTTCTGGTGGCCATCCATGGAGCCGAGGTTCGGGAGTACGTGGAGGCATGTTCGGTCTGTGCTCGAAACAAGACGTCCTCCGGGACCCGCATGGGCCTACTGCAGCCACTCCCTATCCCCTCCAGACCGTGGTCCGACATATCCATGGACTTCGTCACGGGGCTCCCGGTATCCCAAGGTAATACCACGGTCCTCACAGTAGTGGACCGGTTTACCAAAATGGTCAGATTCATTGCCCTGCCTAAGCTGCCCTCCGCCAAGGAGATGGCAGAAATCATGATGACCAGTGTTTTCAGGGTTCATGGATTCCCTAAGGACATCGTCTCTGACCGGGGGCCCCAGTTCGTGTCCCGGTTCTGGAGGGAGTTTTGCGGGCTCATTGGAGCTAAGGCCAGCCTGACCTCGGGCTACCACCCGGAGGCCAACGGCCAGACCGAACGCCTAAATCAACAACTGGAAACCGGCCTCCGGTGCCTGGTCTCCCAGAACCCCTCAACATGGAGCAAACACCTGGTCTGGGTTGAGTATGCACATAATTCATTGCCAACATCTGCCACAGGTTTCTCTCCCTTTAAATGTGCTTATGGTTTTCAACCCCCAGTCTTTCCAGACAATGAGTTGGAGGTATCGGTCCCCTCCGCCCATGCCATGGTCCGACGTTGCCGCCGCATCTGGGCAGCAGCCCGCCAGGTGCTGATCCGACAGGGAGATCGGGTCAAGAAGGCGGCAGACCGAAAGAGACGGCCAGCTCCCGCATATCAGCCTGGACAGAGAGTGTGGCTTTCAGCCAAGGACTTGCACCTGAAGGTTCCCTCCAAGAAGCTGGCACCACGGTTCGTGGGCCCGTTTCCTGTCACCAGAGTCATTGGCCCCGCAGCAGTACGCCTCCGTCTGCCCCGGTCCCTCCGCGTACACCCGACCTTCCATGTCAGCCAGGTGAAACCATTCAAAGAAAGCCCTATGGTTCCGGCCGCCACGCCCCCCCCGCCACCCGAGGTAGTCGATGGGGGCCCGGTGTACAAGGTTAAGCAGCTGTTGGCGGTACGCAACCGGGGCCGGGGCAGACAGTACCTAGTGGACTGGGTAGGTTACGGACCGGAGGAGAGACAGTGGGTCCCCTCTCGACACATCATGGACCCCACCCTCATTGATGATTTTCATAGAGACCATTCTGAACAGTCTGGGCCGTCAGGAGTCGGCCCTAGAGGGAGGGGTACTGTCACACCGCGGTGAGGGGTGTCTCGTCTGGGGATTTTTGTCTTGTGAATTTCATGAAAAGTAACTCTCCTCTCGTTTCAGGTCACTTGCCCTTCCTCTTGTGTCACCGGTCTGACGTCTCCCCTGATCCCTGATTGTTTTCACCTGGTCCCCAATTACCCTCTTGTGCTTAAAGTCTGCGTCTGCATGTTGTCCTGTGCCAGAGTATCATGTTCGTTCGTGTGTCTCCAGCTCCCATGGTCCATGTCTACGTCAAGTGTTCTTCTACAGAGTCTAAGTTGGTATTCTTGTTTTTCTTTCCTCCTCTTAAGAAGAGTGATTTTGAGTTGTAGTTTTTTTCTAAGCAGTATTAAGATAGCCTTGATTTATAGCCTTTTTCTTTTCCCTCTCTTGAGGGGTTTTTTGTTCATAGTATTTATTTTTTGTTTCCTAGATTTAGAGTAGAATAAAGTTTTGTAAATTCCTGAACCTCCCTTGTGTGGAGCGCTTTATGTTGTTTGAGATTTCATAGCTAAGAATCCTCGAAAGAGTAGATTAGTTTATTCAGGTTTTTGTTTCCTCTTCGGAGTGATTTTCTGTTATTTATTTTGTTCTCCCTGTTAATTACCTAGAGAAGTTGAAGTTGATAGCCGGTTTTGTTTATCACTCGTTTCTTAAGAGCCGTGAAGCAATTCAAAGAAATAAAACCTGCTTGATCTGCATAACCCTCTGCATCTGAGTCCTTCTTTAAGTCCAGGCCTGACACATACGGCATGAAAAACCTCCAGACCACAGGTGAAGTATTGTAACTGTCCAGTTGAACAGCACATATTGTGGAGGCTTGATGCTGCTGTTGTACCCACATTCTCATCAAAACACTTCCCCTTTATTTTTCTGAGAAAAATAAGTTCAGAGAAAGAAGGAGGAACCAACAGGCCTCAGACCACTAACATATGTGTGAAACACGTCAGTGTCATAAATACACCGTGGGACTGGACACAGTGTGAACTTGAGACTCAATAAGAGTCTTCATATAGTTTGTTTGTTACAGCCTTAGATTGACTCAAACATTTTCCTTTGTCTTGTAATCAGTGACTTTGTCTTCTTCACTCGCTCATTCCAGTTTCACAGGATCTTTGTCGGGCTGCTGTGACCTCTGACCTCTTCACTGATGGCTGCATCTCATGTTGCTGATCAAGAGTTTGTGGTTGCTGTCAGTCACTGTGGATGAGAGAAAACTACATTTATAACCTGTAAAAGTGGAAATTGTGAAATTTACAAGAAATTCAGTGAGATAAAAATCTAGAACAGACTAAAATTAAGAATGAAGAAGTGACATCATACAAACCACAGGAAGTAGGTGCAGCTTCTCTCGACTAAAGCACGACTTTAGAAACTCAGATGATCATAAGAACAGAGACAGAAGAAGGAGAGAGACAGAGAATCATGATGGTCGAGTTCAAATGGATTCAAATGTCTTTATTTCTTACAGCGATGCTTCAGTTTACAGGTAAGAAGACGTATATCACATATAGAAATGGAAGGTACATTGCAATAATGTACTTTATTAAATATATTTGATTGAAGTAAGACAACAAAATGTGTTGTTTGTTTACAACATGGTGAGTTTAGTGAACTTTTAGAAACAAGGATAAAGAAATATCACAGATTTCTTCTCATTTCAGTTTATTTTCCATATTTTTCTCTGATCGTGTAAACAGGAGCAGCTGAAAACCCTCCAGCCTCCTTCACTGTCAGAGTTGGAGATGACGTGACTTTGCCTTGTGAAAATATGATAAAGGAACAGCAACAATGTGACAGCACTGTCTGGATCTTCAGTGATTCAAGAAGCACATCAGCAGTAGAGCTGGTTATACTTGGACAGATTGGTGAAAATGCCAAAGCTAAATCAGACAGACTGAGTGTTACAGAGAACTGTTCTCTGGTTATGAAGAATGTCACAGTCGAAGATATTGGTCTTTACAGCTGTCAGCAGTATAAATCAAGAGGAGCTCCATTAAGTTCAGACTCTGAGGTTTATCTGTCTGTTGTCTCCAGTGAGTATTTACATAATAATGTTTTCAGATCAAACTGTGAAACATTACAATAATTATGATCACAGTGATGAAGTTAATTTTACTCTTGTTGTCTTTCTCTCACAATATCTCCATCTTCACCAGTGACTGAACATCAGAACGATGATGAGGTGACATTAAGCTGCTCTGTGTCGACATATGGACGATGTAGACACACAGTGAAGTGGCTGTATGAGGGTAAAGAGGTGAAAAAGGATAACCAAGGTGTAACTACATCACAGTCTCTCTGCTCTGCCTCTGTGCGTGCTCTGACTTATCATCACATTTACAAGTCAGAGTTTAAATTTCTGACGTGTTCAGTGACTGATGGTAACAAAGAGCAGCAGCTGTTTCCCTTCAGACTTCAGTCATCAGGAAAGAAACCAGGTGAGAATATGTTGATCTTCAAACTGATGTGAATAATTACAGAAGATATTTGTTTATTTTAAGGATTTGACATTTTAATATCACATCACAACAAGTGTCGTACTGAACATTTTTTTGTGTTGTGTTTATCTGTTCAGGTGAGGAGACAACAACAACAACAACAACAACAACAACTGATGATGCTTCAACACAAGGTATTGTGTCAGCACTCATTTCTCTTTCTCTCTCTTTCTCTCTGTCTCTCTCTCTCTCTGAGTGGGTGAGCATTTCAGCGAGTGTGTGTTTCTAACTTTTGTATGTTTGTTTGATTGTTTGTTAGATTTATTACTGCAGTTGTATTTTGTGCTGTAGTTTAAAGCGGTTCGGTTCTGGAGCGGTAACGACCGGCCTCGGCTGGAAGTCTTGCCGACTCATGGAGTCAGAGGCGTGGGGCTGGAGAAGCTCACCCGCCGACACGGAGTTAAACTCTGTCCGACTGTTAATTGCTCTGTGGAGGATTGCAGTTTAGCAATCGGAGAAATGGTCGGTTATGACGGTATAAAGTCCACATCTAGGATGAACAATGGAATCGTCATTTTCCTGTACAGCGTTGATAAAGTGAGCATGGTTGTTGAACGAGGTGTAGTGATCCAGGACACCTTTGTTCAGGTGGTACCGCTGGTTAATCCAGCCAAAAAGATCATTTTGTCCAAAGTCCTCCGTTCATTAGTGATGACATGTTGCAGAGAGAACTGACGAGACACGGACAGTTAATGTCTCAATCAAACTGATTCCTCTGGGCTGTAAATGTCCACACCTGAATCACATTGTCTCTTTCAGAAGGCAGGTCTTTATGGTTCTGAAGAACAACACTGACGAGTTCAACTTGATGTTGAAGTTCAGAGTGGATGATTTGGATCACATTGTTTATGCGTCTTCTGAGAGGATGAAATGTTTTGGCTGTGGAGTGGAGGGTCACCTCATCCAGACCTGTCTACAGAAACAAGATGCTGGGACAAATAATGGTGAGACTGCAGCACCAAGTCCAGAACAAGAACACACGCAGAGTTCACAGCAGGAAGACACACAGAGCACACAACAGACTGAAACTGAGCATCAAGGGGCTGCTGGTTCAGGTTCTGTTGGTTCACAGGCTGCTGGTTCAGGTTCTGATGGTTCACAGGCTGGTGGTTCAGATTCTGTTGGTTCACAGGCTGGTGGTTCAGATTCTGATGGTTCACAGGCTGCTGGTTCAGGTTCTGATGGTTCACAGGCTGGTGGTTCAGATTCTGATGGTTCACAGGCTGCTGGTTCAGGTTCTGATGGTTCACAGGCTGGTGGTTCAGATTCTGTTGGTTCACAGGCTGGTGGTTCAGGTTCTGTTGGTTCACAGGCTGCTGGTTCAGGTTCTGATGGTTCACAGGCTGGTGGTTCAGATGCTGTCGGCCCAGTTTTTGATGATCATGGTGCTGCTGATCCAGATGCTGCTGATCTGGGTTCTGTTGGTTCAGGTACAGCTGGTCCGGTTTCTGTTGGTTCAGGTACTGTTGTGGAGGTGATTGATCAGTCACACACTAACAGCGACACAGTCGACACACAGACTGAAACAAAGGAGGCAGAATGTTCTCTGGAGGAGGAAGGTGACATGCTGATAGATGAAGACACCTTTAAAGACAACATGAAGAGGAAAGTGAGCAGTGACGTGTGTCAGTCTTCTGGTAAAGTGAAGAAAGTGTCTCTTCAGAGTGAGTGTCTGCAGTCAGGTGAGTGAAGATGATGAGGAGAGCGATGTGGAGTCTGTAGCTTCCTCACAGACGCGGGCTCACAACAGGAGTGGTTACTCTTTAATGAGTATTAAGAAGTTCCTGCAGAACACTAAGGGAGCCAGAAATGTTCAAGTTGAGGAAGTGTTCCCTGATTTACAGCTCTTCCTTGATTCAGTGAAGGCTTTTAGGAGAAGTCCTGGAGCTCTGGAGGAGAAAGCTTTCACTGACCAGGAGACTTACCGTCTGAAGAAACTGCTTCAAAAGGTCAAAAAGCAGTTAGATGATGATGAATAAGTCTAATAGATATTCCCTCTTCTCCCTGCTTTGTTCACTTGCTTTTGTTTTACACCTTGATTTCTTTGCTATGGGAGACATAAGAATAGGCAGCTTGAATTTAAACGGAGCAAGGGATGATGGGAAAAGGGCTTCACTTTTCAAGCTGTGTTCTCTCAAAAAGCTGGATGTTATTCTGGTACAAGAGACACACAGTACTTCTGATAACGAGACTGACTGGAGGACAGAGTGGAGAGAGCAGATGTTTCTAGATGTTTTAAATGAAGTGATTGATAAATGTAATAATGAGGAATATGTATTTATCTGTGGAGACTTTAACTGTACTGAGGACAGTAGGTTAGACAGGAACCATGCAGAGCCTCACGCTGCCTCACACTCGTCTGCTTCATCTCATGGAGGCTCAGGAGTTGTGTGATGTGTGGAGAGGCTTTCATAATAAACAGAGACAATATACCTGGACACACGCTAAAGATAACTCACTGTCTATGACCAGGCTTGATTGATTTTGTTGTTTTAACATCATTGAATGCATTTAAAAGTTGTTTTATCAGCCCTGTTGGCTTCTCTGATCACTCACTTGTGACACCTTCTGTTTTTATAAAATGTGTAAAACCCAACAGTGCCTATTGGCATTTTAACACGACTTTACTGGAGGATAAAAACTTCAGAGAAACTTTGTCTTTTTTTGGAAAAAACACCAAAGTATGAGCTGCAGGAGGACAGTCCTTACCTTACTGCCTCAGAATGGTGACCTGCAGTTCATCAAAAACTGGAGGCCTGTGTCACTGCTCTGATCTGATTATAAGCTGCTGTCCAAGGTGTTGGCGACCAGGCTGAGCAGAGTGATGAACAAGTGATTCAGTGTGATCAGACCTACTGTGTACCAGGCAGGCTGATTTCTGATAATATTATTTTGATTTGTGACTTTTTAGAGATCTGTAAGCTGTTTGGCCTCAAAGCTGGCATCATATCAATGGATCAAGAAAAAGCTTTTGATCGTGTTGAGCATGAATATTTATGGCTCACGTTGAGTTGCTTTGGTTTTAGTCCTGGTTTTATTGATAAAGTTAGGGGTTTTGTATTGTGACATTCAGAGCATCCTGAAAATGAATGGTGGTTTGAGTGCTCCTTTTCAGGTTCAAAGGGGAGTTAGACAAGGCTGCACTCTCTCTGGCATGTTATACTCTTGAGCAATCGAGCCTTTGTTGCACAAACTTAGAGCTGACCTTCAGGGGCTGACTATTCCAGGTTGTAATGCACCTTTAAAATTGTCAGCCTATGCAGATGATGTGGTCATCCTGGTGGACAGCCAGCAGAATATTGATGTGTTGGTAAAAGATGTCGTCCAGTTTGGCTCAATATCCTCAGCCAAAGTTAACCGGGACAAACGTGAAGCTCTCGGTGTTGGTGGACTGGAGAAGAAGCTCAGTTTAACTGGGGGGTTGATTTGGAAGACAGGGGGGCTGAAATACTCAGGAGGGTTTTTAGGTGATCCTTTGTTTGTTCTTAATAACTGGGAGAATGTTCTCGAAACGGTCAAAGGTTGTTTAACAAGGTGGAAGCAGATTAAAACCAAAATGTCCTACAGAGGTCGAGTCCTCATCATTGACAATTTGGTATTGTCCACTTTATGGCATCGTCTGTCATGTGTTGACCCCCCACCTGATCTGCTGTCAAAGATCCAGGCTCTTCTTGTTGACTTCTTCTGGGACAGACCGTGTATCTGAGCAGAAGAAACAGAATAGAGAAAGCTGTGGATGATGATGCTGTTTTCATGTTTGTAAAAATGTTGAAAGCTCGTTTAAAAATAGATTTTAATTATTACAGAATGATGAAAGATTTGGAGAAGTTTTCCAGTGCGTGGTGTTAGAAACATGTGCTCTGCTGTGTTGTTGATGATGAGCTGTTCTTTGGAAGTTTACTGAGATGATCTGAATTCTGTGAATGTTGAATTGTTGACCGTGTTGGTTTTGTATCTTGTTTGTTGTTGTGGTTTTAAAATATCTTGAATTTTTTATAAAGTATGTTAAAATTCAAATTATCTTTCTCTCTCTCTCTCTCTCTCTCCCTCCCTCTCCCTCTCTCTCCCTTTCTCTCTCAATTTTCAATTCAATTCAAAGGGGCTTTATTGGCATGAAAGTTTCAGCAACAATTTTGCCAAAGCATCAAAACACAACTTGTCCAAACACTCAGACAGAACACAACAAACAACAACATGAACACCAACACAACACCAAGATTGATTTACATTAATTATATATACAGTATATCCTCTATATCCTGTGTGTGTGTGTGTGTGTGTGTGTGTGTGTGTGTGTGTGTGTGTGTGTGTTGACACATATTGGGCAGCCACAACCAATTACAAAAGCAAACAAACATTTTGTCAGACATAAAATGTTTTGAAGGTTTTTATCAACCTTCTATTTTTAATCAATTTTAATTTCTATGAATCACTTGAATCACTAACATGACTAAGCACGTGTTGTGCTCCTGATGTTTGATGATAACTTTGTTCTCTGACATGATGTTTCTGCTCCACAGCTCGTACAGATTGTTCTGTTGTCGACTACATCATGTTGGTTCTGCGTGTGGCTGAACTCGTCCTAATTACTGTGATTACTGTTCTTCTCATCAGAGCTCGAGGTGAGAAAATTCACACCAACATTTGTTTGGACTGATGAACACAAACTGTCAGTTTAGAGCTGAAATGTTACTCTGTGCTTTATTTTCCAGGGAACCAGAGACCAGTGAGGCGTTCACGTGCAGCAGCCAGTCAGGTAAAGATCATATCAGACAGGAGCTGGTGGTGCGTTCAGGTTCAGCTGACTCAGTTTATAAACATCAACAGTCAGCTGGGAGGAACATTTGGAGCACTTTTGGGATAATATATATACACACACACACACACACACACACACACACACGCACACACACACACACACATATAAATATATATACAAGCAACAGTAAGTGATGGTGCGTTCAGATGTTGTCAGATTATTTCTTATTTCTTGTGTCAAATGTGGGTCAATGATGTGAAAGTTGTCAGTTAAAGTGTGTCAGAGTGACAGTTTGTTTGTGCTGTGTTTCACAGGTGGATCATGATGAAGATGAAGATGATGGTGTGGTGAAATATGAAAACTGTGGAGACACTTCTGCCTCTGTCAGACTGCACTGAAGAGTTCAGAGCTGATTTGAAGATTTCCTGCTTGTTGTTGAAGCTGCAGCAGCTTGAGCTCAGTTTCATGTCTCTGTGTGCAGAAGAACTCATTTTAACTCACTTTCATTTAGTATTTGTAGGAGCCTTAATGCAGTTTTCTTGTTGATAGAATAATTTAAGTTCATTATAAGGAATAAGGATAAGAATATTTACATTATTTACAGTTTTATACATATGGTTTGTTTATGGCCAGGCAATAAGTACAGGTTTTGGTAATTTCAATATTTGTGGACAGCTAAAATTATCTTTATAGTTTATTCGTGGTACTTTATAGTGGACGGATGTATTTTTGTCGGTAATGTGAATTTGTGGTCAGTCAGGACAAGCGGGGAGTGGAGCCACATCGTTTAGTTTATTGACCTCTCTCTCTCTCTCTCTCTCTCTCTCTCACTCACTCCAGTACATTCTCTCATTACATGTGTAGGACGCGATTTGTATTTAATTTTGTGACAATTTATTTTTTTAACATATTTGC
Organism: Pagrus major; assembly: GCF_040436345.1. Classification (NCBI taxonomy): domain Eukaryota; kingdom Metazoa; phylum Chordata; class Actinopteri; order Spariformes; family Sparidae; genus Pagrus; species Pagrus major. The sequence goes on from NC_133236.1 coordinate 10,078,784, forward strand.
GTGTGTGTTTGAATGTGTTTTCAGCCTTAGTGGAGTCTGTAACACTGGCAGCTGTGGCTCAGGGGTAGAGCCAGCATCTTGCTATCGGGAGGACGCTGGCTCGATTCCCCTGGTCTGCATGTGAAAGTGTCCTTGGGCAAGATGCTGAACCACAAACTGCTCCTGATGTGCTGGTCGGCACCTTGCATGGCAGCCACCGCCATCAGTGTATGTATGTATAAATTACTGTAAGTCGCTTTGCACAAAAGCATCTGCTAAATGTAAGTAACAGTCATCTCTTTATTATATCTGTTAACATTATCATCTGCAAATAAAGACATCTTCACCACTTCACTCTGTGTTTTGTGAGCATACAGCACAATAAACCTCTAAACCACAGCTTATACATACTGTATGCAGTAAACATTGCCCCTTTGCAAAGTAAATATTTTTTTCATTGATGTAGATCTAATATGTTTACATTCTAGCTCATTCCTATTTCATTATTTGTAACAATTAAAAGTATAATATATAAGAATTCTGAATCAAATGTCTAAAATCAACTTTGTTATATATTTTGTTGAGTTGTGTACTTGCAGTACATCATCCCAGATGTTTGCAACAATGTTGTCGCCGCTGCTACTTCCATGACAGGGAAGTCAGCGAACAAGACTAAATTTAAGGTGAATACAATTTTAAACATCTGTGAACATTTATACCTTTAAGTCACATCAGATAGATTTTAATCAGCAGTGGTGGTTGTTTAATGGTGTGTTCATCAACATTGAAGCGAGTTTGAAGGCAGGAACATTTGTATTTATTTGCTTTACTCATGTCAGTTTACTGTAAACTAGGTGTGTGTGTCTGTGAGGTTAAATTCAAGACAACTCTCTGTGAATTCAGTAGCCTACTCACCACAGACTCTGCTTCTCTCTCCTCTTCTTCCCCTCTCCTCTCTGTATCTTTACGTTCATGAAGTGAAGTACATTTCCCCTCCAGCTCCAGTCAGCAGTCAACATTACACAACATAAACACCTGACAATGGAGGTCAGCTCCACAGATCCAGCTGCAGTCAGAAGTGAACATAAATCCACTTTGTAATCCCAAAAGTTTAAAAGTAATTTCTTAGATCTCCTCCTCTCAGTAAATGCTTCCGGATCAGAGCAGAATCTGAAGTGATTCCTGGTGTTTATTCTCCAGAGGGTCTGGCTCTAATCTGGACTCTCTAGCCAGCTCTAGCAGCTCCCACTCCACCCGGCCCTCCACACAACACTCTGAATCCTTTGATTTGTTCAGATAGAGACACCCCTAGTGGCAGAAGTTACATATTGTTTGTTTGAACAGTTGTTTGGCAATATTTTTCCTTGTAATTACATATTACACATATACACTCATATAGAAAAATCCAGTTCCTTAGTTTATGATTTAAACTGTGGGGTCCTACAAGGGTCCATTCTGGGCCCTGTATTGTTTTCTGTATACAAGCTTCCTCTCAACCTGATCATCCAGAAGCATGTTGTTTCCAGCATTGTTATGCAGATTATATACAGCTCTATGTCCCTCTCAAGTCCATGAATTCATGCACTTTAGATAATCTACTCACCTGCCTCTGTGATATTGAATGCAGGATGTCACAAGTTTCTATAATTAAATGATGCCAAATAAATCGTTTGTTGTAACTAGTCTCAGTGAGTCCAAATCTTCCAGGAGTTCAAGTGGTTTTCAACAGAATTTGATAAACGTCTCTGTCTTCTGTCCTAATAAAGTATTGACTGTGTGTTCCTGTGAGCCTTGTGTGTTTCTCATGTTTATCTGCTCATCAATAGAGGATCACACCTGCAGAGCTCTGCTGCTGTTCTCATCATTCTCATCAAAACACTTCCCCTTCACTTCTCCGAGAGAAATAAGTGCAGAGAAAGAAGGAAGAACCAACAGGCCTCAGACCACTAACATATGTGTGAAACACGTCAGTGTCATAAATACACCGTGGGACTGGACACAGTGTGAACTTGAGACTCAATAAGAGTCTTCATATAGTTTGTTTGTTACAGTGTTAGATTGATTCAAACATTTTCCTTTTTCTTGTAATCAGTGACTTTGTCTTCTTCACTCGCTCATTCCAGTTTCACAGGATCTTTGTCGCGCTGCTGTGACCTCTGACCTCTTCACTGATGGCTGCATCTCATGTTGCTGATCAAGAGTTTGTGGTTGCTGTCAGTCACTGTGGATGAGAGAAAACTACATTTCAAACCTGTAAAAGTGGAAATTGTGACATTTACAAGAAATTCAGTGAGATAAAAATCTAGAACAGACTAAGATTAAGAATGAAGAAGTGACATCATACAAACCACAGGAAGTAGGTGCAGCTTCTCTCGACTAAAGCACGACTTTAGAAACTCAGATGATCATAAGAACAGAGACAGAAGAAGGAGAGAGACAAAAAATCATGATGGTCGAGTTCAAATGGATTCAAATGTCTTTATTTCTTACAGCGATGCTTCAGTTTAAAGGTAAGAAGACGTATATCACATATAGAAATGGAAGGTGCATTGCAATAATGTACTTTATTAAATATATTTGATTGAAGTAAGACAACAAAATGTGTTGTTTGTTTACAACATGGTGAGTTTAGTGAACTTTTAGAAACAAGGATGAAGAAATATCACAGATTTTTTTCTCATTTCAGTTTATTTTCCATATTTTTCTCTGATCTTGTAAACAGGAGCAGCTGAAAACCCTCCAGCCTCCTTCACTGTCAGAGTTGGAGATGACGTCACTTTGCCTTGTGAAAATATGATAAAGGAACAGCAACAATGTGACAGCACTACCTGGACCTTCAGTGATTCAAGAAGCACATCAGCAGTAGAGCTGGTTACACTTGGACAGATTGGTGAAAATGCCAAAGCTAAATCAGACAGACTGAGTGTTACAGAGAAATGTTCTCTGGTTATGAAGAAGGTCACAGTCGAAGATGTTGGTTGTTACAACTGTCAGCAGTATAAATCAAGAGGAGCTCCATTAAGTTCATACTCTGAGGTTTATCTGTCTGTTGTCTCCAGTGAGTATTTACATCATAATGTTTTCAGATCAAACTGTGAAACATTACAATAATTATGATCACAGTGATGAAGTTAATTTTACTCTTGTTGCCTTTCTCTCACAATATCTCCATCTTCACTAGTGACTGAACATCAGAACGATGATGAGGTGACATTAAACTGCTCTGTGTCGACATATGGACGATGTAAACACACAGTGAAGTGGCTGTATGAGGGTAAAGAGGTGGATAAAGATAAACAAGGTGTAACTACATCACAGTCTTCCTGCTCTGCCTCTGTGCATGCTCTGACTTATCATCATATTTACAAGTCAGAGTTTAAATTTCTGAATTGTTCAGTGACTGATGGTAACAAAGAGCAGCAGCTGTTTCCCTTCAGACTTCAGTCATCAGGAAAGAAACCAGGTGAGAATATGTTGATCTTCAAACTGATGTGAATAATTACAGAAGATATTTGTTTATTTTAAGGATTTTAAGTTTTAATATTACATCACAACAAGTTTTGCACTGAACAGTTTGTTGAGCTGTTTATCTGTTCAGGTGAGGAAACAACAACAACAACTAAATTAACTGAAAACAGCAGAGAAGACGGAAACAACACAACAGGGTCTGGGAGCGATGATGCTTCACAGGGTAGTGAGCAGGGGCGATTTTAGGATTCAAGAACATCAGGGGCTAAGGGGAAAAGAACAGGGGATTTGAAGTTTAATTGTTACATCGCACATTTTGTACTGAACAGTTTGTTGAGTTGTGTTTATCTGTTCAGGCGAGGACACAGCAGGGTCTGGGACCGATGATGCTTCACAGGGTAGTTAGTGAACATTTTTATCTGCTTCTACAATCTGTTAGATGCTGACAGACACTTTGTGTCTCTGTTTTCTGGTTCATGTTGTTTCATTAGTAAATGGATGAATGTTTTTACATTTTAAATTAGTTTCTGTTGTATTATACGTTTATTGTTGTCCTTGCAACGTACAGCTGAAAGCTCCGTAAGGAATCAGTAAGTGGACATTGAGTTAAGTGGGTAATGTGTTTTGTTTGCTTGTTTGGTCAAAGTAGATTCAGATTGTGTTTACATCGGATGCAGTCTTTGTACTAAAAGTGTCAAATTAAAATGACATGTAACTCTCTTCAACAGGAAGCTGCAGCCAACATGCTTCAAATATTTTCATTATGTTTCCAGATTGGCGGTGGCTGCTCATCATTCTGGCTGTGGTCTTAGTGGCACTTTTAATAATTGTTGTGAAAGTCATCAGGAGGAAGAGAGCTGAAGGTGAGAGCACAGAGAAAACTTTTTTAAACAAGATGTTACAACAAAACTGGATTTTCTTTGTGGAAGCTAAAGTCAACTCTCTTTTTTGTCTTTTCAGAGAACAAAACACGGCTGGAGGACAATGTTGTGAGTATAACATCCTGCACAGATGTACTGCATATGTTACACAGGTGTTTTTATTGTACCCTGACTACATGTGTGTTAAGTGAACTGTAAGATGCTTTTTGACCAAACTATGTTTATTCAGGGATTAGCCTCAAACCCGGCAGTGACTCAGTCTGCTCCAGAAACCAGTCAGGGCACGGTGAGATCACACGCTACCGTCTTGATGGTGTCATATTGTGTGATAAAGATAGAAAGGGAAGTCAGATAACACAAGGGACTACACTAGAGGAGAGCATGAGTAGTCAAACAGAGGTCAAACCACCACAGATAAACTGCTACACAACATGTTGACACGTCATTTGAAACATGAGAGATAGCATGAGCACATTGGCGGAATTAAAAGAATGTAAAATAATGTTAAACTAGAACAGAATAAAGTGAGAAGTGTGAGTCAGATTAAATCTACATGTTGTCCTCTCTGTGCAGGCTGACCCTGGAGATGGTGTTTGCTACGCCTCCATCAGCTACACCAGGAACACCAACAGGAGAGATCGGGTAAGAAAAACAGGAAATCTTCAGACTTCAAACTGAATCACTTTTGTGTTGTTGTTATTTCATCGTGTTGTGTTCATGTGCTGCTGGATTTCATAAGGTTGTGTTTACTTGCATTATTCTGTATAATATAATATTGTGTGATTTATTTGTTGTGTTGTTTGTTTATTGTTTTCAGGTTCAGGGAAACGATGAAGATGATGATGATGATGAAGCAGTGACCTACACCACCATCAAAGCTTCCTCTCTTTCTGCTGGAGCATCTGCTGATCCCAGCAACCTGTACGCCACCGTCAACAAACCAAAGAAATAAGAGGCCACAGTGTAGCCACAGCTCGTACTGATACACTTGTTTTACATTGATAATGGATTTTAGTGAATGCTTGATGATCTTTTTGAGGATTTTTTGCTGTAACAGGCCTTTTATCCAGTACGGGGTGCAGTCGGTTAACTAGTAGCACATTAGTGCTTTAATATGATAATCTGTAAAAAGAGTAAATGCCAGATTGGCTTTGGAGTGTAGGTATCAGAAAACAGGTGCTCTGAGGATCCCAGGTCATTTCATAAACCAGAATACAGAGGTCACACTTGTATTTTGCTTTGTGATCAATAAATCATAACCAAAACATTCCAAGGCACTGTTTTGCAAAAAATACTATGCTAATGTTGAGTTTTAGTTAAAGATGTGTTGGTTTTTGCTGTTATTTTTGTATCTCCTGTTATTGTTTGATATGCAGTCATTTTAACATCTATATCGCTCAATAAATCAATAAATGAACCAACTGACTTGTGTAATTTCAGCCTTTATCGACATAAACATCAAACAATTTATGTTTTGTAGAGAAACATCTATAAAATAATACATTTCATCTTAAGCTGCTTTAATATGATCAAAAGTCGAGTGAAAAAAAAAACATTTTCACAAGAAATGTCTTTTACAAGAGGAAATTACTTCAGGGGAGTTTTATTTCCTCTCTGCACTCTAAAAACAGGATGCATCTATCACAGTACATGTTAGCAGGTTATGTAACATGACTGTCATGTCTTTCTTTTGGTCAGAAATATGTCATACTTGACACTAATCTGCTCTTAGTGTCACAGCTGGAATATTGTGTATTATCAGCGAGCCAGATCAAGGATTTACATTTTATGACCTCATGTGTAATTTTATTCAAATTCTGATATATGAGCATTTTCTTGCTACACAATAGTTTATGGTCATAGTGTTCACTGTCAGTTTCAGCAGGTAGATTAAAGTGTGTTTGTGTTTTTCTCATGTTTTATCTTCAAAATGCCATTTTAACATCAACAGTAGTAGTTACCAGCAGGCTCCAGCAGGGGGAGCATACAACTGTCATAATAAGGGTTAATGGTCACCTGTGCTTTAGGAGAATGTGTATATCTGCCGAGTAGACTTTGTAATACAGTATGTTCATGTATTGTGAGTGGGATATTTGGACACTTGCAGGGAAGAGGATTATTTTTGTACATGTTCTACAGCGATGAGTTCCTTGAAACAACTAATCACAGCAGTGTTAAAGTTTTTCTGACAGAGTTCAGCATGGAAAACTCAAATCAAATATTCTCTGCTTGTGTCTGTGTTTTTGTGGTGGTTGCTTTGTATTACAAACAGTGCAGTGCAGTGCAGTCTCTGCACCTTCACCAGTCAGCTCATGTGGAACATCCTCACCACCTGCTCATATGGACTTATGTACAGTATATGGATTTATCATAGTCTGTAACTAAAGTCAGTGACAGGCCTCACAGAATCGTTACACTCCATATTTTCATTGTGAGTCCTGATCATGATGCAGGCCGAGTTCACTGTAACTACACTTCAATAAGTATTCATGTATTAAACTTTATATGTGACGTGAAGCAGGCAGTGTGATCGCTGTAAACATAGCATTACTGTGGTTACAGTTGTGCGTAATGCTGATGGATGCAAAGACTTTCACTGTCCTCACAGTGCTGCAGGACAACATGAATGGAAGAATTAATAAGTGTTTTCCAACCTCCATCTCAGACACATACAACTGTTTTTCTGTGCCAGAAATATGCACTTTCTGCACTTCAGTCATGTTACATAACCTGCTAACATATACTGTAATAGATGCATCTTGTGTTCAGAGTGCAGAGAGGAATTAAAACTCTCCTGGAGGAACATGGATGCTTTTCATCTTAGTCAGGACATGAGTAGTGGTCACTTCAGCCTCTTGTGGTCGAAATGAGTACAACAGAAAGAAACAAAATATGAGAATCAAATTCCTCTTGAATTTTTTTTGTTTTCACACAAACATTTAAGAACTTAGAAAATGGAGCACTAGAAAAAACAAAAACTCTCACTTGCCCCTCAGGGCTTGTGTAGTTTAACAATAAATTATATAAAGACAACAAGTTGCATTTGTGCAAATATTTATCTCAACTAACAATCTTCAAATATGCATCAAATGCAGATGTTTGTTAGTTTAGAAAGATGGAAACGGTTGGTTGAATGGTTTAACGCTCACCACAACCCGTAACTTAAACATTGTAAAACTGCTCCTGTATATTAGCAGCTCACAGAACTGAGGAACTACACTTTCACATCACTGCAGTTGTCAATATGATCAGTTTTATTGTGATTTTCACCTCTGTTGAAACTATTTCTGTGCCAAGGCGACGGCCATGTTGGTGTCCGTGACGTGTGTTGAGAGAGACGATGTAGTTCACTGAGCGGCTTCACACAAAACTAGATGATATTTTACTTTAATTACAACAAACTGGGCGTGACTTCAGCTCTCTATGCTCCTGATTAAATGTAAAGTTTAAAATGTTACAGAGGTTCCCACAAGAGATTCAAAGGAGAAGGTGGAACATCACACAAATTCAACAGCACACAGAGGTGATGAAACAGACCGAAGTCAGTATGAGGATGTGACTTCTTCCTCATCACAGGAAGTAGATGCTGCGATAACTTTTCAGAAGTGTGAGTGTGAGACCGAGAGAGAAACACAATGGTTGAGTTCAGGTGGATTACATTTTCTTTATTTCTGATGCTGGTGGTCAGTCTGACAGGTAAGGATACAAAACTGCATTCATATTACTAATTGTTATGTATTCTTCCTTTAACTGAGACGGACAAGTTTAGTTTGTAACATGTTGAGTTCAATGAACTCTTTGACACTGAAAATGAGACGTTGTATCTAAAATTAACATCACAAAAGCTGTGAGCGTAACAGTGAAACTCATATTTATTAATATTTGACTTTTCACTCTCTTTATCTCAACAGCAGTAACAGGGAAATATCCCTCCGTCGCTGTCAGAGTTGGAGATGAAGTCAGTTTGTCTTGTGAAAATGTGAAACACAATCAGGAGAAGTGTAACAGTACTACCTGGATCTTCTTTGGTTCAACAAAGGCAGTACGGCTGTTTGATCGTGGGCAGATTCACAAAGAAGCCCAAACTAAATCAGACAGACTGAGTGTTAGAGAGAACTGTTCTCTGGTTATCAAAGACATCACAACCCAAGACGGTGGTGACTACTTCTGCATGCAGATCCAATCAGGAGAACAACAAGGTCCAGTCACTGATGTTTATCTGTCTGTTGTCACCAGTGAGTATTTACATCATAATGTTTTCAGATCAAACTGTTCTTGTTGACTTTCTCTCACAATATCTCCATCTTCACCAGTGACTGAACATCAGGAGGCTGATGATTCCACTTTAAACTGCTCTGCGTCGTATCATGGATGGTGTAGACACACAGTGAAGTGGCTGTATGAGGGTAAAGAGGTGGATGAAGATAAAGACATGGAGACATCACAGTCTAACTGCTCAGCTACTGTGACATTTCATACCTCTGATCTCAAGAAGTCAAAGCATCACGAGTCCTTTGAGTGTGAAGTGACTGAAAATTTCACTGGAAACGTTCAACAGTTTACCTTCAGCCGTCAGTCCTCAGGAGACAAAACAGGTGATGAGCTGATTAAAATCACTTCAAACTAATTAACTCATTCTTTTTTTTTTAATGTTTGTTTAGATTTCAGGTTTTAATCTTACATCATTCTTTGTCATTCATTTTATGCAGATGATTGTTTGTTCTAACTAAACAGTTTGTTGCATTCTGTGTTGATTAAGGTGATGATGCAACAACAACCACGGTGTCAACAAGAGGTAATAAATGTACATCAGTGAAAATTAAACCATCAGAAGGTTAAAAAAACATTTACAAACAACAATGTTGGAATTAAAGAAGAAGGTAGAGACTGATCAGAACTACATTCAGTTCAAAAATGCAAAAGACACTGTCTTGTTTCAGATATCAGAGGTATAGAGACAGTAAAAGAAGCCATTACCAAAGAGCTCATCATCAAAACACCTCTGATTATATTTAACTCCTCTAATTTCTCTTCTCAGTTTGGTGGCGGTTCATCATTGTGTCTGTGGGTTTGTCAGCACTCTTGATAAGTGTTGTTACAGTCAACATGTGGACGAGAACTAAAGGTGAGAGCAACCACAGATGAAACAGGAAGCTTTGATAAACCTGGACTTTCACTGTGGAAACTAAACTCGACGCTCTTTTTGTCTTTTCAGGGAACAAAACACAGAGAGAAGAAAACAGGGTGAGTTTTAAACTCACTGTCTGAACATTTGTTGGCGATTTACGTTTCTGCAAAACCACAAATGTGTTGAAACTTTAAATTTGTTATGTTGCAACTTTATATTTCTTTGGGTTCCTTTGTCATTTTTATTTTTTTATTTTTTGTTTAGGTTTAGGCACCAAAACCACTTGGTTAGGGTTTGGAAAAGATCATGTTTTGGCTTAAAATGTCTGTTCTGGTAGTCACAAACTGGGCCAGAGATGTCCCAACTTCCTGTCAGAAAAATTAAGAAGGGACTGAGTGTAGTTATTTTAACCCAAAGTATGATCTCTTTCTAAACTTAACCAAATCGTTTTTGTGCCTAGACCTAAGGAAACCACAACCATTTGACGACATTGATAACAGTCCAAAAGAAAAAGTATGTAATAATGTGATCATGTGAAGTGTTTGTCAGCAGCTACAGTAGAGCGTCATAGTTTAAAGTTTAAGGCCACTGATCAAGCTACTAAATTTCATGAACTGGAAGTGAGAATGTGTTGACAACGCTCTGGTTAGGTTTAGGCACCAAAACCACTTTTAGTTAGGGTTCGGAAAAGATCCCGTTTTGACTTAAAACACCAATTCTTGTCGCCTCAAACACAACTGGAACTTGTGGCAAGGCTTCCTAAAAAATATCCAGTGCTGTTGCGCTTACAAATGTTGAAACACCAGCTTGATCTCCTTGGGACTTCCAGATATGAAAGTCTGACCATTAGAATGTAATGTGAATGTGATATGAGCGATTTAGTGGAAATGTCAGTATTGTAAGTAGCTTTATGATGCACACAAATGTGAAAGTATCAGTGGTGTGCAGAAACGTTAACTGCCATCATTTTATCCTGGCGACTGGGCTCGCTGTTTTTTGAGACGATAAGGACGTCAGGTAGTGAATCTTAAAGTAAACCATTATTTTGGATTTCCTTGTGCTAAACGTGGAGCACCGGAAGCCTGAAAGTCAGAGAATTGTGATTGTAATCTGAAAAACAAAATACATGTCTGAGTCTCTGAACTTTTCCTGAGTGTTTGTTAGGAAGGTGAATTAATAATGCTCTTTCTAGCAAGACACTGAACTCAACTGTTTCTCTGGAGCTGCTTTGTATTTCCACACTTATTTGCTCCATTTTCACACAGAGTGTTGTGTTTTCCTCAGGAGGATAATGATGAAGATGAAGATGATGGTACAGTGATCTGTGAAAACACCGGAGAGCCGTCTGCCTCCGTCAGACTCCGCTGATCATCAACATCAACTCATCATAGAAACGAGTCCACTGCTGTTAAATATCATCTCATCATATTTCACATGAGTAGATAACAATAGAATCATAACATCTTTTTAACAGTTAGACTGGATGTATTTGTTTTTATTCATTAATGTGACAAATGTGTTTTCTGTGCCAAGCTATTTGTGTTTCAGTCTGAGCTGGACCAACAGGCTTGAGTCAAACTGGTGGACGAGGAGTTTGACTCTTCACCTGTCTGTTTATGTGTGCTGTAAACATCACCATGAATCCTGTCTGTTTTACAATAAAGTATATAAAGAAAATAAGTTGCATTTGTGCAAATATTTATCTCAACTAACAATCTTCAAATATGCATCGAATGTAAAAGTTCAAATGTGACAAAATCTAACATCACACACAAATTCAGCAGCAAACTGAGGTGGAGAAACAGACTGAAGTCATTATGAGGAAGTGACTTCTTACTTATCACAGGAAGTAGATGCTGTGATAAGAAACAGCACATCAGAGGTGGCAAAAGTCCACACATTCTCTCCTCAAGCAGAAGTACAGATACTTAGAAAAGACAGAAGTACTGTTTCAACTTCTTTACTCAAGTAACAGTAATAAAGTACAGGCTCTGAAATGTTCTCAAAGTATCAAAGTAAAAAGTATCTGAAGCTCACGTTTTATTAATATTATTCAAAGACTATTAAACTTAAAGGTAGAATCAGTAGGATTTGTCCCAGCTGTTCTTGAACGCACCACAAAGACAGTTGATTGTTGAGTCTCATTCCCAGGACGTCAAATAGCCACATTTTGGGTTGGTAAAGCGTCCCGAGCAGCAACAAAATGAGAAAACAAGAAAATCCAGGCAGAGGGCTGCAGGGTCTCTGCAGATACAAGACACTATCACGCCTTTCTTTCCATTCCAGCCTCCCTCTCTGTCTGTTTCTGTCTTCTTAGTCTTCTTACGTCTTTGATTCATCTCGCTACGTCTGCTGTGCGTGATATGCACTGATAGGTTGAAATCAGTCTTGATCCGATGTTGGGAAGGTGATGTGCAATGACACAAAATAAAAATAAACCATAATTCCCCTCAAATGCATCAAACTAAAGTAATGAGACTGTTCTGAAAGTGTAAGGAGGAGAAAGTATAGATATTTGTGTTCAGATGTAGAGAGGAAAAGAGAAAAGGTGTCAGAAAAATAAACACTCAAGTAAGTTAGTTAGATTGATAGACTGATTTTTTCACAATTCTGACTTTTTTCTCTGAAACATCAGACAGAATTCTGAGATGAAACTCAGAATTGTGGAAAAACAAGTCAGAACCCAAAAAGGTTTTTTCTGTGGCCCTAATCCTCTTCCATACGATGCTAACATCAAGGTCAGCCGACAAAAATATATCGTCCCTGGCGCGCTCTATAGCATTAAAACATTTCTATTTTAGAAGACATTCCTTCTTCGTTGGATTTGTGGGACTCACAGCCACCCTGAATGTCAGCCCTACTCATAATACGTCACAATTTGTGTCATGTTTTCTGTTTAGAGCAAAAGAAGTGCTCGCCGCTCGTGAGAGGAGGATGTATGGTGGAAAATAAAGTGCTGATTTGCCTCGACATAATATTCTCTAAAGCCTCTGGAGCCAAAGATTTCAAAGTTTGAATTGCAGTTTTGAAGTGCAGTGAAATGTTGTGTTGATATTCTGCTAATATTACTACATTAACTCTAATTTCATCAATTCATAAGTGAAATCAGCTGCTGCAAAAACAGCTAAAATCACAGAGGTGTTGCAGTGCTTCAGCTCCAGGACTGAAGAGATGCTGTAAGTCCTACAAACCACCAGATGTCGCTGCGCTTCAAATCTCTTTTTCAGCACAAATAGAAGGAAAGGCCCAGAGTTTTATAAGGCTTCACTAGAAGAAACAAAAGACCACAGGTGCACTAGATGAACTCAAAGGTGAAATGAAGTGCATCAGGTAAAACGTCTGTGAACTCATCTGAAAACACATCAGTGGCTCCTTTAACTCCACCCTGAACCACAGCTCCTCCTCTGCTGCTGCATTGTTGTTTTCTTTTTAGAAAATCTTAGTCACACTTGCACGGCTCCTATAACTTTCTCATTACTTCCTTAAAAGGAACTAATAGCTGTAAGTTCTTGAGAAGATTCTTTCAATGTGTCTCTGTTAAAGTATAAATGACAGGAAAACAGATGCTTCAACACTTTCCTGCATCATGTGAAATCTTGATTTTCTGCAGCCAGTTCAGAACACAGCAGCTGGATTTCAACTTCATCTAACAGGAAAGATCATTGAAGTCTTGTTCACTTCCTTAAATCGTCTTCCAGCTGAAGAGTTCAGAAGATTGAAGATTTCCTGCTTGTTGTTGAAGCTGCAGCAGCTTGAGCTCAGTTTCATGTCTCTTTGTGCAGAAGAACTCATTTTAACTCACTTTCATTTAGCATTGTTGTTCACATATTTGTGTGTGTGTTTGAATGTGTTTTCAGCCTTAATGGAGTCAGTAACAGTCTTCTCTTTATTATATCTGTTAACAATATCATCTGCAAATAAAGACATCTTCACCACTTCACTCTACACTGTGTTTTGTGACTCCTTCATGTACTAACAGTCATAATGGAAAGTGAATATTCTCTACTATGAATGTCTTGACTCTACTAGTAGTAAACCTTCCCTCTGGTGGCTTGAACAGCTCTGTTCTCTCTGGACACTAAAATATGTCTTAATACAGATAGAAATGCAGCCAAAGTGAGCTGAGAATGTCCAGAAATCTAATAACTCAGGCTACTTTCAGAAGGTTTGGATGCACATGACAGCTACTCTGACCTAAAATGATGTAAATACATTTCACACATCTTAAATGTCCAACTAGTCGTGTCTGCAGTGAGCATACAGCATGAAAAACCTCCAGACCACAGGTGAAGTATTGTAAGTGTCCAGTTGAACAGCACATATTGTGGAGGCTTGATGCTGCTGTTGTACCCACATTCTCATCAAAACACTTCCCCTTCACTTCTCTGAGAGAAACAAGTGCAGAGAAAGAAGGAGGAACCAACAGGCCTCAGTCCACTAACATATCATCTTATCTGTGCTCTTTCCAGCTGCTACAGTATCACCATATGAAACCACGGACATCAAGAGTCAAACTGTGCTGGATGAGGAGTTTGACTCTTCACCTGTCTGTCCATGTGTGCTGTCAAACATCACCATGAATCCTGTCTGTTTTATCATAAACACTATCTCAAGAAACAGCAAACATTTATCTGAAATAACCATCTTCACACGGTCAACTTCTTCCTCTTCTCCTTCTTCTTCTGCTCTGGAGGTGAAACATTTCACTGTTCAATTCTCTGAAAGTGGAAGTTGTGACAGAGTTTTTGGCTGTTTGGACATTTACAAGATATTCAGATGAATAAAAACAAAAAACAGACTAAAATGAGGAAGTGACACCATATGAACCACAGGAAGTAGGTGCAGCTTCTCTCGACTAAAGCACAACTTTAGAAACTCAGATGATCATAAGAACAGAGACAGAAGAAGGAGAGAGACAGAGAATCATGATGGTCGAGTTCAAATGGATTCAAATGTCTTTATTTCTTACAGCGATGCTTCAGTTCACAGGTAAGAAGACGTATATCACATATAGAAATGGAAGGTGCATTGAAGTTTCTTTATTGGGTACATTGGATTCAACTAAGACAAGAAAATCTGTTAATATTTGTCGTTAATGTGGTGAGTTCAGTGAACTTTTGGAAACAAGGATAAAAAAATAATCATCACACGAACAATGAACATAAACATTTTCTCATTTCACCAGTTTCTCTTATATTTATCTCTCATCTTCAACAGCAGTAACTGGACTGAATCACACCTCCATCAGTGCCAGAGTTGGAGATGAAGTCACTCTGCCTTGTGACAATGTGATCAAACATCAGGACAAATGTGACAGTACTTCCTGGCTTGCCAATCGTTATGGGGTATCTGCAAAACAGCTGGTTAATCTCGGACGGATCAGTAAAAGTGAGATTCCCAAATCTAAATCAGACAGACTGATGGTGACAGAAAGCTGTTCTCTGGTTATTAAAAATGTCACAGTGGAGGATGTTGGTCGTTACAACTGCAGACAGTTTAACAAATCAGGAAAACAACAAGGTGAAGATGCTCTGGTTCATCTGTCTGTTGTTAACGGTGAGTATTTAAATCTTAATGTTTTTAGATCAAACTGTTTTGTTAGAACAAAATACTAAACATTACAAAACTAATGATTACAGTGATGAGGTTCATTTTATTCTTGTTGTCTTTCTGTCTCATCTTCACCAGTGGAGAAACACCAGGTGGATGGTAGAGACATCTTGATCTGCTATGTGCTGTCATATACTGAGTGTGGACACACAGTGAAGTGGCTGTATGATGATAATATGGATGGAGTGGAGACAGTACGGCTTGGCTGTTCTGCCAGGGTGACATTTAAAACTCCTCATCTTAATCAGAAGTTTAACTATTACAAGTTACCTGAGTGTGAAGTGACAGATGATCAGAGTGGACAAACACTGCTGTGGAATGATAACTCAGGTACATTTGGTCTGATTTCATGAATCATAATTTTAAGATGACGTTACTAATTCTCAGTGAGTCTCTTTGGATGGTAAACACCAGGTATCATATTATCATTTGTGATGTGTTATCATTTCATGTCCTATTCAACAATGAAGGAAGCAAGACATCTGCAGAGGACGACACTCCACCACAACTAGGTGCTCTCTCTCTCTCCCCCCCCCCCCCCCCCCCCCCCCTCTCCCTCCCTCTCTGTCTCTCTGTCTCTCTCTCTGACCACTAAACTCACAGTTAACATCTTTTAGATGCTGACAGACACTTTGTGTCTCTGTTTTCTGGTTTGTGTTGTTTCATCAGTAAATGGTTGAATGTTATGAAATGCTTGACACAGTGGCTGTAGAAAAATATTATTTTGAAATATTTGCATTCATACACAACCAATTACAAAAGCAAACAAACATTTTGTAAGACAAAATGTTTTGAAGGATTTGATCAACCTTCAGCCATGTAGTCAAGAGTTAAAACTATCAAATGATTATTTAAACACTTCTGAAAGTCACTTGTAATCTTCTTCTCTTTTAGGGAAATGATTTTGGAACTAAACAGGAAGCTGCAGCCAGAATGTTGTTTCTAACATGAGAAGCCATTTTTATTTCCATGAATCACTTGAATTAGATTTTCACAGATCAAAAACATTTATTCATTTCATTTTTTCATTCATTTATCATTAATGAGACGAGTCTGCAGCTGTTATCTTAGTACAGTGTGTCAGCGACCGCCTGACATTTCCATCCCCAGAGCCACGTCACTGACATGAGTAAATACATGTGTTGTGCTCCTGATGTTTGATGATGACTTTGTTCTCTGACATGATGTTTCTGCTCCACAGCTCGTACAGATTGTCCTGTTGTCAACTACATCATGTTGGTTCTGCGTGTGGCTGAACTCGTCCTAATTACTGTGATTACTGTTCTTCTCATCAGAGCTGGAGGTGAGAAAATTCACACCAACATTTGTTTGGACTGATGAACACAAACTGTCAGTTTAGAGCTGAAATGTTACTCTGTGCTTTATTTTCCAGGGAACCAGAGACCAGTGAGGCGTTCACGTGCAGCAGCTAGTCAGGTAAAGATCATATCAGACAGGAGCTGGTGGTGCATTCAGGTTCTGCTGACTCAGTTTATAAACATCAACAGTCAGCTGGGAGGAACATTTGGAGCACTTTTGGGATAATATATATACACACACACATATATAAATATATATACAAGTAACAGTAAGTGATGGTGCATTCAGGTGTTGTCAGATTATTTCTTATTTCTTGTGTTAAATGTGGGTCAATGATGTGAAAGTTGACAGTTAAAGTGTTTCAGAGTGACAGTTTGTTTGTGTTGTGTTTCACAGGTGGATCATGATGAAGATGAAGATGATGGTGTGGTGAAATATGAAAACTGTGGAGACACTTCTGCCTCTGTCAGACTGCACTGAAGAGTTCAGAGCTGATTTGAAGATTTCCTGCTTGTTGTTGAAGCTGCAGCAGCTTGAGCTCAGTTTCATGTCTCTGTGTGCAGAAGAACTCATTTTAACTCACTTTCATTTAGCATTGTTGTTCACATATTTTTGTGTGTGTTTGAATGTGTTTTCAGCCTTAATGGAGTCAGTAACCGTCTTCTCTTTATTATATCTGTGAACAATATCATCTGCAAATAAAGACATCTTCACCACTTTATTCTACTCTGTGTTTCACTAACAGGACCAAGCCACAGTTTAATGTTAAGGTAGTTTATTGAAGTTGGTAGAAGATTTTGAAAAGGATAGGAAAGGGGTCGGGGTTGTTGGATGAGGGAAAGGAGGGGTCGAGGTAGGTGGATGGAGAAAAGGCAGGTCGAGGTGGGTGGATGGAGAAAGGGCGGGTCGAGGTTGGTGGATGAAGAGGGGGGTTTGAGTAGAGTTGAGAGTTGAGTTAGGCTTGCCTATCTAGATTTCACAGGTGATTGAATCAGGGTGACATGGGTGGTTGAGTTAATGATGCACAGGTGGTTAGGTTGATGAGACACGGGTGGTTTGGTTGATTAGACACGGGTGGTTTGGTTGGCTGGGCCTGGGTGACAGATCATCCAGAAGGAGTGGCGTGGTCCAGTTCCTGAACCTTAGTTATAATGACTCCATTTTTTGAGCATACAGCACAATAAACATCTAAACTTCAGTTTATACATACTGTATACAGTCAACATTGCCCTTTTGCAACGAAAAGATTTTTATCATTGATGTAGCTCATTCCTGTTTCATTATTTGTAACAATTAAAAGTATAATATGTAAGAATTCTGAATCAAAATGTCTAAAAACAACTTTGTTATATATTTTGTTGAGTTGTGTACTTACAGTACATCATCCCAAATGTTTTCAACAATGTTGTCGCTGCTGCTACTTCCATGAAAGGGAAGTTTGCAAACAAGACTAAATTTAAGGTGAATAAAATTTTAAACATCTTGAAACATTTGTACCTATAAGTCACATCAGATAGATTTTCATCAGCAGTGGTGGTTGTTTAATGGTGTGTTCATCAACAGTGAAGCGAGTTTGACAGCAGGAACATTTGTATTTACTTGCTTTACTCATGCCAGTTTACTTTACTGTAAACTAGGTGTGTGTCTGTGAGGTTAAATTCCGGACAACCCTCTGTGAATTCAGTAGCCTACTCACCACAGACTCTGCTTCTCTCTCCTCTTCTTCCCCTCTTCTCTGTATCAAGTCAGCAGTCAATATTACACAACATAAACACCTGACAATGGAGGTCAGCTCCACAGATCGCTGCTGCAGTCAGAAGTGAACATAAATCCACTTTGTAATCCCGAAAGTTTAAAAGTAATCTCTTAGATCTCCTCCTCTCAGTAAATGGTTCCCGATCAGAGCAGAATCTGAAGTGACTCCTGGTGTTTATTCTCCAGAGGGTCTGGCTCTAATCTGGACTCTCTAGCCAGCTGTAGCAGCTCCCACTCCACCCGGCCCTCCACACAACACTCTGAATCCTTTGATTTGTTCAGATAGAGACGCCCCTAGTGGCAGAAGTTACATATTGTATGTTTGAACCGTTGTATGACAATATTTTCCCTTGTAATTACATATTACACATATACACTCATATAGAAAAATCCAGTTCCTCAGTTTAAGATTTAAACTGTGGGGTCCCTCAAGGGTCCATTCTGGGCCCTGTATTGTTTTCTGTATACAAGCTTCCTCTCAGCCTGATCATCCAGAAGCATGTTGTTTCCAGCATTGTTATGCAGATGATACACAGCTCTATGTCCCTCTCAAGTCCATGAATTCATGCACTTTAGATTATCTACTCACCTGCCTCTGTGATATTAAATGCAGGATGTCACAAGTTTCTATAATTAAATGATGACAAATGAACCGTTTGTTGTAACTAGTCTCAGTCAGTCCAAACCTTCCAGGAGTTCAAGTGGTTTTCAACAGAATTTGATAAGCGCCTCTTTGTCTTCTGTCCTAATGAAGTGTGGACTGTGTGTTCCTGTGAGCCTCGTGTGTTTCTCATGTTACCTGCTCATCATTAGAGGATCACACCTGCAGAGCTTTGCTGCTGTTGTACCCACATTCTCATCAAAACACTTATACATACATATGTGTGAAACACGTCAGTGTCACAAATACACCGTGGGACTGGACACTGTGTGAACTTGAGACTCAATAAGAGTCTTCATATAGTTTGTTTGTTACAGTGTTAGATTGACTCAAACATTTTCCTTTGTCTTGTAATCAGTGACTTTGTCTTCTTCACTCGCTCATTCCAGTTTCACAGGATCTTTGTCGGGTTGCTGCGACCTCTGACCTCTGACCTCTTCACTGATGGCTGCATCTCATGTTGCTGATCAAGAGTTTGTGGTTGCTGTCAGTCACTGTGGATGAGAGAAAACTACATTTCAAACCTGTAAAAGTGGAAATTGTGACAGTTACAAGAAATTCAGTGAGATAAAAATCTAGAACAGACTAAGATTAAGAATGAGGAAGTTACATCATACAAACCACAGGAAGTAGGTGCAGCTTCTCTCGACTAAAGCACAAATTTAGAAATTCAGATGATCATAAGAACAGAGACAGAAGAAGGAGAGAGACAGAGAATCATGATGGTCGAGTTCAAATGGATTCAAATGTCTTTATTTCTTACAGCGATGCTTCAGTTCACAGGTAAGAAGACGTATGTCACATATAGAAATGGAAGGTGCATTGCAATAATGTACTTTATTAAATATATTTGATTGAAGTAAGACAACAAAATGTGTTGTTTGTTTACAACATGGTGAGTTTAGTGAACTTTTAAAAACAAGGATAAAGAAATATCACAGATTTTTTCTCATTTCAGTTTATTTTCCATATTTTTCTCTGATCTTGTAAACAGGAGCAGCTGAAAACCTTCCAGCCTCCTTCACTGTCAGAGTTGGAGATGACGTCACTTTGCCTTGTGAAAATATGATAAAGGAACAGCAACACTGTGACAGCACTACCTGGACCTTCAGTGATTCAAGAAGCACATCAGCAGTAGAGCTGGTTATACTTGGACAGATTGGTGAAAATGCCAAAGCTAAATCAGACAGACTGAGTGTTACAGGGAACTGTTCTCTGGTTATGAAGAATGTCACAGTTGAGGATGTTGGTCGTTACAACTGTCAGCAGTATAAATCAAGAGGAGCTCCATTAAGTTCATACTCTGAGGTTTATCTGTCTGTTGTCTCCAGTGAGTATTTACATCATAATGTTTTCAGATCAAACTGTGAAACATTACAATAATTATGATCACAGTGATGAAGTTAATTTCACTCTTGTTGTCTTTCTCTCACAATATCTCCATCTTCACCAGTGACTGAACATCAGAACGATGATGAGGTGACATTAAACTGCTCTGTGTCGACATATGGACGATGTACACACACAGTGAAGTGGCTGTATGAGGGTAAAGAGGTGAAAAAAGATAACCAAGATGTAACTACATCACAGTCTCTCTGCTCTGCCTCTGTGCATGTTCTGACTTATCATCGCATTTACAAGTCAAGGTTTAAACTTCTGAATTGTTCAGTGACTGATGGTAACAAAGAGCAGCAGCTGTTTCCCTTCAGACTTCAGTCATCAGGAAAGAAACCAGGTGAGAATATGTTGATCTTCAAACTGATGTGAATAATTACAGAAGATGTTTGTTAATTTTAGGGATTTGAAGTTTAAATGTTACATCACACGTTTTGTACTGAACAGTTTGTTGAGTTGTGTTTATTTGTTCAGGCGAGGACACAGCAGCAGCAGCAACAACAACAACAACAACAACTGCAACAGGGTCTGGGACCGATGATGCTTCACAGGGTAGTTAGTGAACATTTTTATCTGCTTCTACAATCTGTTAGATGCTGACAGACACTTTATGTCTCTGTTTTCTGGTTCATGTTGTTTCATTAGTAAATGGATGAATGTTTTTACATTTTAAATTACTTTCTGTTGTATTATAAGTTTATTGTTGTGCTTACAACGTACAGCTGAAAGCTCCGTAAGGAATCAGTAAGTAGACATTGAGTTAAGTGGGTAATGTGTTTTGTTTGCTTGTTTGGTCAAAGTAGATTCAGATTGTGTTTACATTGGATGCAGTCTTTGTACTAAAAGTCTCAAATTAAAATGACATGTAACTCTCTTCAACAGGAAGCTGCAGCCAACATGCTTCAAATATTTTCATTATGTTTCCAGATTGGCGGTGGCTGCTCATCATTCTGGCTGTGGTCTTAGTGGCACTTTTAATAATTGTTGTGAAAGTCATCAGGAGGAAGAGAGCTGAAGGTGAGAGCACAGAGAAAACTTTTTTAAACAAGATGTTACAACAAAACTGGATTTTTTTTGGGGAAGCTAAAGTCAACTCTCTTTTTTGTCTTTTCAGAGAACAAAACACGGCTGGAGGACAATGTTGTGAGTATAATATCCTGCACAGATGTACTGCATATGTTACACAGGTGTTTTTATTGTACCCTGACTACATGTGTGTTAAGTGAACTGTAAGATGCTTTTTGATCAAACTGTGTTTATTCAGGGACTGACCTCAAACCCAGCAGTGACTCAGTCTGCTCCAGAAACCAGTCAGGGCACGGTGAGATCACACACTACCATCTTGATGGTGTCAGATTGTGTGATAAAGATAAAAAGGGAAGATGACACAGGGGACTACACTAGAGGAGAGCATGAGTAGTCAAACAGAGGTCAAACCACCACAGATAAACTGCTACACAACATGTTGACACGTCATTTGAAACATGAGAGATAGCATGAGCACGTTGGCAGAATTAAAAGAATGTAAAATAATGTCAAACTAGAACAGAATAAAGTGAGAAGTGTGAGTCAGATTAAATCTACATGTTGTCCTCTCTGTGCAGGCTGACCCTGGAGATGGTGTTTGCTACGCCTCCGTCAGCTACACCAGGAACACCAACAGGAGAGATCGGGTAAGAAAAACAGGAAATCTTCAGACTTCAAACTGAATCACTTTTGTGTTGTTGTTATTTCATCGTGTTGTGTTTATGTGCTGCTGGATTTCATAAGGTTGTGTTTACTTGCATTATTCTGTATAATATAATATTGTGTGATTTATTTGTTGTGTTGTTTGTTTATTGTTTTCAGGTTCAAGGAAAAGATGAAGATGATGATGATGATGAAGCAGTGACCTACACCACCATCAAAGCTTCCTCTCTTTCTGCTGGAGCGTCTGCTGATCCCAGCAACCTGTACGCCACCGTCAACAAACCAAAGAAATAAGAGGCCACGGTGTAGCCACAGCTCGTACTGATACACTTGTTTTACATTGATAATGGATTTTAGTGAATGCTTGATGATCTTTTTGAGGATTTTTTGCTGTAACAAGCCTTTTATCCAGTACGGGGTGCAGTAGGTTAACTAGTAGCACATTAGCACAGCATTATGTGGCTGCTTGAAATGTAAATTTACATAATATATGGTACATTTTTCTGGCTTTGGAGTGTAGGTATCAGAAAATAGGTGCTCTGAGGATCCCAGGTCATTTCATGAACCAGAATACAGAGGTCACACTTGTATTTTGCTTTGTGATCAATAAATCATGAGCAAAACATTCCAAGGCACTGTTTTGCAAAAGTTAATATGCTAATGTTGAGTTTTAGTTAAAGATGTGTTAGTTTTTGCTGTTATTTTTGTATCTCCTGTTATTGTTTGATATGCAGTCATTTTAACATCTATATCTCTCAATAAATCAATAATGAACCAACTGACTTGTGTATTTTCAGCCTTTATCGACATATCACATATAGAATAATAATCTTAAACTGCTTAAAGATGATCAAAACTGTAATTTTACAACCAAAAATTTGGCCTTGTGATCCTCCGATCACAAAAATCAGGATGAGAAAGACGAATGCAGCAAAGATAAAAGAAGTGCAGCAACAATAATTTTCGATCTAAATCAAGTTGAGCAGATATTTTCTGTCACTGATTCAATCAAATAATTCTGTAAGGAAGGAGGACAGATAATATGATTTGAAATAAACATGTAAAAACGTACATTTTAGCTTATTATCCAACACCACTTATGGATAAACGACTCTAATAATGCAAACCATGGCAACAACAATTGTGTCCTAGTTGTGTTCATCACTTTTAGTGTCCCCTGAAAGGAATGTTTTCTTGATTTGCTTGTTTTTCAGTGCATTAAGCTCTCAGGTATGGAAACTGAGAACAGCCATGCTGGCAATTATTTTTTTAATTCCATTATTTCAAGATCACTAATTGATTATTTCCATATCTTGAGATAACAGAGCTTGACATAAAACCCACCAGCACAGGCTAACATCTGGCTTTTGTCTTCAGAGTGAATGTGTATAGTCGGCATTCAGCTGCCTGGTTGGTACTGCATATGTACAACTCTCAACAGAGATGAGAAAGAAGCCAGATGTCTCACTCCAACTTCTGTTATCAGCTCTAAACTATGTTTGTAATTCAGAATGTTATTGATTAAGACTTTTTATAACAAGTGTCCGATCAGGTATATGATTGGATGCTTTCTACTGTTCCCTGCTTTTCTGGTGCATTTATAAAGACGGATGTGACACACAAGTAAAAACTGAAAGGCAAACCTGTCTCCTGGAATTGTGAAAGGTGTCAATTGCCTATTTTTAGCCATTTTACCATTGTTTAAAACAAATATCTTGGAGTAAAAGTGGAATACAGTGGTCAACTTCAAGCAGATGTGTTACTGTCCAGTTGGCTACACCCAAAATAATTCTCTATGGCAAAAAAAAAAACAACCTCTCACAGTGATGGGTGTGGTTATGCCATAATAAAAAATGTATGTAAATAAATAAGAGTGAACTAGTCTGATGTGTTGTTAAATAGTGTTACTCCTCAAATTAAATCAGTTCCTGCAGTTATCAAGATGCCATCTATGCATGCTGGGAAATCTCTCCTAATCGGTTTGATTATCATCTTTTAGAGTTAATTTTCTCAAGATGATGAGATAATTAAATCCATTAAAAAAAAAAAAATTGTAAGCATGGCCATTCTTGGCTTATGTACTCATCAGCACCGTAATAAAGTAATGATACTCCGTCTACAAATGTCTATAAACCATCTTTAAATGAGGGTTGTGTTGACAGTATCAGTTGTTACTTGTAATCTAATAGAAGTTTGGTTCCTTTAATCACCACTCAACAAGAAACACAAACTTCCTGTAGTGCAAATCCTCACGCAGATATGATACCATAGCATACATTTACTTTGTGTGAGAAAGCAGAACCTACACACACATATTCTCCTTCTTTCACACACACACACACACACACACACACACACACACGTTTATAGACAGTAATTAGTGTGTGTGTTGAGCATGAAGAAATTGCAGTTGGGGGGGTTGTTAATGCAGCTCAGGACAAAGGGCTGTCAAACAAACTGATTCTGCTTCAATGACGCCCCCCGACAGCACACATTCCACACACAAGAAGGCTTGTCTGACACAAGGCTAACGGGGGATTAAGATGAGGAAATCAATTAAAACATAAAGATGAGTTAGCTCCTCAAACTCACTAACTGATTGAGGAAGCTGTCTTGTCATCTTTGCACAGATTCTTACTCTTTTCCAGACAAGTTTAGCGGGAACTCTGGTGTTAAATGTTTCCCTGTGAGGTGTTATTACAGTGAAAAGCAAAAAAAGGTAACGTTTTCTCCTAAACGTGGATTTACTCTGAGATGTGGCACCAAACTTCACCTCAAACCCAACTGACACCCATGAATGAGAGTAATTACATCATTAGGCATACAAATGGGCTAATTAAGCTTTTTTTCTCCTCGTCCAAGGGTCCATAAGACCATGACCCATTTTCAAATATCCAATAAAAACTCAGAGAAAATCTCCTGAGCCAATGGGATGCATGGCGCCACCCACCTGCATGCATAATAATAAGGAGCAGAATAATAACACAAGGGGGGAAACCTACAGAAGCTGCAGCTTGCTCAGTGTGCTTTGGAGATTACTTTGCCTCCCTGAGAACCTTCACCATGGTCGACGCCTTCTGTGCCACTTGGAAACTGGTTGACAGTGAGAATTTTGATGAGTATATGAAAGCACTTGGTGAGTAACAGCCTTCTTTAACTTTTAAATTTTGTTTCTTTTCATTCACAAATACAATAAATCAAGACAGAAAAATAACTTTTTTTCTGCTTATTCTAAATGAAATGTTCAGAGGTTGTCGTAAAACAGAGTTAACAGTCATATTTCACCTGTGTCCTCTGGTCAGGCGTGGGCTTTGCCACCCGGCAGGTTGGTAATGTGACCAAGCCGACCGTGATCATCAGCCAGGAGGGCGACAAGGTGGTGATTCGCACCCAGAGCACCTTTAA
This sequence comes from Pagrus major, assembly GCF_040436345.1. Classification (NCBI taxonomy): domain Eukaryota; kingdom Metazoa; phylum Chordata; class Actinopteri; order Spariformes; family Sparidae; genus Pagrus; species Pagrus major. The sequence goes on from NC_133236.1 coordinate 10,104,075, forward strand.
GAACACGGAGATCTCCTTCAAGCTGGGAGAGGAGTTCGATGAAGCCACCGCTGATGACAGGAACTGCAAGGTAGGTTGAACACAAAACTTTTCAAAAGTTCATGTCTACATTGTGTTAAAGAGGAGAACAAAGACTGGTCGGAGGCTAAATCAAGCATTTTTCATGCTTTCTTCAGTCCTGATTGAGAGGTTTCTGAGAGGTGTCTAACTTGTGTTTATCTGAAATTAAATAAATAAACTTGTTAATTCAAGATCTCATTTTTACCACTATCACCACTCATCTCTCCATGTGAAGAGTAGATTTTAAGTTAAAAAGAGTTTTTTCCAAGTGCTGTTCTGATCGGACTTTGAGTTCCTTTGTTTCTATTTGTGGTTCGATGACAAAAATTGACTTGAATCTTGAGACCTCCAGAAACAGACCAACATCTGGCAGTATCTGACTCGTTTAAAACATTCCTGTCTTTCAGGCCATAGTGACTATGGATGGAGACAAGCTGGTCCACGTCCAGAAGTGGGACGGCAAAGAGACCAAGTTCGTCAGAGAAATCAAGGACGGCAAGATGGTCATGGTAAGCCGAAGATACCCTGATCAGACGTGCTTCTACTTCCTGTCCTGTTTGACTTGAAATGTGTTAATTTAATTATTAATAAAGCAGAAGGGGACACAGTTAGGTAGCCCTAAGATAGATACAGAGGGTAAAATCATCATCAGAGAAATCTGTTGTGCGGAGTTATAGCACCAAGAAATGTTTAGTTTTTATAAAATGTTCCTGGGCTTTCAGGACCTTTTAGTAGACAGTACTTCCAATAATCAGATAAATGTCTTACCACTGGAAGTCGTTCACTCTTCTGTTTGCTCTCAAATAAAAATAAATATCTCAGAAGTCATGGTGAATCAGGAAATGTAATGGAAAATATGCAGCTTGTTAGATATTATTCGTGAATCATTTGTATGGAAAACATTCTGCAGATCATCTCTTTGGGCTCCTAAAGGACATTAAAATCAAAGATGTTGTGATAAAAAGTCCCAAATCACTCTCCAGACAGCTTTATTGTCTTTCTTAAGCTCAAAAAATGCAGCTTTGCGTGCCCCTTTCATGCATTCATAGTCAAATTAGCTTGTTTGTATTCAGCTGCCCAAAAGCTTCCTGCTAGTTGTAGAAAAAGTTAAAAGAAAGTTTTTTTTGTTGGTGACATGAAATATTTGGGAACACTGAATCCCCCGTCATGGTAACTGTCTTCTCTCCCTACAGAATTTGACCTTTGAAGACATCCATGCGGTGCGCAGCTACGAGAAGGCATGAGTGCTCAGACTGACAGCATCCCAAACCGGCCAAGAAGTGTTGATTTTCTAATTATTATTGACTGTATGCTTCTCTTTGCACTTCATCCTCCTCCACATGTACACGGCCTGCAGGCTGCACATGTTTTGTAAGAATTTTTTTTTTTTATATATGAGGAAACATTTCTGTCATGATGGATGGATCGTCTTTGCAGCCCTGTGTGAAACATGAAATAAAAAAACACAGAGTGAATGTTTGTCTCTTCTCCAGTGTTGTTTAAAGTGCCCAAAAGTCATACTTAGTGAGTAAAAGTGAAGATATCGTGTTAAAATATTACTTTGGTAAACATGAAACTCACCCTTACGAATAGTACTTGAGGAAAAGTCTTCTTTTTTAATCTGATTGTCACTAAAATAGATCAATTTAAAAAAGTGCTACTATAACTATGATGCAGCTTGTAAAGTTACAAGTAACTAAAGTTATCAAGTAAATGTAGTGGAGTAAAAAGTACAATATTTTCCTCCAACGTAGTGGAGTGGAAGTATAAAGTAGCATAAAATGGAATCACGAAAAGGCACCCATATGAATAGTACTTGAGTAAAAGTCTTACAGTATATAATATGAAGTATTGAAAGTACAAGAAAAAGTAAATCTTATGTATTCTAACATGTATGCATATATACTATATTATTGGCTCGATTATCATCAAAGTTACTAAACCAAATCAAATAATGTGTATAAGTGCAATATTTGCCTGCCAAATGTAGTGGAGTGGAAGTATAAAATTACAGAAAACGGAAATACTCCGGTAGAAATACCTCAAAATTGCACATAAGTACAGCACTTTAATAAATGTTCTTAGTTACATTCCATCAGTGGTATCAGCTTGAGTTGGTACAGTAGTTTCTTTATAAATTTCATATACTGTTACGGATTAAACCACCCAACAGCCACTGAAACAGTTCAAATGAGCTCCACTTCAAGTAGCTACAACAGTACAGTGTTGTAAAAAGTACCCCATCATACTTAAATAAAGTAACATTACTCTGATAAAAGTGGATGTGACCCATATGAATAGTACTTGAGTAAAAGTCTTGAAATATATAATATTAAGCATCAAAAGTACAAGTAAAAGTACATTTGACATATTTTTATGTGTATGTATATTTACTACAGATGATTCCATGCCTGATTATCATCAGAGTAATTAGTAACTAAAGCTGTCAAATAAAGGTGTAAAAGCAATATTTGCCTCCAAAATGTCATGGAGTGGAAGTATAAAGTAGCAGAAAATGGAAATACTCAAGAACAAATTCCTCAAAATTGCATTTACGTACAGTACCTGAGAAAATGTACTAAGTTACTTTTCTTCAGTGCTCTTCTCTGATGTAATCGCTCCATCATCCAGCACGATTCATTCCTCAAACAACCAAAAGACTCAAGTTTAAACCCCAGAGTCAAGTCATAAAAAACTTAATTCTAGCCTCGACAATCATTCAGGTTTCCCTCATTTGTGATGATGTCGAAAGAAAAAAAAACAATAAGAATATGAGTGAAAACATTTCTAAAAGAGCAATTCTCAGTGAAAACACTTAAAAAACTAAAGGCAGATTTTCCCAGATCAGAATAAACCTGCAGGACTTAAACCATAGTTATGCTTTTTAGTTATAGGGTGATGAATGTTCAATAAAGGATTTATAGATGAAAAGATATGTTTATCTTGCCTGATTCCAGAGGTTTGAGGGTGGAAGCAGCAGCCTGGGACTGATAGAAAGACTGTCTCTACTGAACGTTCAAAGGGAAGCTGGATCTGTTTCTGTACAAAAATCTATTTTTTTATGAAGTCCTTATCTGGTGTTGACCTCTGATGCCACTGCATTATGACTAAAGGCTATCATTCCCTAGTTTCTATGTTTTTATTGTCTTGTGGGGTTAAAAATGTTCTTGGATCCCAAATTATTAATTGATAATTAGAACACGTCAGGCAAAGTGACAATTTGTGCTGAAAGTGGGATCCTACTATTTTACATCTCAACAACACAATACAATGGGTGCTTTTTTTTGCCCTGCAAGGGAAAAAGTTTGCACACCCCCGCTCTAGTGGTACTGAGCCATGCAAACACTCCTGGTTTCAATGTCCCAGCTTTTTTAGGTATTCAGCAGCAGTCGGTCTTTCTAGGAGCAGTGTTCCCGTTACCCTGGCTAACCCACAGATCTCACCGTCAACAATTACCAGAAAATGTGCAACTTTCAGTGAACTGACCCTTTAAGTTCGAACCTTATTCATTACACAAAATGTTTGTGAGTCTGTCTGTGAGGTACTGGGTAATGGTCCCTCTGAGGCTCTCTAAAAAGTGTTAAAATTAAAACAATCGATTAAGGAAAAAACACTCTTTGTTTGAAATGCGTAACCTGTGGTAGGTAAATGTACATTTGGCCTCATAAAAATAGGTCATAAACCAAAAAAGGTTGCGAACAGTTGATTTAATGTTTATTTCACTATATTTATCAGATGACTCTGGGGGGGATATGGTGTAATTGGACCATTGACAGGCTTAAAAAATAAAACTCTCTGCTAAAATGTCTTCATGGTGTAACAAAATGAGGAAACTCAAGATATTGGAGCTTTGTGTTAATAACCTTCAGATTTGGGGGAACGTGTGTTAGGACAGAGTGAATGGTTACATCATTAAGGGCTTCATCATGTGGGATTCAGATCATTTACTTAAGTAAAAGTAACAACATCACACCCTAAAAATACTCATATAAAAGGAGTATTTTATTTTATTGTAATGTTGTTGATGGTGGAGGTGGAGCTAATTTGAACATGTTTGTATGTTTAAGTAGTTAAAGCTACAATAATGCATCTTATTTTATAGGATCATCACATATTTTTCATGTAAAGTTTGTTAAAAAAGGAAATGTAAAGGTTTATAAACATCAGTTGCAACTTTATAACCCATCCAAATAATGTTTACTGATGAACTACACTGTATTTATTAACCATTTACAAAGTTTTCTTAACATCAGTTGCAACTTTACAATAAACAGTTGTTTAATAAATGTTTTTTAAGACATTCGTTGTTTATTAACAGTGAATTGTGTCAGTGATGGTTATTATAAAGTGTTACTGTAAAGTCTTTATTTGTAACCTCAGAGTATAAATACAATCCTTCACTGGCCTCCAGTATGTGTTAGTGCCCTCCATGTCTCAGCTCACACGCTGCAGACTTTCTGTTTTCATTTTCACAAGTTCCTCCTGCTGAGCTTCAAAACACAGAGTCACGTGATCATTTCACCATCGTACTTCCTGTTTAGTTCAGCGGACAATGACCTGACGTTACTTTGGTTGGTTAGGTAATATGTAGACAGTGTGAAACACCGTCCTGTCGGTTTTTAGCACTATGAACATGATATACCTGTTGTGTGTCGTGCTGCTGCTGTGCGGCGCGGCTCCGGTCGCGGCGAGACCGACTGGAAGCAGCTACCTGTCGGGTACAGGTGAGTGGAAACTCCGGGAGCTCTCGGTGATGACAACTCAGGTGACAATCGAGCAGTTTATTGCTACACTGTGTCACTATTAACGCAACCACACAGGCTTAAACGTACAGCGTGAATCCTTACGTTGGACGTGTCTGCTAGGCTACACTTGGCGTGATGAACAACACGAGGTTCAGCTATAAAAGTGGATGTTTTCTTAAACATGTGTGCAGATAGTTGTGTGAAATGATCGCCGAATTGACCTCAAGACGTTTTGGATGTACATTAAGTGTTCAATTTTTCTGTGAAAGTTACATCTTGTTTGCAGATCATTAAAAACTAATAAAGTGACAGATTTCTAAACGGAGTTTTGGCAAAAACGCCTCAGAGTCGCATTATCCCAGGTGTCATTTGATGGGGCTACTGATGTTTTTATGGCTTTTGTAAGTCACTTACTTTAACTGCAACACAGGTTTGGAGTTTGTTGTATGACCTAGCACAAAATAAGATTTGAATATTATTAGAAACTACACCAAGAAAAACAAACTGCTGAAAATGAACGTTTTGAGATTGCCTTCTAAAAGTGGATATTTTCTTAAAAATAGACCTGCTTAGTTGATATCATTGTTGCCGAATTTACCCTGAGACATTCTGGATGTATATCAGGTGTTCAATTTTGCTGTAAACGTTACACTTTGTTTACAGATGACCAAAAACTAATAAATTGGCAGATTATCAGAAGGAGTTCAGGCACAAACGTCTTCAGAGAATGGTGCACTCCCAGGTGTCATTTATTGGGGCTACTGATTGGAGTTTGTTGTATGGGCTAGCATAAAATAAGACGTATAATATTATAGAATAGACATTGAAAAGAAAGACTGTACTGTAGGATAAAAAACAAAGTTGAACAATTAGAGGATGTGTACTTGTGTAGCCAAAAAGGGAACATATCAGCCCTAGCTTATATTACAAGCCTAAAAATAAACTAAATGCAAAAGAAGAAATGAGTTGAAAACACTAACCCCCAGTCAAAAAAGACATTTGCATCCTCAAACACACATTATTTTGTCACATTTCACACCTCTCTTCCTGGACATGTACAGTACTCAACAGGTCATAATTTTGGATGTAGAAGCAAAATATAGTCTTCTTGACTGTTGAGTTGTGTATTTAAGTTAGTTTTAAGAGGAAATTCCCATCATAATTTCTCTAAACGTGCACATAGCTATATATATATATATAAGCAAGCATATATATATATATATATATATATATATATATATATGTATATATATATGTGTATGTATGTATGTATATATATATGTATGTATATATATATGTGTATGTATGTATGTATATATATATGTATATATATATATATATATATATATATATATATATATATATATATATATATATATATATATATATATATATATATATATATCAACATACAAGAAAGGTCAGAGCAGACTCCATCTGCTGAGGAAGCTCAGGTCCTTTGGGGTGCAGGGGGCACTCCTGACAACTTTCTATGACTCTGTGGTGGCATCAGCCATTTTCTATGGAGTAGTCTGCTGGAGCAGCAGCATCTCGGCAGCAGATAGGAAGAGACTTGATAAACTTATCAAGAAGGCCAGCTCCATCCTGGGATGCCCTCTTGACCCAGTGCAGGTGGTGGGAGAGAGCAGGATGATGGACAAGCTGTCATCGCTGCTGGTGAAGGAGTCCCACCCCCTGCAGGTCACTATCACTGCACTGGTCAGCTCCTTCAGCGACAGGTTGATACATCCCAAGTGTGTGACGGAGAGGTATTGCAGGTCCTTCCTTCCTGCTGCTGTCAGACTATACAACCAGCACTGCTCCCAGTAGACCTCACATGTGCACTGTGCAATACTAAACTCTACACATATCCACACACTTTCTGGTTTGCACTAATTGGACAATTTTTTAATACCCATATTTATTATTTAATGTTTGTAAATAAAATACAAAACTGCTTATACTTACACTGTTCATATTATAAATACTATGTCATATTGTAAATACCAAGTTCATATTGTAAATAATATGTATATACGAGTTAATTCTATTTCTTATCTCTATTATATTGTTTATTTTTTACTTTTTATTATTGTTTAAGTGTGATACTGTCCTTTGGCTGCTGTGACTAAGGAATTTCCCCATTTGCGGGACAAATAAAGGATTTCTGATTTCTGATATATGTATATGTATGTATATATATATATATATATATATATATATATATATATATATATATATATATATATATATATATATATATAGTCTGCCCCTCAAAATATATTTTTGGTTTTCATCTTGTCTCTTTCTTCCTTGTCCCTAAACCTGTCGTTTATCTTCTTATTATCTGTCCCTCGGTCCATCCAGGCAGGTTCTGGCACATCACAGACCTCCACCTGGACCCCACCTATCACCTGGCCAAGGACCCCACCAAGGTGTGCTTCTCCTCCAAAGGAGTCCCTGCCACCCATGCCGGCATGTTTGGGGACTTCCTGTGTGACTCTCCCTACCGCCTCATCCAGTCAGCGTTCGCTCACATGGCGCCGCTCACACAGCCAGAGGACTTCATCATATGGACCGGGTCGGTACATTGATGAGGGTTATGATTTCCAGCTTTCTTCTTCTTCTTCTTTAAGAATTTGTCTTTGATGAAAAACTGGAACTGAACGCTGAATAACTTAATCGCATGAATAGGATCAAGAGTCAGCTCATAGAAACCATATCTGTGGCTTTACAGTTGTTTCATATCCTGTTCTCAAAGCAGTCATGTGATTTGTGGACCAAACCACTTTAAAGTTGAAGAATGGGGTAGTTTCGATTAAGTGTCCACACTTCCTCAAGGGAGTGTGTCATGCTTAATTATTTTTTTCCAGGCTAAAAACAGAGATGAACAAGATAGATGTTCATTCTAATTGCTTCAGACAAAATGTATCTTGGTTTATTCCCAAATACCTGCAAAAATAATGACATTCCCATCAGCCTCAGCTGTAGTTTGTGTTGATGTTAGCACGCTAACCCTACAAACTAAAACAAAAAGTTCTCCCTGCTCAGCATCAGTATGTTAGCATTGCCATTCTGGCATTAGTGTTAGCTAATTAGCTCAAAGCACTACTCTGCTTACACAAAGACATTAGCAGTAGCTAGTTAGCGATGTAGGTTACACCCTGACAGTGTGCGTTAAAGGGGACCAAGATATACCGTTTCCAGGTGTCCAAGTGTCTCCAGAGGGAGCTGTGTGCAGTCTCATGAATTGCCTCACGTGATGTCACTTGAGTCAGCGTCTGAGGACTACAAGTTTGAAAATGTTTTTAAAAATCTGCTGGTGTGGAGCAAGAAAGAAGTGAGCTTACCAGACCAACACACCTGAATTTCCCGGTGGTCGGTGTTGCATTGTGGGATGGAGGAGCCAGGTTTTGATGATAACATTGGTTCTGTAGCGTCAGTTTCTGTCCGTCATGAGTTATAGTAGTGCAAAGCTAAAAAAGGAGGTGACTTTTTTTATGTGTCAGCTCAGACTCCAGCAGACAACAGGACAACTTCATTCATTGTGAAAGTTGCATTGTGGGTAGTGTAGGCACCAGGTTTTGAAAAGGAAGAAGAATGTGTGGAATAAAGATTTCTCTGGTTCTGCTGTATTGATTTTGATCATTTGTTTTTAGGTTGATATGGACTACTTTTCGAAACCTGGCATTATCCACAATGCAACTCAGCCACTGAGTGACATCACTAGAGACTATTTATTTGCAGCTTCCTCTGGAGCCACAAAAGGCTTTATGCTACTTTTTCACACATGCAGTAGTACTCCCCGAGACCTGTAAACACACTTTAATGTGTAAAATTGGTGGAGTTACCCTTTAAGAGGAAATATTTTAAACTCAGCATAACCCTAACCCTCAGTTGTCATGGCGAGTTCCCGTAAGAAGTACAGTACTGTGTGTGTTTATGTTTGTGTCAGCAAGCAGAAGTGACACTTCGTCCTGTGCTGTCTGATCCATTCTGATATGAAAACCTGCTATTTCACAAACGTCCAAAATAACAGAATAACTGTTGCACAATATCAGAATTTAGCAGAGTTCAGATTGCAACTAACCATTATTTTATTCTCTCGGTTCTCTGCATGTTTTAGCACTCAGCTGTTCACATGATTAAGCAATGGGGCTGGGTGATATGGCCATAAGATAATATTGCAACCTTCGATATCCATATTTTGATATTTTGAAATGCCATCAAAAACACTTTATGAATGATATATCTGACCTAATATGATGATATCAAAATTGCAACATATTGTAGAGATGATTATTGGTATTAACACTGACATTTCTGATCAGTAATCATCAGTAATGTGGATAAGAAAGTATAAGGACAAGCAGAACAGTCTGTTAAGTTAAGAAATTTACATCACTTTACTGTGCTGCAGACGTTAAAACCAGGAAATGACAACACTTGCACCATATCGTGATGTAACAATAAATCAGTAACCTGCCCAGCATGTGTCTGCAAGACTGACAGTGCACCATGTATTTAAATGCAGTGAATAAAGTCCTAACACCCACTGGAGCACTGAAGCACCACTTCAGGCCTCAAAAGATGAGTAGGAGTTATCCACTCACCATGACAAGTAGCTTAAAGAACCGCTCTGTATTCTCTGAGGGCACTGGAAACTAACGTTCGCTCACTGTGATAATGACACAGGAAAAACTGTAAGCATCAGTTCCCCTGCACAGCTCTCTATTAATCAGGAGCTAATCAGCTAATCCAGGAATTCATAGGCTTATTAGACATGCTTAAGAGAAGGCCTTGCCACGTAATCCTCCACCACAGGGAGTCCTTTTTCGGGTTTTAAGTTTCTTTGCAGGCAGATTTCTGCTCTATGCTATTGTTAAAGGACTTTGTAGCATGAGTTTGCCTTTTTACTTAAAGAGGAAATCCATTGTACAGTGGAATTCCTGTTATTTCTGCTGCACTGTGCAGTAAAGTCCAGCTCTGCTGAGCCAAAACAGTCAACAGCTGTCATGTGAGGGACAGGAAATACAGTCAGTGTTGAGGATTAAGGTTTTTTCTCAATTCTTACCGGTGGTGCTGAGTGGTAACTGATCTCTTACCGCAGTTACTTCACATTTAAAGTCATTTAATCTATTTTCTGAAGTCTTTGCCTGTGAAAAGATTAATCAATTTGGGTAATTTATTAAGAAAAAAAACTAAAAATCTTCTGATTCCAGCTTCTTATATGTGAATATTTTCTGGTTTCTTTCTTCCTCTCTGAAAGACAACTAACATCTTTGGGTTGTGGACAAAACAAGACATTTGAGGACGTCATCTTGAGTTTTAGGAAACGTTGATCAGCATTTTTCAGCGTCCTCTGATTTTATTGACAACTGATTGATTAGCCAAGAAAATAATCTACAGAATAATCAATAACGATTATGCTTTCTCCTCCTTAAAACACAACTTTTTATTTGTGACAAGTTGGGTACTACTTTGAGAATTTTGGCAGTGATTTCTCTCAGTCATAACAAAACTACTGACGTAGTTAAGTGCTGTGAAACTGGAGAACAAGCTGCACTCCCAAAACAAGTCTGACGGGGAAAGAAACTGGAGCAGTCTGACAATCAGGCAGGTCATAAGTAGCCAACAGTTTCACACACTGACTCAGCAACTTCATTTAATGAAGTACATAAAGTCAGCACACCTGAAATGCTGGTGATGATCTCTCATCACGCAGGGAAACTGTGTGCACACAAGATAGATAAGTACGGAGGGTAAAAGTTGCCTCCAGACTGGTTCAGCTGCACACATGTACAGTATTCCTAGTGTTTAGCTTCTCTGTGGCTTATTTGACCTAGTTTACTGACACTGGATCTTATTTTCCCTCTCTAACAGTGACAGTCCACCTCATGTCCCTCCAGACGAGCTCACTACAGACATGGTGGTCCAGGTGATCAGTAACATGACGCAGACCATCAGACAACACTTCCCCAACATGACAGTCTACCCCGCCCTGGGAAACCACGACTACTGGCCGCAGGTAACGTTGCTCACAGAAATAGGATGATGTATACAGGACAAAGATTCAAAAGTCTTTTTGACGCACAGACTCAGAATCAGTTTGACTTATTTAGGTGGTTGGGTGAAATTTTGTGCCAGTGTTAATGAATATACATGAATTTAAGCATTTTCAAGGCACTTAAATTTTAAGAAATGTCAGAGTTTGATGTTTTTCAGGTAGAAAAGCCTCTAACAGCTGCGTTTGATTCAATGGCACAAACACTAAATGACAGATAGTGTGAGTATAGCCTCATTAATGACCGACCTCTCACAGGTGACACACAAAGACCTAAGTCGACCTTTGCACAGTGGGTTCAGTTCTTCCATCTGGTCGCAGATAAAAGCTGCCAAGATGCAGGACCAATAGATTTAGGAACTTATTGGTCTCTGCCACCATTGCTTTGTTGTTCTTTGATTTTGTGTGTGTGTGAATTGTTTGTGTGACGATTGTATAATATGCAGTGTTGCATTTCATGTTGTCATGTAACGTGCTTTCTGCATCGCTCTTCTCAGGACCAAATGCCGGCCTCCACCAACGCCATCTACAAAGCTGCTGCCCAGCTGTGGAAACTCTGGTTGGAGCCTGAAGCTCTGCTCACACTCTCACAGGGTGAGTATCGCAGCCTCTCTGTGTTCTTTTAATATTTTATTACAGGTTTTATTATATTACACTGACAGCACTTTCATAGCATTCTTTCAGACATTATATTTGGACTTTGGACATTATACTCGACGAATACAAACATTTAAATAACAACTTTTTTACTTTGCATATTGAAGATTGGTCGACCCAGGACATACATTTCCTAACTGCTACATCCTCTCTGTATCTGACCATGAAAAACCCTTGTGTATCATGTATCTGAAGTCATCACATGACATGAATCAGCACAAAGATATTCAAATTAAATTAATAGAAGAGAAAATTTCCAAGTCGTCCCATTTAAGATGCTGGCACTAGTGTTTATTAGGTATTTTTGCCTTTATAAATGACTGGACAATGAATTGATTCTCAAAACTGTGGGTGATTCATCTCTGCCGATTGACTCATTTATAAATGGACCAATTATCTAAACACTATAAATGTCAGTTGGCATGTAACATTTAGCTTCTTAGCATGCTAATGTGAGCATGTTCGGCGTTCAATATGTAACATTTAGTGTTGGTGTGATATTCTAATATAGTCCAAATAAAGCTGTCGCATGTGATGCTAACGCTCTGTTCTTCTCTGCATCAAATAATCGTCATGTTGTGTTTTTCTTCTCATCCTGCAGGTGGTTTCTACTCCCAGCAGGTGAAGCCTGGTTTGCGGGTGATTAGTCTCAACACCATCCTGTACTACGGTCCTGATAAAGTCACACTTAACATGACAGACCCTGCAGGACAGTTCGAGTGGCTGGAGAAAACTCTGGAGAAAGCTGCTCAGAGCCTGGAGAAGGTCTGAGATGTCTTCTTGAACCTTTGACTCACCTCACAGTCAGGATATTATCATGAAATGAATTCTCATACCTTAAATGTGGCTCGCTTCTTCCTCCAGGTGTTCATCATAGCTCATGTCCCAGTGGGGTACCTGCCCTTTGTCAGAAACATCACTGCGATAAGACGAAGCCACAACGAGAGGCTGGTCGCCATCTGCAGGAAGTACAGTCACGTTATTGCCGGACATTTCTACGGCCACACCCACCGTGACAGTATCATGGTGCTGTTGGACCAACAAGGTGAAAAATATAAAAACACAAGAGGCACAAATATGTGTGACTATTGAAGTTGACTTTAAAAATGGCAGGTTAACCTTGGTTTCACCTCCTCAGATAGGACACAATGCTTCCAACAGTAGATAGAATTGATCAAAAACTGCCTTTCACTTATTTCTTTTGTTTTGCTTTGCTTTGAAGTCAGAGTTACAGTTTGAACTTCTGAGTTCAATGTCAGAACTCAGATTTTATTCTCAGAACAAGAATAAAGTCGGAATTCTGACTCAAAACTCAGAACTCAAGTACATTTTTGACAATCATCTTATGTAGACACCTTGCTGTTAAAGAAAAAAACTCATCCTTATCATTTAATAATGAATCGCTGACTAGAAACTAGTCTAACTAATCATGTGCTGATTATTTATTTTTCCTGATGTCCAGTACAACTTCAGCTTTGAGAAATTGTAAGAAGCATCCAGCCTCAGAGGAAAGTATGTGTGAATATTTTGTGCGACTGAATTATATCATATTAATGTTTGGCTTTGTTGTTCTGCAGGTAAACCAGTGAATTCTCTGTTTGTGTCACCGGCTGTTACACCAATCAAACACATCTTGGAGCCATACTCGAACAACCCGGCTTTCCGCATGTACTTATACAACACCAAGGACTACACTCTGCAGGTAAGACGCTCGATGCTGCACAACAGGCTACATTTCTTCTTCTTCTTCTTCTTCTTTTTCTTCTTCTTCTTCTTCTTCAGCTTCTTCTTCATCTCTTTCTTCTTCATCTCTTTCACCTTCTTCTTCTTCTTCATCTTCATCTCCTTCTTCGTCTTTATCTCTTTCTTCTTCTTCTTCGTCTCTTTCTCTGTCTTCTCCTTCGTCTTCTTCTTCTTCTTTTCATTCTCCTCTTCCTCTTCCTTGTCCTTCAACTGTTTCTCGTTCTTCATCTCCCTTGTCGCCGCCACCATATAGTGGATTTTAAAACTTTCAGACAATAGATCATACATTTGTATTATATTACCTTTATTTAAACTCACATGCATCTCTTATACGGCTGTCTCACGTAAAGTAAATGAATAAAACATAAAGCGGAGGCTGTTATCTTGAAATAATACCTGGCAAACTGAAACCTGGTCTGACAAGTTAGACAATGTGAAGCTTTTTAATGGATGTGGACCTGCTCTTTGTTAAAGCCTCGAGTGAAAGCCCTGATTTTAGTGCACAACAAAACCCCGAAAATGTTTTTTTAAAACCTCAGAATGATTCAGAAGAGATGAGATTTGGTTGATGCTGACAAATTCAGGTCAGACTAAAAATGTCCCACTCTAACTTTTATCTGGCTGATCAAAGAACAAGAAAGAATTCCCTTTTGATGATTAATCACGGTGTCAATCAGCGCACAAAAACAGCTTCTGGCATTCAAAAAAGACTCAAAGACGTTTTCTCTTTCTCCCCTCTCGCTCTCTTTTGGTGCTTTTCTCCCCCTCTGAAGGATATCTGGCAGTACTATTTGAATCTGACGGAAGCCAATGAGAAACAAAGATCTGACTGGAGGCTTGAATATATCATGACTGAGGCTTTTGGACTGACTGACCTGCAGCCACAAAGCCTGCTCCAGCTGGGCCTGAGCTTCAGGCTGCCGCAGACCAAAGCCTTCGACAAGTACTTCAGTCACTTCATGGTCGGCTACAACAGCAGCATCGTCTGTGACGGAGACTGTAAGGTCAACCAGGTGTGTGCTGTGCTCTACCTGGACCAGCTGTCCTACTCCAAGTGTATGATGAATAAGGGAGAATGGTAACATGAAGGTGGATCCAAAATGGAGGATTCTCAAGGGATTTGTCTCAGGAGACACTTTGATTTTTTATTTTTTTACTCAATCAAAAGGAAATTGCTATGCACTGATTCTGCTGCTGCTAAATATTAATCTGTTGTGCTTTTTTCTACCTGCATCATCTCCGTTTAAGATATTTCTTCCTCACATCAAAAGTTTCACAATTTCACAGTAAATCTAGAAAGATTTTTTTAAAATAGAGAGAAAATACACTGATGCAATACATCTTGATTATACTGAGTTGTAGTCGCCTGATCTCTGTTGTCTCAAAGCATATCAAATGTGTCTCTAATTGGTCTGTTTTGAGGGTGGTGCAGGCTTTATAAGGGAATTCATTTAAGCGTGGTAGCTTTTTCTAAAAAAGTAAGGTGTAGTATTCTGTCTCAAATGAAAGAGTTGAAGCTCCTCACTCCATCACCAAGTTTATCCCTTCTTGCACTAATGGATTACACCTAATCTCCGGAACGATCTAATTGCTGCCAAATGTCGACCACCACTTCAGCTGATGGTGTTTACTAATGTTGAATACTGAACAGAATGTAAGCCGCAGTCAGTCACAGGCAGTTTGAGCGTCTTTATCTTCTGTAATGTGACGTATTTCTGAAACGAGATATGTTAGCAGGGTTCAGTTACAAGAAGGATTCAAATCAGATCCTTTAGATTTGATTGGTGGAAAACCAGCGCAATGTAGAACTGCAGAGGACTGTTGACCTTCACACAAACCTCCATGCTGTTAGATCAGGAGGATGAATAAAAAATACGAATATTTTTTTTACCTTTTCATATTGAAGTTCCTCTGCTAGCTAGAGTCCAATGATCAAATGTTGTTTAGTATTTTAGGCAGGGTTAACTACGTTTATGCTTATTTTATTTAAGGAGTGTCAGTGTACATTAATTAACATGAGCACATGGGTCCATCATTTAAATGTGACAGATTTAGCCAATAAAGTACATTTCTTTTGCAGTCCCTGGCAGGTTGATGGCATATACAGACATTAAAAGAAAACAAACAGAAGCACATAAACACACACAAACAGTGAAACAGTGATATAACCACTGCTACAGATAACGGCAGTATGTTTGATTGTCTTGTAACAACACATAACTGGCATTAGATAACTGGACGCTTAAAACAGGGAGGCAGGTTCAGAACTTGGGACATTTATTTTTATTTTTTTCATTTTAATTTGTTTTTAAAGGTTGCTCGGTCTTTGAGTTTCCAGATGTGTAAGATGTGGTCAGAACCTTTGTTTAAAACATCCAAAAAATGAACATTATCAAAAGAGAATGAAGAAAAAACAGTGTTGCTATCTTATGCTATGCTGTACTATGCTTTGCTATATCATCGGAGAAGCCTATGCACAGTGTTGCAGAGATGTCCAGCTAGCCCCGGCCCATCCTGTCTCGTAATAACACCTTGTACCAACAGTTGATAGTCTGACAGCCCCTGTAATTTCAGCTGGGAGATGAATGCAGCAGCTAGTTTGCTACTTAGTCTAATAAGTCGACAAAATGAACCAGCAAAATGTCAAGAAAGGAGATATTTTTACACCTATTTTCCTGACTAAACAGAAAAATATAACGAAATAGAACACCTCAAATCGCCTGGTGTCCAGCTTACTCAGCTACCTTCTAATGGCAGCTAGTCGCTTAAACCACATAGCTACAGAAAAGAGTATAGTGAGCAGCAGTTAGCTGTTATGCTGCCCCTATAGTTTTGGAACTACCTTCGTATTCTGGCCATTTCTTATAAGTTACACCTTTTTAAATATAAAACTCCAAGTATGAAATGTGTGCAGTTATATGTACCAGAGCAACAGTTAGCCTGTGTACAGTGTGAAAGAATGATAACTTTGTTACAAATAAAACTGTGTGCTGTTATATTGAGATGAAGTATGAATAGAGAGCACAATCATGTTACAAATCACTTATTTTTCTGCTCAATAAAGGTGTTGATTCAAAGAAGGTGTTTAAACCAACTCGTCTGTTTCAGAGGGAGTTTAATAAAGCATGTATTGTCTTTATGCTGTAAGAGTTGCTAACTTATAAGCCGCGGTAAAAACTTGTGCGGGCTAGTTTGTCTCTGCAGGGGAGGCAAAGGAACAGCAACAAACCTCATCTGACCCCCTCACTTCAATTTCACACCCTCCCTCCATCAGCCCCTTGATTTCATTCTTCTCCTGTTCAAACTTTCCAGAAACTCCTCTTGTTCCTCGGCCACCACTTCAAGCATTTGCCCCTCTCCTCCCCTCTCCTCGCCCCTCCACCCTCCCAGCTCTTTTGTCCTCCCTCCACAAATGTTGATTACAGCTCTCCTAAAGCTCCACTGGCGGCTTTTTGATGTAAAAATGCACCGGACCAAATCACCACAAGTTGGGCTGCAACAGAAATGAGCCAAATGTTGGACTTGCTGTATTATGCTTGAATTAAATCGTGGCTCTGAAACAGTGGTTCCCACACAAGGGGCTGCAGGATAAATCTCAGCAGACATGAGATATTAAAACACAACTACGTAAAAAAAAAATATATAGTTTATCTGTAGACCTGTTTCTCATCTTTACTGAATCACTGGATCATTTTATCTCTTCAGACTTCAGAAGGTCACTCAAATCAACCAAACTTGAAGGGAAAAGTTACTCGAACATATATGCAACATACTCACAAGCCAAACAGTTTGGGAAGCAGAAAAACTGATGACAGTGATGATAATTTATATATATTTCACCGTGTCACTATATGTTTATCGTGTTCAAAACTTCTGAGAAAAGAGAGAGCGTCCCCTTTAAGCCTCGATCAGTAAATCTGTACTTTGTATGTGTGTGTTTGTTAAAATCTTTCGCCTCATGTGCCCCCGTTGGCCATTATTATTCCCGACTCGCCTCCCTCCACTCGGTGCCTAACAGAACGTAACCGTGGAGACAGAGTTGCTGGTGAGCATGGCGATGGAGAGGACTCCATTGCCACGGTAACGGCAGCAGAGCTCCTCTGAATCCATCTCTGAGATCACCGTTAACCGCTGAGCTGCCAGTCAGACAGGCCTCACCACAGCCCCACTATCACACTGTTTCAACTTGTGCAAAGGCCACTTACTTCTCCACCAAACTCTATTCAAAATTCAAGCAGTTTTATACATGCTATCTCAGTAGTGACTGAAATTATGTAGTTTTTTTAAAGGTGGTGATGTAAAAGTAACTGAGTAAACTTAACCAAGTACACTTCTGAGCTTGTACTTTGAGTATTTCTATTTTCTGTTATTGTATATACTACACTACATTTATTTGATTAACTTTACTAAGTTGTTTTGCAGATTCAGATTAATAATACAAACCATAATCAACAAATAAATGTTATGTATTATTATTGGTAAAGAAAAAATAAGACCATTGATCCCCAAAATTCACAGGCTACCTATGAGTATATCATTAAGGTAATTAGAACATTTACCAGAGGTGGAAGAAGTACCTGAAGATCTTGTACTTACAGTAACAGTAGCAATACCACAGTGTGGAAATACTAAAAGTCATGCATTTAAAACTTTAATTAAGTAAAAGTACAAAGGTATTAGCATTAAATTATATTTAAGGTACCAAAAGTAAAAGTACTCACTGTGCTGAGTGGCATATTTGGATTATAATTGTTGATGCACTTCTTTAGTTTATCTGCTGGCTGGTTTGTGAACTTCCCCTCAGGGATCAATAAAGTTGTATCTTAATCTATAACAGTACATCATGACATATTTGTTGATTATATTATAATATGAAACTAAATCTGCATGAACATGAAAAGACTTCATGTCAACATCAAAGCAGGTTTCTACAAAGTGATCCTTGTTAATAAGAAATGTACCAAAATAATTATTTGTATAAATCATCGCTGGTCGAAGCCAATCAGTTACATAATGAGTGTGTGTAATGTGTGTAAACAAGGGGTTTCAATGCATTCTAGTATAAACACACCTGGATCTGGAAGGTGCAACTTTTGGTGAGTCAGTTTTTGTTTAAACTGGTTAAAAGTGGCGTTAAATGAGGCCTGAGTAACAGAATTTGAGTAAATGTTCCTTGAAAAATGAAAGAAAATCTAAAGAGACAGCTGCTGAAGGGTCAGAGAGGCGATCCAGTGGCTGAAAACCTTTGGGAACACGATTATAAGCTGGTAGACTGTCTGTCTTTCTAAATGACTGTCTGACTGGCCGGCTCTCTGTCTGTCTGGCTGACTGTTGGCTGACTGGTGGAGCCCCACAACCAGTTAATCTGAGGATTACTGTCAGGACAGTATAGCCATCCAACTGCCCTCTCCTGGGGAGCTGGAATCTCTGCTGTGTGTGTGTGTGTGTGTGTGTGTGTGTGTGTGTGTGTGTGTGTGTGTGTGTGTGTACCATTACCCTTCAAGCCTCCAGCTCACCTAATCCCCTTTAACATCTTCAACGTTTTAAACACTGTCCCTCTCTTTTAACAGCCAGTGGTCTCCTTTGTTTCATTCCTGCAGTTTTAGAGTCAGACTTCAGCTCTTCACTGCTGATGTCTGGTGGCATCTAGTGACTAGATCCCACTCAGGAGGAATATTCATGAAATGTCTCGATGTTTTCCAATAAATTTAGTCCCTACAAAGGAAGTAAAACGTTTGGGTTAATGTCGATCCTCTTGTGGCCTTTCCACAGCACAAGAGATATAAGTATCTAATTAGGACCTCTTCTGAACCTTTGCTAATTAGATGGACGTACATAGCTTTTTTCCTTGTTCTACTCTTTTAATGACTATGTTGTGCTTATGGTTTGGTCTTCTCTAAGTCTGGAAATGTTGAAACGTTGTGATCTCTTGTGAAAAATATCCAGTAAATTCACGCTGACAAATATTGAAACACCATCTTGAACAGTGGTTTCTTGCTTGCCAGCCTTCTCGCCTAGTTGTAACTCCATATGTATATATACATGCTGCAGAATGCTTTAAATGGTTGCAGCTGTTGTAGTGACACAGTACATTATAGCCAGATTTCAGGGGCCCACATATAGGTACTGCGTGGCTTAATGATGAGAGGGTCACCATTTTTTATCTGACCGCCAACCACTTGAAACCTGGCATTGGATTTCTCTACGATTTAAACACCTCAAGGCCTTGATGGTTGTTGCATAATGCCGACACAACAAGTTTTGGGCATCTCGTCACCTCACATGCAGGGTCAGCAGTGGCCTGTGACCGCAGGTGACCCCCTCCTTGTGGAACTTGGCTAATCCTTTTGTGTAAATCAGCCCTTGTTTTGTCTGGATTGGACTTGAAGTGATTAGCAGTTTGTTGCTGAGTGGTCATTATACTAAGGTTTTCCTACAGGTGCAGTTTTGTGCCACATTTACAGTTTCAATATCAGTTTGACTTCAAGTGCAGGCGAGTTGCTGATTTTGCTGATTCGTCCTTGAATGCCACATTTCACTGTTGCCTTCTTGCATCTAAAACTTAAGACCCTCCTCACACCCCCTCACCAGCCTGCATCATGTGTTAGCATTGCTTGCTAATCACTGTGCAGCTGATCTCATTAAAAGGTCTAGTAAGGTGAGGAAAATGCTTTAATCTGTCTTCTTTGTATACTGAAAAGGTAGGCAGGGAAGCGCTAGAGACTGAAAAATTAGGCCATTATTACCTCTACCAAAGAGGTTGGTTTCACCTGTGTCTGTTTGCTGGTTTGTTGGTTTGTCAGCAGGATTACACAAAAACTACTGAACAGATTTCCACAAAACTTGGATGGAGGATGGGCCTCAGCCCAGCATAGACCCTGTGAACTTGTGGTGCAGATATGGATAAAGGGACGGATCCAGGAATATTTTCTCACTTCCTTCAAAGCTGCTTTAAGCGCTGTTGTCATTTTAGCTAACTTCCTGTCCGTTTTGCAGTGAGCAACCCCCTCCCTCCTCTCCACGTCACCATATGAACTTTTAAATTGATTCTGTTTACTTGTGTGTTACTATTAAAGGTCCATTGTGTATGATTTGGGGTAATCCATTGGCAGAAATGAAGTATGATATTCATAATCATGTTTTCATTAGTGTATAATCACCTGAAACTAAGAATTGTTGGGGGGTTTTTTTATCTTAGAGTGAACATTTTGTGTCTATGAAGGGATTTTTCTTTAGGGTTGATTGAAGAGTTGGTTGCAATGTGCAACCTCAATCCTGGATGCTACTAAATCCAACACACTCAACTTTTGAAACTTTGTAACTTTACATTTTTTACATGAACTAAAACACAATTTCCATTGTTCTGTTTAGCATAAAGCTCCTTTCATAACTCCGGTGTGTCTCCCGTGTGATATTCTCTCACACCCAAGTCTCACACAGTCTATAATGGAGAGAGAGACGCACAGACAGAGGGGTGGGGGGTCTCTTTAGTCTCATGCTTCAGTAGTAATTTGTCAGCGGGCATGAATGGACTCCTTCATCACTGAGTGGAGACAGCAACAACCAATCTGAGTCTGTGTGTGTGTGTGTGTGTGTGTGTGTGTGTGTGTGTGTGTGTGTGTGTGTGTGTGTGTGTGTGTGTGTGTGTGTGTGTGTGTGTGTGTGTGTGTGTACACTAGTGGGGGTCCAGTCTCAGACTGGAGTTTGCTGTAAGCCTCTTGTATCCCAGATCTCTTTTGTATGGCCCCACATAGGCAGTTCCTCCAACAGCCAATCAGAATCCACAAAGCCCATTACTTCACTCTCTGATGGTGGCTGTGTCGGGTTGGACCAGCATCCACCCAAAAAATGCTAATTTGAAGAAAGCAGGAAAGCGCAACTAAAGGACAAAAAGTCTCTTCTGTAAATAAAAAGAAAATAAATACTTTGCAACTTTCAACAGTCCCAAAGAATCACCCAAGAATATTTTTAACTCCAGAATAACTCAGGCTCTGTGTCAATGAAGGGCTCATTTGTTTTGTTTGATTTTTTTGGCACAAAGTGCTGGCAGTGTGCTTGGGTGCACAACAGGCTTACAATGACTAGGGTGATAAAAGCACAACATTCACCAGTAACATCTAGGAAACTTTAAGTCCTCCTTAAAGAGACAGCGTACTAGCAGCTGGACCTAAATATAACTACAGTATTTAACTGTTTCAGCTGTAGCAGCTCCTAAATCACCATATTGTTGATTTTAGTTATTCATGCATTGCCTGGGTATAGGTTAAAGGAACAGTTCACCCAAAAAAGAAAGTCTAGTCATTATCTACAATCACCACCACAATGACTGAAGTAGATGGGGACTTGTTTTTAAAAAACAACTGAAAAAAGAAGATGAAATGGCTCCAAACAGCTTGGCCAGTGTAATCCAAGTCTCTTGAAGCCCTGAGATCCAAAATTGTTTGCGCACACCCCATCTGAAGTGGGTGAATGAGCACAACCAGGTGTGGAGGGTGTAAATAACTTCTTTTTCAAATCAATTTGGGATCTACAGGCTTCTGGAGACTTGGAATAAATCTTTCGAGCTGTATGGAGCCATTTTATGTTGGTTTTCCGGTTGTTTCTTATGTTTTGAAACAAGTCCCCATCTACTTCAGTTGTTTCGGAGGATGCTGCAACGCTGTATTGCTGTGAGGCTCCAGAAATGTTTTGTGGACTATACTTTCCATCAGCATGAGGGTGAGTAGATAATGACTGAATTTTCATGTATGTGTGACATTAACAGTTAAACATACACAATGAATCACAATGGAAATATGCTCTTGGGATTTATCATGTTTTATCCTTCTGGCAAATGTTGTACAAACATATGTTGTCTCCTGGTGACACTGAGCATACATTATTATAAGACACGTTTAAAAATACAGTTTATGTCATTTGTTTTTTATATTTCTAATAAATAATCTCAATCATTCAATTCGTTAGGATAACTGAAATGTGTATATTTGCATCATTAAACACTGTCATGTAACAAAATCTGGACATTAGTAACACCCTCGCGTATGATATATTTTCCTTTTATTTAAAATTCCTGACATCTGTGGGCCGTTCCCTGCATTTTAACACAGTTTATCCATAATATTTATATTTTGATGTCAACAACAAAACAAGTACATACGATGTTTTTCTAAACTTGTGAAGTCCAGGGCGGCAGTTTGATTCCCAGCTCGTCTTTGAGCAAGACACTGAATCCCAAATTGCTTGTGCAAGTTGTCACCATCTGTGTGTTTAAATGGGTGAACGAAAGGCAAAGTGTAACGCGCTTTGGATGAAATGCAGCCATAATTTCACCATTGACAAAAAAAAAAGTCTAAAAAACATATATCTTTAATCTAAACTATGTCAAGTTAAACAAAAGTAAAAGCAACATGTCTTACTTAACAGGCCTTTCTAGAGAGCTGCTGTCTAGGAAGGAAAAACTGGTTGTGAGTCAGTATGAGGGTATGTGTGTGTGTGTGTGTGTGTGTGTGTGTGTGCATGTGTGCATGCGTGTGCTGTCAGTATGAATGAGTTGGCAGGAAGCCAGCCACTGACATCCCGGCTGCACGGTTGAGTCTCCACTTCCAATTAAAATTTCACCCAGAAACGGGAGTTGTACGTTTCCCACTGGAGTAAATCTATTGTATAAGAACACAAAGCTCTGATTATTGTGGTGCTGATGAATTTATGAATGGACACAAAAGATAGCAGCCATTAAAAAAAGGGTCTCATTATAGTAGAGCGTTATGGAATTTGTCTTTGCGTGTGTGACAGGCTGTTCTGAAACAACGCTGG
Source organism: Pagrus major (assembly GCF_040436345.1). Taxonomy (NCBI): domain Eukaryota; kingdom Metazoa; phylum Chordata; class Actinopteri; order Spariformes; family Sparidae; genus Pagrus; species Pagrus major. The sequence goes on from NC_133236.1 coordinate 10,127,157, forward strand.
AGAGGTTAAACACAAAGGTATCTGAAAACTGGAGCGCTGGACAAACAGGTTTTTCCTTTTTGATCAGTGATTGGTTTTAAATGAAATCTCTCAATGAAATATAGACAGACATGTATTTTTTATAAAGGTACTGAATGCTTTAACCCCTCCAATTTTGCTCCACCAAGTCTACCAAAGTCCGTTTTGAGTACCTTCCCAGGCGTTTCTATTTCTGTCTGTTGACCGATTTTATAAGTGCAACAGTGTCACAACCGTGTAAGATACAGTCAGGAACCTTCACACTTGTGTAGCTGAGATCTAAAAGAGGGCAGAGTTTGAAAATGGGTGTGGTCCAAGCAGGGGGGTCAGTACTGGGGAGGAAGGAAGTTGGAAAGGGGCCATTGTCCCCCCACTTTACGGCCCTGGCCCACATTCGTTTTAAGCTGCATATCGTTGTAACCCAGTTCCTGTCAATCCTGATCACTCTAGCATAGCTGGTATTGTTCTCGCCCTGTCTCTGTCCGTCCGTCCGTCCGTCCGTCCGTCCGTCCGTCCGTCCGTCTGTCCACCTGTTTGTTGTGGACATTATAATATAACTTCTTTTTTTATAACTTTTTTTTTATTGAGTTTTCAGTGTGATCAACATTTACACAAATCTTTCACTTTTGAATTGCCTAGTAGAAATTAAACAACATACAACAACTGGACATAACAGTACAATAAAACATATATAACACACACACACACACAGACCCAAAACAAGAAAGAAAGAAACAAAAACAAAACAACAAAAAAAACACATGTTGGTACATATGTTTACAGGTCAACTCAGTCTGTATAGTCAGACTATACAGTCCTTTCTAACATACAGAGGTAGCCTGTATACACGCACAAAGAAAGATCTGAGGTCTTTCTAACATCACCAAAATACACCATGTCCTCACCACCATCCAACAAGGATGAAAATAAAAGAAAAAGAAAGAACAAACATATATCTATATACAGTACATATGCCTATGTCATTCTGGAACTGGAAATGTAGTTGCTTAACATAAAAGAGAAGGGGGGTCCATGCTGTATAAAATTTGTTTACAGAGCCTTTGAGTGTGTGTCTGATTTTTTTCCAACTTGATGCAGTTTAAAACTGCCTGCAGACAGATTTTTGATAGAATCACAGTTGTACAAGATACACATGATCTGATATCATATATCATATATTCCTGGAATAAATGTTCCTCCAGGACCATCATTGGAACTGACCTGTTCTAGGAACTGCACCAACACTGCAATATCAAATAGACCCGCAAGATGCAGTCATAAAGCTTTACAGGTGCGTAGCTGAGATAAAAAATAAAGGCTGAGTTCAAAGATGGGCGCGGTCCTACTCATTAATACTAAGTATGATGACAACATCAACTAAACCTCCGCAGATCTTATTCCCTCTACTCCGTCTCTTTCCTGAACAGACTGGCCTTATTGCAAAGACATGCGACAAGCAATAATTCTCTGAGGGGAATCCAGGAGGATAAGCTGACTGTTAAAGCTTAATCTCTCATGTTCTTTCCTCAGTCCCTCCATCCATCCATCCCTCTATCGTAGACTCACACAGGATCTCCCAGACCCCCTCCAACCCCCCTCCACCTACCCTCCGCCCCTGCCTGCTCTGGTTGCAGGGTCAGTGAGTTTGCCCTCGGAGAGGTTTGTACAGGAAGAGAGGGGTAGCGGGGTGTGGCATGTCCACCAGTGTCTTTGATCACTTTGGGGGTTACAACCCTTTTTATTCCACCTGATCAGCACTGTACTGACCTTGTGGTCCGACCCCCAGGGGAGAAACAACTGCATCGGGGGCTCGGTGGAGGTGCATGGGGAAAGTTTTGCAGAGATTCTCAGTCTTTCCCAACCTTTTTCCCTCACCTATTAAATCCTCGTCTCATGGAAAATCCATGTTAAAATTTTTATCCCCATCATTGTTTCCAATTTGTTATCTAAGTGGCAACCCGGTAAACACAAAAGTAATGCAACCATACATCAGCTGCAACGTTTTATATTAGTTAACAGCCAATAAGTCGTTATTATTAACGTTATAATATGACAGTGTAAGTGTTAATAATAGCTTAATTAACATTTTTATTGCTACATTATAAGACATTTATAAGTATTTACAATAATCTTGCAAAACTTGTTTATAGAGAACGTTGATGTTGTTTATAATAGCATTAAAGTAAATGTATTGGTATCAGAAGTCTTACTAACGTACTTATTATGTCATTGTTCAGCCTTTACTGAACTTTGTTGTTGCTTTTTTAAGGTTAAAACCTATTTTATTATGCATCCAGTAACAGTTATCTGTGTATTTATTAACAGTTAACTAGCATTTTTCAGCCACCACATCTAAATCGAGAACAATCCCTTATTAAGGTTAATTAATGCTTTATTATGCGCTCCTTAAGAGTTAACAACAGGGTATATTTCTTGCTTTATATCCAGTAGCTCCATAAAGATTAGTTAACAGTTAGTAAATGAATAATAAAGTCTGTTTCTAATATTGAAATAGCAACAGAACTGCTTAATATAAGTAAATTAATTTGTAATAAACTATTCTAAGAAACTCTTAAAGCTTTTATCAATGTTTGGAAGTACTCAATAAACTGTTGCTGCAGGTTACTTCTAAGTGCTCGTAAATGTCTTATAGCCTCATGATAAATGTGTTTATGATGCTGTTATTATCACTTAGTGCCTTTTTGACACATAATGTTAACAAACATCTGATAGGAATCTAAAGGGGTTTATAATTACTTATCATTTACCTGTTAACTAAAGCTTATTGCAAGGACCTTGATATAAAGCTTTACCAACAAGGTTTTATAGTTATCTCTGCCAGAGAGGTGATTCATGGAGAACCTGTGAGAGATAACAGAGAAAGGAAACATTAAAAGTGTATTCAAAGATGAGAGCTTCCATTTTACCTCTTGTATCTCTACAGTTTGCCCAGTGTTGCCTTGCTCTGTCTTATAAACACTTAGCAGAAATTGACTGCAAGATAACTCTCATATCTTTGCCACTTTTTTTTACATTAAAAACATTTCAGACTGTGGTCTGTGTTAGTAGAAAGTGAGAAAATGTGTTAAAGCAACACAGGTAACAAATAACATATGATACAGTTTGCAATAATAAATGAATTAAATTTTCCACTATAAACTGGGTCATGTGGTGAAATCCACAGGTGAAGTTTGACAAGCTGGGTTAATAACTGAATCACTGCTGCCATCTGCTGTTCCTTCAGTCTGTTGGCTGGTGATGAGGTTTGGAGTCGAGGACAGGATGGAGAGAGACTGTCCATGAAGCATAATGTCAAGGCTATTAACGGAAATGTTCAAAATAGCAATTATTACAAGACAGCATGCTGTTTTTCTTCTGCATGCAGTAATACAAATAAGAATATCATTCTTGCATGTGCAGTATGTGCTTTTAACTCACGTCTTGCTGTTCGTACATCACACAAGACATTCTGTTGGCTATGAAATAAATGTCTCCTTTAGTGTTTCACTTAAACCTCATATGCTAACATTCATAAGCACAAAGTAAAGTAAAGTAAATTAACAAGAACAGCACTGATGTACTTGTACAATTCAGACAGAAATATTGAACTTTCTGCTCCACTACATTTTTCTGATCAGTAATTTAGAGTAATTTGTGTCTATTATTAAGTCCTAAAAGTCTAATTTTCTTATCCACTGAGATCCTTTTAACCTGTTTTAATCGAGGTCAACTCGTTTTATTAATGTTCTAGAATAATGTGACATTTCTCTTGGTATTGGTAGTTAAACAAACAGCGTTATCATAATCCGCCATCTCACACTCACGTTTAAAAAGTTCAGTCAAACAACTTGTTTTCTGTTGGAAATAGGTCAAAAAAACAGCTACACTGGCAGAAATCTTGTGGAAAATTTTGTGGAGAAGACTTTTAAGACTCAACCAATTAATATTTTTTTAGGTGATACATATTCAATAATATATTATGTATTAAAGTCACCTGAAAACTGAATAATAAGTGCTTTTTACCTTTGATAATTCAGGAACATTTTGCTGATAATACTTCTGCACTTTTCTTTAAGTATGAATTTGAATGCAGGACTTTTACTTGGAGTGAATTATTTTAGTAAAGAATCTGAATATTTTCTGCCACTGATACAATCTACTAGTATGTTATGTGCTCCCCCTTCTGCGTTGTCTCTCCTCCTCTTCTCTCTTCTCTCCTCTCAGGTGTTCCTGATCATCAGGTGATGAGGCCCTGCCAATAATTAAGAGAGGTTGAGGGAGAAGGAGCTCATCTCTGACCCTGTTAGACTTCTGTCTTCTGCAGTTTGGTGTCCTCTTTATCTGATGCTGTCAAGGGAGGCAACTGTGTGTTTTGATGGATCATGAGGGTTTTTTTTGTTGTTGTTGTTTGTTTGTTTTTGTTTTTAAGCTGGATCATGAGTAATTATACATATCTCTGTGCAAACGGGAAACAATCAGGTAGCAAACAGTTTCAGGCTCTTTAAAAATAAAATCATGTAAATCATGCCACTGTCTCAGTAGATCTTTTCTCAAAAGGTGCATTTAAGCCAGTGACCAGCAGAGGGCGTCATAGTGCATCAGTGTTCTGGATCCACACAGACCATTACAGGTTCAGTTTTTAGTTCTTCCTGTGGTTTATGCTTGTTCCAGCTGTTTTCTTTGTTTCTTCCACAGTCAAGTGAATTAGAATTGAATATTTCTATGTGCAGGAGTGTTTGCCTAGTAATCACATGCATGGTGGGTCAGTTCATCTTTCCATTCAGAACCTTAAGACTTGAAATGATAAGCTGTGGTGTTGGTTTTTAGTCTATTTGTTTTCCAGAAACAGGTTTAAAATGTCCCCTTATGTACAACTCATTGCTCACAGCTGTCCCGTACTTCATCAAATGTCAGCTGCTGCCCTGTGAGCAGGATGAAATAACTGATTGAGAGATGAAGTGCTACCAGGCGTTTAGCAGTTTAAAAACAAAGACTGACTCCTTACATCCAAGCTCTATGAAGCAATTACAGTCGGTCGTGTTTTGAATATTAATTCTGAATATTACTGACTTGTGCATGGTGTAATTATTCTTTAATTGAAAAGGTTGCTGACTGAGATACATACTCATACACACTTTATGAGCAATTACAGTCCAGCCAGTTTGCATTAGGCATATGACAGAGACACCTCTTAGAATAATGCTCCGAAATGATCATACAATTGAATCAAAACACTTTACAACACATTATAACCTTCATGAAGGGAGGATTTATTGCAGGAGTGCTGCATTAGTTCTAGACAGGCGTAGCTAATTAACTGGCAAGTGAGTGTAAATGTGTGTCTAATTGAGCTGAGTACCAGGGCAGGAACAGTCAAAGAATTAATGAAAAAAACAAACATTTGACACATTTGGGGGGGAAACCAGGACTGTTCCTGTTGAGCTGCAGAGTAAACCGAGCCTCAGACTCCCTGAATCCACAGGACGTCCTCACTAACTTTTTATGTCCAGTCGTCATTTTTTCAATCAGCCGTTCAGCCCTCAGAGACTAAAATCAAAAAGACAGCTGTGCCATTGAAGACCGGAGGTAATTTCCAATGCATGTCCGCAATTTATTTAATTCGCTCCAACACTGGCCCATCACAGTTAAGGGGCATTAATGCAACGCCTCCGGCTGCCCCCAGGGACCCTGTTGGATTCTCTCTACCCCCCTCCATTCAGGATTTGCCCCTTTCCCCACCCCCAACTGCCAGGATATTATCATAACTGTGGTCTTTAGGCAGAAGCTGTATGGGCGACCATGAGTGATTTTTTTGTTAAAAACTAAAGTGGTGTGCAGTTGACAAAATGTCCTGCAGCACTTTAGATGTATTTACAAAGACAGAATGGTTTGTGTGTATGTGTGTGTGTTTGAATTAGTGTGAAGAAAGAAAATATGAGCATGAATATGAAAATATGTGCCTGGATCTGTGTTGTTGTGAGTGGGAGGACATTTCTTTTGTGATTCATTCAGCAGCAAATGTGCTCACTGGAAAAATGAATTCCTTTCTTGAAGCCTGACACAGTCTGGGTTACTTAAAAACACATTGTAAGAGTCAGCCATGATTTGGTTTGAATTATTTATTTAACTTTAGAGATATGGGGTGGAGTAGGTGGATGGCGTGGGTGTTCCTGATGTGAAAGTGTTGTGATAAATTGTTGGATATACACATTTATACTGGTCTTATATCAAACTATTGATACACCAAAGTGTGTGTGATCATGTGTTTTAAAGCTCCTACAAGGGACTTTAATATTTTGTTGATTTTGATGGCCCCTGTGGACAAAAGTGGTGGTGGTTCACCTTTTCTCCTCATTCCAGCGTCCCTCTCTGTCTGTTTCCATTTTCTTACATCTTTTACGTCTTTGTTTCGTCTCGCTACGTCTGCCGTGCGTGATGTGCACTGATAGCTTGGAATCAGTCTTGCGATGTGGGGAAGGTGCCGTGTAATGACGCAAAAGCAAAATAATCCATAATTCCCCTCAAATGCATCAAACTAAAGTAACGAGCCTGTTTTGAAAATGAAAAGTTGTCAGAAATATAAATACTCAAGTAAAGTACAGATACCTGGAAAATCTGTTTAAGTACTTGTAATTTGTTACTTCCCACCTCTGATGTCTGTTGGAGGCTCCAGACTGGTGTTGCTTTAGCCTATCTTGGTAGAGAAGGAGAGATAAAGTGACAAAAGACTTGGAGGAGGGGACATGAAGGGTTGACATTTTCTGTCCACCGTCACTCAGATTTTACTCAATTAGATCAAGATTCAATCAGTAAAACAGGACATAGATTCTACAGAGATTCATTAGAGAGCCAGTCGGATGAAGTGTAATGGAGGGGTGTGTGGATGAATAGATTTATGGAGAGAGGAGGGGTGGAGGGGTGGATGAGGGAGTGGCACCTGCTCAGTGGTCACCAGACAGCTGCACTTAAACATGCTGAATTAATTTCTTTTGTATCAGCCCACTTATCTCTCTCGAGGTCGACTGTGTCGCTGCTCATGTCTGAGCGGTGAGCTTCACATGCAGCTCGGTTACCTTTACTGCTCTCTGCTCAATCAATACAGTCAGGCAAACAAATAAAAGAAGTGGAAGGATCACTGAGTGTAAAGGGGCTGCATGAGAGAAGGACAACATATCCTGCATTTCACTTCTTGTATACATTGTTAAGATAAAACAATATCATGGTATTTCCTGGTTTTACAGGCTGCATTACAGCAAAGTGATGTCATTTTCTGTACTTATCAGACTGTTCTACTTGTTCCAATACTGCCCTTTTTCCTGCTTAGTCATTATATCCACATTAACGATGATTAATTATAAAAAAAATCTCATTGTTTTACTGTTTTATGAAAGTACCAGTTGTCATCCCTACAATACTGTTGCAGTACCAATATCAAGGTTTTTGGTGAAAATATCATGATATTTGATAAGATAACTTGGATTACGCTGGACGAGCTGTATGGAGCCATTTTATGTTTTATTTTCTGTTGTTTTACTATGCTTTAAAACAAGTCCCCATCTACTTCAGTTGTTCGGGAGAATGCTGCAACACTGTTGTGCTGTGAAACTTCACCTGCCTTTCCCGATATGACTGAGACTGAATTTTCATTTCTGGGTAAAGTCTTCCTTTAAGAGTCTGGAGTGAAAGGTACCTTCATCAAGACGCTTTAATTTAGGCCTTATCGCTTATGGATTATGGCCAAAGTTGGCCAAATCAAAGGATTGATTTGTTCCACCAAACATGAATCACTGTTTATGTTTTTTTTCTGATGTGGGATCCATAACTATTATTATTTTTCATGATCTGACCATGGTGGGCTGAGTGACACTTTCTAGAGGAGGTGAGTTACTTAAGGGAACTTAGGTGCTAGTTCTATGGAATCCCTGAGAGGCCAATGAAAAAAAGAAAAGGCTAACTTTTTATCCAAAAATGATCCTGATATTTTCACCTGTTCTTAAAGCACCTGTGCTGCTGGACCCCCCTCTTTTAGTCTATGTAGTTTTTTGTAGAAGAGAAAGATCTTCAATGAACTTTTCCTTTTTTTTATGCCTAAACAAACTGAATAAACAAACTGACCTTAAAAGACAACACAGTTTCATACTGTTTTACTTTGTTTATATTTGGCGGACCCTGCCACCTTTCTACCTTCATACAGTGTTCTGGGGCTGTTTACTCAGTTATGGAAAAAATTAAATACTTCTGAGTTTGAATTATTTGTATATTACTGTATATTTATAATTTATATTTTCTGATAAGGATAGTATATTAGTTATTAATTGATATTTTTGTATGACAAAAGGTAATCAATATTATATTTAGACAAGTTTAGGGAAAATTATTCATTCAATGACTTATGGAGCAGGCGTGGGATGAAATAAGCTTATGATTCTTCACACTCTTTTTCAAATATGTAAACAAAATCACCAAGTGTTTGACAATTTCTTTTGCTTTATGATTTTCACTCAAATATTATTTTGTTTCAGTCTGTCCGTTATGCTTTTTATCCTTTTTTTGTTGTTTCGATCAACCAATTATTACCTCATTTACATTGTAAATATTAAAATTCTGAGTTTGAATTTCTTCTCCAAAACTACATAGTGCCCCTTTAAGTCGTAAACTGAGGAGAGAAACAGTTTAGATCATATTTAGAAAGTAGATTTCCTACTGGCCTTCCCTATAGTTCCATTTTGCTTGTCTCTTAACAAAATAATAAAATAGGTGCTTGCTTTTCGCCTGTGGTCCACTAATAAGTTTGAATTTTGGGGTTAAAAGTTTGGGCACACCTGCTCTGTGGTATTCTGAAGCACGTAATAGAAAATAGTCCACAAAAATGAAATAATTTACCCTAACCCTGCAAGCATGTGGTCCTTTCAGGAAGAAAACGAGCAGAGAGGTGATGTTGAGGCCCCTGATTTTGCCTCAGGCTTCTAATCCCAGAGTCCACCCCCATCGTTCAGCTTTCTACCTTCATCCTACAGACCTCCTCCCTTCACCATCCTTTCTCCATCCCTCCACTTTCATTTTTTGGCCTCTCCACATCTCCATCTTCCCTGCATCTGTTGCCTTTTCATCTCACACTCCACCCCCTCCACCCAGCCACCACCTCCCCCACCCCCCCAGCCGGTGGCGTCCATACACCGACCGGAGCGCAGACTCCCTTGTTGTCAGTCACTTTCCCAGCGAACAGACGGCAGCAGCGGCAGCAGCAGCGGCAGCAGGAAGAGCAGAGACGGTAATCCCCCCACAGAGCCACCCCACCCAACCCAGAAACCGGTGGCAGGAGGAGGGGAACACAGCCTCGCGGGACACCTGTGCTGCTGGATCCCCTCTTTTAGTCTTTGTGAAGCCTGATTTAACATCTGAATTCACGTCCCCCCCAAAAAAAATCGTGGAGGATGACGATGATGATGAGACAGGGGATGTAGAGGCGGGAGCAGGCGGCCAAATCTGCCTGGATTGACGGTGACGGAGCGGAGCGGCACCAGCAGCAGCATCAGCATCAGCATCAGTCGGTCGGCGGATGGAGATGCGTTGTGAAGGCGGAGGGATGCTGATGATGATGATGAGGAGGATGAGGATGATGATGATATAGCAGGTGCTGCAGGGTCGTGCCGCATTGCCTGGCCGCCGCGAGCGACGCCGGGGAGACGGTGATGCTGTCGTCGTCATTGTGCCTCCGACAGAGAGAGAAAGAGAGGAGAGGCTCTGACATGGTGGGAAGCGGCCGTCTGTCGGCTCTGAGCTCGGGCCGCCCGGATCAGCAGGTTGGATGTGCTGAAGCCTGAAGCCCGGAGGACCTGAGTCATGACACACGCTGTGGGAAAATCACAACAAAGTTGAATTCTTTCAGGTGGAATTAAAATGTTTGCGTGCGTAAAAGTGAGCGGCCCATATGTTGATATTAGGAGCATCATAGCAGCAGCGCCTGTGCCAGTTCAGGGTGGATTACGTCTACAGAGCAGCAGGCCTCCATCTCATGTCAGCTGGTGAGGCAGAGAGAAAGGCATTTACTAACACACTTCACCCTGTTGCTGCAGGTAACATTTGATTGTGTTGTTTCACTGGAAGCTGCGGTGCTGTGGTCCCCCGCGGAGGGACAGCTGTTGCAAAAGATGACTCACTTACAGGCTGGCCTCTCTCCAGAGACCCTGGAGAAGGCCAAGGTGGAGCTGAAAGAGAACCCGGAGACTTTACACCAGGACATCCAGGAGGTCCGGGACATGATCATCACCCGGCCGGACATCGGGTTCCTCAGGACAGACGACGCGTTCATCCTCAGATTCCTCCGGGCGAGGAAGTTCAACCACTTCGAGGCGTTTCGCCTGCTGGCACAGTACTTTGAGTACCGACAGCAGAACCTGGACATGTTCAAGAACCTGAAAGCGACCGACCCGGGGATCAAGCAGGCCCTGAAGGACGGGTTCCCCGGCGTGCTCTCCAATCTGGACAGATACGGCAGGAAAATACTGGTGCTGTTCGCAGCCAACTGGGACCAGAGCAGGTAATAAAGAGGTGGAGGGCTGGGGCTGGTGGTGATGGGGCTGTGGAGTCTGTTGTGAGGTTATCTGATCAGACAAACAAAGAGCAACAGGACACAAAGACTAGAGGAGAGTCAGTGGGTTAAAAAACCACTCAAATTAAATGGAGTCTGGTGTGTGGAGCTGTCCACTCAGCACCATTACATCACTGAAAACCCCAAGAAACCAACTCATCTTTATTCTTTAATCAAATGAGGGGAAAATACACGGCATGGCCAAAAGTTTGTGGACACCCAAACATAAGGCAGTGTTGTATAAAGTACCCTGAAGTCATACTACAAGTAAAGATATTGTGTGATGATATACCATCAGCCATACAAATAGTACTTGAGTAAAAGTAAATTACACATATTTACATGTATGTATACTGATTATTATATTATTATTTAGCCGATTATCAGATCCGATATTCAGCTTTTGAGTCTGTGTTTCTTTTGTCTGTTTGCTGATAAGATAATTTAATTTAAATGTGCTTCTTTGGCTCTGATGCAGCATGCAATCTGCAAAGTAACTAGTAATCAAATTAATGTAGTGGAGGAGAAAGTGCAAGTGTAGTGGAGTGGAAGTGTAATGTAGCAGAAATTGGAAATACTCAAGTACAACTACCTCAAAATTTTACTTTTAATTTTAGTCACCCATACAAATAGTACCTCAATGAAAGTCTGGAAGTATCTGATATTAAATGTACTGAAGTATTAAAAGTAAAAGTAAATTACACTTATACAGTATGCACATGTTTGTGAATATTATATAATAAGGGTCTGATTATTGCCAACTATAAGATCTGATAATCACTTCAGCATTTCTCTGTTTATCAGTGATCATTTTTTTTATATTATTGTTGATCAAATAAGTTAATCTGCAACCTGAGAAGTAACTAGTAGCTCAAGTTATCAAATTAATGTAGTGGAAGTAAAAAGTAGCTCCTGACGACAGAAGAAAAATAATCCTTTGGCTAATTCTGTCATGTTTACTCATGTATTACCATGTGTTTTTATTAATTGTGCTGTCCCTTCTTCAAAAAACTAAACTAAACCAGACTGTTGCAATAAAGCTGGAAGGACATGTTTGTCTGAAGAAGCTTTTAATTTTCTCTTGTTATCGAACTAAGTAGAGTCCAAACAGCCTGGACCTCAAGCGTGTGGACATATGTACTTATTTACAAAACAACTCGTGCATTTAACAATTTATTTCAATGGAAGTAAACTCGTGTTAGTCCTAAGATGTTTAAACCAGTGTTTTACAACGTATTACCCCTTTAAAATGAATGATATATCAATAGAGCTGCAACCAATGGATCATTTTTAATTGCTGATCATTTTCTTGATAAATCGATACGTTGTTTGGTTTATAAAATGTCAGAAAATAATGAAAACTGTCGATCAGTGTTTCCCAAAGCCCAAGATGATCGACTCAAATGTCATGGTTTGTCCACAACCCAAAGATATTCAGTTTACTGTGGCAAATAATTTAGTAGTTGACAGCTAATCTATTAATAATTGCAGCTCACGTCAGTGACTTGCAGTTCCATCAAAAGAATGAATTTCCATTCAAAGCTTTTTATTTGAACGTTGTTTATAAGGCAAAGGAGTTCAAACTATCCAGAATCACAAAACACCACAGAGAAAAGTCAGAAAATATACTTTATATTTCGTCCTCTTTTTCATCCTGTAACTTATCTTAAGACCACCAGGTTGGGTTTAATTTCAGATTTAAACTACAAACTGTTGCTCATCATGTTTAGAGTCAATATGTATATTCTTCAAAGTTACCTGGTGATTAAAGTTGTCAGATAACAGCCTATGAGTGAGTAAAAGGTTCCACCTGTTCTTCTAATCTTCACCATCTTTCTAACTTTTAGTTGTGAGTTCACAAGTTTTTGATTTATCGAGAATCTCCTTTAGACTCCTTTTTGTTTGACTTTAGATAGAAAATTAATCATTGGGTCACTGTTTCTTTAGTTTAGTGCTGGTTCTCTGTGTTACAAAGTCATTGTGTGACAGAATGAGCAGAGAGTTACAGGCTGTTACACTTTTCCCAGATACACATTTGTGGACATACTGAGGGCGATCCTGCTGTCGCTGGAGTCTATGATAGAAGATCCGGAGCTGCAGGTCAACGGCTTCATCCTCATCATCGACTGGAGTAACTTCACCTTCAAGCAGGCGTCCAAGCTGACTCCCAGCATGCTGCGGCTGGCCATCGAGGGGCTACAGGTAAGACGCTCGGCTGTCAGAAGGCTTTTTTATTATTATAATGATGATGGCTGATTACTGGTTCTGTGTCAGACTTTGATACCGGAGACTGTGGTTTGCATCTCAAGACGTCAACATTGTTTTTAACCATGACTGTGATCTTTACCAAACACTCACCAAATGAGTCATAAGAGCAAAGAACGTGCACACTAGAGACTTCTGCCGACCGAGGCTGAACTTGAATGGGGATAAAATAATTTAATCGTGCGGCTCTTCTAGACTTTCTGAATTTATTGGACTGAATGGCTCCAGTTATGACAGTCAAACGAGTCATGTCTCGGGGGTTGTGACGCTCAAAGCTTATGGGAAAAAGTCTTTTTGGGCAGCAGTGCATCACGTGACGATGTAATTACACGGTTTGGCCACTATGAAAACTTCCTGGGGACTAAGGGCCACTTAGATCCATGGGTTAGGGTTAGGGTTAGGGTATATACTGTCCCTTATAGTTTTGTAGCTACCTTTGAATTCTGGCCATTTCTTACAAATTACACCTTTAACTGATATTGAAAATCAATGTTGGTTGCAGATCTAGATCATAAATTTTCCTAATATTATCTCAGCATCTACAAATCTGCAGTCTTGACTCAACAAAGTTATTTTTGGCAGAGGAAAAAGCAAAATCTCGGGCTTTACTTGACTCTGAAGGATTATTTTTGACCTTCTGACAGTGGCAGAACAAACCTCCAGCTCCTGCTCACATCAGCCACTCTGCAGTCAAAATGTTCCACTTAAGAACAAGTCAAGCAGCGTGTTAAAGCCGTGAGCTTGTTTAAAGAGCAGTGGAAGGAATAATGACATTTCCATTTTGATTACACACTGCTGGGTGCTTTTTTTCAAGGCTCGTTTGGCAGGTAGACGACGCGAAGAAAGTGATTTTCAGTGGTTGTCAATTCGGTTTTCTTTAGCGTTCTCGTTTTTTGGGTGGGAAACAGAGAAATGAGATGAATGTGATAGTGCTCATTAGATTTGTATCTCTGTGTTGAGGGTTTTTCATGGCATTAACAGGCATTAGTGCTCTCCGTCTTCAGGACACCTTTAATGTCATAATTGAAATGAGATACGGGAGGAAAAGCTCACAGTACAGCTGTCCTCTGGTAAGCAGCCAAACCCGAGAGGAAACGTCTTGCCTGTGTGTTCTCTCTCTCTCTCTCTCTCTCTCTCTCTCTCTCTCTCTCTCTCTCTGTGTGTGTGTGTGTGTGTGTCGGGGGCTGTTATTGCTTTCTCAACATCCTTGTGAATCATCTGCCAATTTGTGCTGGGCTCCATTAGCCAAAGTGAAATCTAAGGGGAAGTGTTTCCAGAGGGAAGTGTTGAGTAAGACGCAGCATGGTCGAAAAGATTATCTGATGTGCCTGTGATGGATGCCAAACTGTCACAGTTGCTTTCCCTTGAATTTTACTCTTGTTTTACATCCTAAAGTTTAGTTTTAAAGCTGAAAGAGGAGGAGTGGAAAAGAAAGTGATTATATTTCAGGATAAGTTAATCAAAAAAATGCAAATTCTAAACTGGGCCCACATCAAGCAGTAAAGTTTTATATCAAATTTTATTACTTTTTTGCTACCAAATGAAATGTGTCCAAGTACCAAAAACTGCCAAGTACCAAAGATGTGTCTGGTCCAGGACTACAGCTGCCACTGACGGTGCCAGCGTCTTTATTTCAGGGAATTTGGAAGATTTAACAACCTGTTGTAAAATGTAAATTTGGTTACAGGTGAAGAAATAGTCTTTAAAGCGACTACAAGTAAGTTTGATATTTTGTTGATTTTGGAGACCCCTGTGGACAGAAGTGGTAACCACTCATCTGCTTCAAATCTGCTTCTTTTTAACTGCCTAACGTACTACTCATTTTAACTCTTTCAATCTGCATGCAGGCTGATTTCCCAAATGATTTATTGTATCATGAGATATATTAATATTACAATATGAAATTACATGTACAGGAGCTTCTTTCCGCTTCCCTTGTCCTCCGAACCTTATTTAAAACTGGAGCTTTCTTCTCATGTGTATTTTTAGGTAATTTCCTTCCTCATAAAACATTGGCCGGGGTACTTTTTAAAAAAATGTTTCAAATCATGTATTGTTTACATGGTTTGCTAGCAAGCAGTCTTCTTCTTGTTCTTCCTTGTATATGCAGACAGGCACAATAAAACAAACCAACAGACAGAAGCTGACTCATCAAAACATGGCTCCATGGAGCTACCAGTGGCCAAAAACTCTGCAAGGTACCTTTAACATCCATCCATCAATCTATTAACGACAGCTAATTATCCTCCTTGTTTAACAGTAATGTAAAGGTCTCAAAGTCATCCATTAGTGGAGCTTGTTTTATTGTACTGTGTTAAATCGACTGTTAGCAAAAGACACAACAGTCAGCTGAGAAATGGGCAATTTCCATCCGTCGTTTAGTTGTTTGCTTTCAAGATAATGAATCACTAAACTGTTCCTGAGTATCAAAATAATTCAATAACAGAACAAAAAATTAAATCATCCTCTACTTAAGCCCCAGCAATATTTCAATAAATATGATATCATGACATCAGCAGGGTGCTTTCACACTTCTTCCCACCTCCTCCACTTTCTGTAAATGTTAGTTTTCTGCTGTGTCAGCGCGGAGTCGAGGTGGTTGCGTTGGTGAGGGAAAAATCCTTCTCCTTTTTCAGGCCAAGGGAACAACCAGTGCATCACTGCGACGAGTCCATATATAACACATTTCTGACGGCTCTCCAGACACAGATTAGAGCCTGAATAATTGATGGCAGCTATTAGCTGAGCCCTGAGTCATTCCCAACTGTGCGACTGCTCACACAAATGGCTGCTCATCATTTTGAGCAGAGAGGGAAAGAAAGACACGTAACAGGGTGATTTGATCTGATTTATTGTCATTTGATTTGATAGATTAAACGCACAAAACACAAAATCATCAAGAAAGTGGCAATAAATTAAAGCGCATGTTCTACTTGATGCAAAGATGGGAGAAATAATTTATATGTAGTGATGATCTTTATTTTCCTTATTGTCAACAAACAAATGCACTATTTTCTCTTGTTGGAGTAGCGTTTGTTCAAAATTAAGATGGCCAGCTGCTTCAGGAAATTACGGAACCTTTTTTAAACTTGAACTATCTATTGTCCACAGTAGGATCCAGGAGTGTGACACTGCCATACGTGTGAGGACAAGGCTATATATATATATATATATATGTATATATATATATATATATATATATATATATATATATATATATATATATATATATATATATATATATATATATATATATATATATAAAATAGAGGGTTTAATACTAAAAGCCCCTGCGAGGTTAAACCTCTGTTATCCTCGTCACCCATGCTTCTGCTCGTTTGTCATATACAGTATAGTCTCATGTAGCTAACATCAGTCAAAGGTGAGATAAATGTTGCTCCAGGATCGCAGGTGTAGGAGGAGATGGCCTCAGACAACAAAGGAAATGCTCTTGTAGGTAAACCGATATGGCTTTTTATAATTATTCACCATGCTGCTTGAAAACACAAGTCAGAGGACATTAAATATCTAACCAAATCACCAGAATACATTTTAGCTATGTGCATTTCTGCAAAACTACAAATAAGTTTAAACTTTAAACATTTCTTTATGTTGCGACTTGATGTTTGTTAAGGTTCAGTTTTTCTAATTCTCTCTTGTCACAACACTGTGCTTATGCTCCGCTTAGGTTTAGCACAAAAAAACACTTGGTTAGGGTTAGGAAAACATGGTTTCGCTCTAAATACAACTCTGCTTCCTGCGACAAAAAGACGATTTTGGTCTTCACAAAAATGGCTGGAAATTTCCCCAGGGCTTCTTAAAAATCACCGGGTTGGTCGCCACAAAAACGGATGGAGATGGTCCGACTTCCCAAGAACAAAAGCCGGCTCTGGTCACCACATAAACAACTGGAAATGTCCCCAGGTCTCTTTTTAAAAAACACCCGGTTTCGTCACCATAAAAACAGCTGGTGATGGTCAGACTCTCCGTTAAAAAGTTGGCTTTGGTCTCCACAAAAATGTCTGGAAATGCCCACTGGCCTCCTTAAAAATCACCCGGTATTGTCTCCACAAAAACAGCTGGAGATTGTTCAACTTCCTGTTAAAAATATCCAGGATTGGTCTCCACAAAAACAGCTGGAGATTGTTCAACTTCCTGTTAAAAATATCCAGGATTGGTCTCCACAAAAACGACTGAAAATGTCTACAGATCTCCTTAAAAAACAGCTGGAGATTGTTCAGCTTCCCGTTAAAAATAGCCGGGATTGGTCACCACAAAAACAATGTCAACCTATTGTCCCTGTTGAATAAACAAATACATAAACTGCAAGCACATGAAACATTTATGATTTAGCTTCTGTACAATATGTGAGAATAGTCGAGCTGAGTCACTCCCACACACACGCACAGAGATCTAAATATTTTAAAGCAGTCACAGTGAGTCACTTCAGTCCGAACAGGTTTCAGTTGGGAATCTGAAAACCGGTAAGTGTTTAAATGCAGCTGAGTCAGAGTCATCTTCAGGGCAGCCGGACGGAGTTTCTTCTGCATGAAGGTTTGATGTAGTTTGATGGCTGATTTACACTGAACACATCACTCAGTTAACTTCTGTGTGCATCAGCAGCTTTTATATCTTCTGCTCTGCTGTCCTTGTTTTTCTTTGTTTCCACAGATTTTTCAAGCCGCTCGGAGCTGAATTATCTGATTTCTATTTGAACTGACAGCAGTTTGGCGAGTTACACTGCAAAAAATCCCTCAAAACTAGAGAAACTTATTCATATCAGCCTCAAATCTCATCACAGTTCATTAATATTGGCCAAGAATATTAAATTCAGCTACGTTCTTTATTCAAATATCAGATTATTCAAGTTATTTTTGTCTTGCGTGGTTG
The DNA here is from genome assembly GCF_040436345.1 of Pagrus major. NCBI lineage: Eukaryota > Metazoa > Chordata > Actinopteri > Spariformes > Sparidae > Pagrus > Pagrus major. The sequence continues at coordinate 10,144,921 of NC_133236.1, forward strand.
TCTTTAACATTGCAACATTTAATCCACTTTTCACTTGTTTCTCATCAGCTGACAAAGAGTCACGATGTCACGGTAACAAATTAAGTTAAGTAATCTGCTTCAAATTGAGCTTGACAGAATAATTTAACCTCCATAAGAGAGAATCAGACTTAAACATCTTAAATTAAGATGACATGACATTCTTGAATTGCTCCTTTTGCAATGCAAGGCGTCAAAATCCTTTTTGGTTTTTCTATTCATCTTCCAGTTTTGGCTGCTCTGACTCATCTGCTTGCCTTTCTCTTGCCTCGTCCTCCATGTTAATGCTGCTCAATCTGCCTCAATTGTGATCTGCTCTTTGTCATGGCAACCCTGACAATCTTAGTTTTGAGCAAATACAAATAGCATGTAGGCCACATGTCTTGGGATCCAAATTTGTAGCACAGTGTGCAGCGTAGATCACAAGACTGTTAGTGCGGATCCCTGCTGGCACCCATAGAGGGTTCAGTGGTTATTACACCCCCGAATATGCAACAGTTTCTTGTTTGTTTGTTTGTTTGTTTGTTTGTTTTTCTTTGGATTATTTTTGGAGCATTTTTGCCTTTAAGTATGTAGTCAAAAGGCAGAATGTGGGGAACAACATGCAACAAAGGTCCCAGCCGGATTTGAAGCAGGGATGTTGTGACTTAAGTGTTAAGCATCTTAACGACTCACTTCTTCAACTGTTGAAAGAAAAAACTGCAGACTGACAACTCTGTTCTGGAGACTCGGCAGTAATGATGCTAACGTTGGTACATTTTTCCTGAATGCTGCTACCTGTACAGGAGTTATCAGCATGATGGCATGAAAATATGTCTATTCAAACCGGTATCATGCAAAACTGTCGAATAGAGTCGCCGGTCCACCGTGTCTCTGTCGTGTTTAGCCTCACCTATCATGTTGAAAACAACACAGTCTCTCCTGTGGTCAAGTTAACAAACATGCTATGTCCGGTTACATTTTCACAATAAAGGCACTAAAAAGAATTGGCTAGGAACTTGGACCTTGTTCACCTGGGAGAGTGTATTAACCGCCCAACCATCCCTGTATAGAATAGACCCCATTACCTTTTGGTGCAGATCTGAATAAAGGAACTGATCCAGGATTTCCTTCTCACTTTCTTTAACATTACGAGATAGGGTGTTTTTTTTGGAGTGATGAATGGATCTTGATGAAAATAATGAGGTGTATTAGGTGGCTGGTGTCTATGTTGGGCCTTGGCAGCATATAATTTCTACTGAGTGCCATCCTAGGTTTTATTGTGGGTTTGGTGCTAAAGGAAAGCTCTTGGAAATGGAAAGTGTTCATCCTCTGGGGAGTATGAGTGTCATTGTCATCAGCTTTGTAACTGAATAATCTAGTGCTCTGTGCTAATGCTCTGGTTAAATTTAGGCACAAAAGCCACTTGGTTGTTAATGTTGTGGCTTAAAATACTTGTTTTGGTCGCCACAAACACAGCTGGAGATGTCCCGACTTACCATCAGGTATCAGTGGTTCGCAGAAACGTTAAGTGGCTACATTTTATCCTGGCAGCTGGGCTGGGGAAGTCTGACCACGGAACAGCCGAGCGAAACTCCATTCAGCTGATTAATCAGGCGTTGTGACCTCAAACTGCTCATCAAACAACAGCCTGGTTCTAAAATTAGACAAAGGGTGGGATCTGTGGAGTCTGTCTGGCTGTAGGAATCATCCCCTGGGTATCATGAATATAGTTTTATGTGCAGATATCCAGTGGTTGTCAAGGTACAGCATCCTGCTCTGGACTGGTTTATAGTGGTATGTTTTTTGCTCCTCTACGAGGATGGAAAACAAAGTCTGTTTTGTGACGTTTTGGTTGTGATTTATCTGAAAACAGTGAGACGGAGAAAAAAATCTAATGGGACAGAATTGGTAGCCTGACAGAGCTTTGTGTCCTGAAGTTGACCCTCGCTGTAGTCGTGCTGTTAATGTGCCGCCGGACGGTTTGTGCCAGAGACTGTACTGCCTGCGCTTTGTGTGCTTCTTCCTCTCAGATACAGTCAGCAGAGTACAGTACATGCTCCACTTTTCCACTTAGGTTTCATTATGCTTTCATAAAAGAGATTATATTAAGGAGGTGAGACAGTGTGCAGGATACAAACCCATCCAGTCATAATCCTCCAGGATTACGATGTTACAGAGGGATTAAAGTTTCAAGTCTGCAAAACCTTCTTTTGACTTGTCCTTTGCCAAACAAGTTTAGAAAATGTTTTCAAAGAGGGAAGTAATGCACATTAAACTGCTCTGTGAAAATAACATCAGCCATTTTTAAAGGGGCCCTATGTAAGATTTTGTAGTAATTTACATGTATTCATCACTTTTTATGCCCGTATATGAGCAGATCGTAAAGAGCAAAGAGGGTAATCGAGTGACATTCAAGTGAGTCACAAAGGTTTTGAAAGACCAGAAAAACCTTCAACATTTACCTTAAAAATTAAATACGGAACTTTTAAATTTTAACCAGTCCCGGCATGACGAGCTGCTGATTACAGGAACACACACACTCAAAGGCAAAATACAGCTTTTCAAGTCTTCAGGTGAAAATGTCTGTATTTTTTTCTTTCATATTGTAATATATATTGCAGGAAACAAATACTGCAATGTCAGTATTTTCCAATAAGGTGCAGCCCTACTTCTTAACACAATAACACTTGTATTAATCATTTTATACAAGAGGATTAATTAATTAATTAATTACATTTTTTTTTCATATAGCCATTCAGTCAGGACCAAAGTGCAGCGTTTACCTTTACAAACAACAGAGAAAGTCCAAAAAGACGAGAGGAAAATAACTAAAGCATCTTTCATTGTCCAATCTACCGTCTGCAACAAAATTCATAAATCACTTTGAAAAAACATTCAATAAGTTGTACTAAAAAATACCATCTTGCCTTCGTTTTCAGGCTTTTAACAAAAAGTTGTCAAACCACATTGAAGTGAAACAGCCTCTCACTCCAGAATATTTCAGTGTTTTTATGGAGTCATTTCATGGAACATGAACTCTCCTAATTCATCATAATTTGTACAATAAAAAAAAGAAAATGGGACTTACTTTTCACGTCACTCAAACCACACACACACACACACACACACACACACACACACACACACACAATTTATTTCCTCATGAATATTTTTTAATCAACCAGACTAAAGATCTTTGGCTTTCTTGTTTTTTGCTGTTGCCTTATGCCACTGGACTGGACTGGACTGGATCTCACAGTTAACCTTTCTTTAAATGTAGCCCTATACATTTATTTTTAACAAGCTCAGAGTTCACAAAATGTTGCACAATACCAATCTTGTAGTTAGCCAAGGTGAGTTATTTGCAGAGCATTGAAAAGAAAAACAGCTTGAAAAAACATTAAAATGATGATTAAAACAATAGAAACCTTTTGTTATCTTTCTGTTTTTTAATATTTTTGGGTTATATTGGCAGTATTTTTATGATTGTAAATAAACAATCTGTGTGAACATGCCAGATGTGGACCTGAGCCGCCTCCTGAGTTGCACCCTCTTGTCTCTGGGGATCAGAGATGTGAATCACCTCATTAAGGCGATCTGTCACAGCCTGACACCGTCTGACCTCGGATCAAATACCTGCCACTCAGTGGTGAATGAGCTGTCCTCAACCTCTGACACTTCACTGACTGTACAGCTGTCATTCAATAGAGTCAACGCTGCAGCTTCATCCGTGCAACCTGCATTTAAAGCTGCTGTTTTCAGTGTCTCAATAACGGTGTGAACTAACATTGTTACATCAGACTTGACCCAGAAATCAGCTGATTTGATTGTGTCTGTGATGTGGATCTGGGATTTTGTCTAATGATGCGTTCACATGCTCGTTGGAAAAAGTCCATCATATAGGGCTTCCCACTGTGCTGATCATAGGAGCTGTCTCACTGTGCTTTTTTTTAAACAGAAGTATAATGAGGTTCAACCTTGATTAGATAATTAAAGGCAAACCGAGTCACTGTAATGTAAAACAAGGCTACATAAATGCATTATTCATCTTCACATGACGTGATGTCTGGGATCCGAGAGCCAATCAAATTACATTAAGTCTAATCGAGCCGAGTTCAGTTCTGTGGTTTTGTTGTGGATCGCAGGTCTGTGTGTTGAAGTGTTTGAACTTTCAGCTCTGGTGAATCATTAAAAATTTTCAAAGCAGACAGAAAGAGCAAACTGTGAAGTGCAGACTAAAATGTATTGCTGCTCTTCTTCTGACCCAGACTGTTAACTGTAGGAGCATCGGGCTGCTGCCAGTGATACTGTTCGCTCTCTGTTTGGGTCTGTTTGGGTTTGGCCCAGAGTCAGGTCTCATTATTACTGTTTACTGCAAATAAATTCATGCCCAGTAAGGGGAGATTTCTTTTCCACGGGTCTGTCTGAAGATTTAGACCTGTGAAACATACAACCTCCAAAACTGTGAAAGTGGACATTTTCTCTCCTGAGTACTGTGAGGTGATTCTTAAGGTCAACGTGTTTCTGAAGAGACTTGGATGTATTATGCTGAAACATTTATTGAAACTCGATCGAGGAGAACAGGCAAAAGCATTACAAGTGTTGAGCGAGACGATGTAGTTTGACTTTCTTGACTTAAAAAATGATCTTTTAAATTGACACACGTCATACCACAGATTCATGGCACAATTCAAGCGGGATCGAAAAATCATTTGTCTCTCTCCAGTCAGTACCATACAAAGTTCTTACAGGAAATGTTGTGTTTTCTCCAGCAGTAACTAAACATGACTCCTGAAACAGCTGAAAGCGAACACGACGAAACAGTAAAACACAGCAGATGTTTGGAAGTACAAACAGGACGAGAGAAACTAAAGAGAAGCTACAAGTTAGAAGCTACAAAAGAACTGAGAGCTGAACAGAGACATGAGCTGAGTATCGATTTTTAGGGGGAGACGGCTGCTTTTGACGGGTTGGCTGGAGTTGCAAGACGTCACTGCAGCCTGTTTAAAGGCGGGGGGGGGATGCAGCTTGGCCCTACTCCAGAGCAGGTCCATCACCAGCACGGTACAGCTCAACCAGCAAATCAGTGGGGCTCGGTTTGACTTGTCCTGTTGTACTAAATGTAAATATAGCAAACACTGATGATTAGTACTGGATAACTGAAAGGTGAAAAACTGAATATTTGTACCAGCAACCTGTGTCTCTTTACAGGCTGTACCTGTTCAGAGACACAGCTGCTAAATACGAATACTGGGGTCAATTTATGCACAAGATTCAACCTTGCTGTGATGGACCAAACAAAGTGCAGTCTGGTTATAAAAATGTGTTTTGATTCTATTGAGTGTAAGAAGCAGACTATTTAACAATATCAGACACATCTTTAGTTTGAAGTTAACTTTTACATACAAGCTTCTTACCGGAGGTCAGTCACCACCATCAACACACTGACAGAGTACCGAGGCTCTCACTGCCCCGATTTCTGCGTATTAACTCAAAGCCGTAACTTCAGCTTATTTCTAAGAAGAGCCGCTCTCCTTTATCAGGCATCCATAGTGACACAATCTTCTTTGTGTGTGCAATCATGACTTCCTAACAAAAAGTGCAAAAATGTACTTTTATACATTTTTAGTGACGTCAGAGGATAGAAGTTGGCCAATCATAAAGAGGAGAGCTGAATAGTCGGCAGGTTTTCATTCTAGCCGAGTGAATGCAACTAAAACTCGTACGTACAGTAACAACGCTGATAAGAACTGTGGATGTCAACTGATCAGCTTAAAATGATTCGAATGATCAGTACAGATAATCATGTTTCCCAGAGGATGAACCCTAGTGACTGTGATGATCTTACAACTTTTCATATTTCTGCTTTTTGGTTAAAAAAAAAATTCTTCATCAAACTTCTTCTTTACAACTTTATTGTCCATCCAAGGCAGGTAAATCACGTTTGGTGTCACCAGATACAATGAAAACATCACATACAGTCCACACAATGTACAGCACAGCTTCAATGCAGAGAACATTAGTGCATCAGTCTTGTCTTGTAGTCATGTAATGTGCTTTCAACTGACATCTTGACCTTTTCTTAGACCTCCACTTCCACTTCAACACAGTCTGAAGCAACAAAGGAGCTGGGCTCATCGATTTTGCCACACCGTCGTCTTCCTCTTAAAACATTGATTTAAAGAGAATCCATATCATGGACGTCTTTTTTCCTCCTCCTCCTCCTCCCGCCTTGTCCCCTCTGGCCTCCCCACCCCTTTCACTTTTGTTTTCTTTACCCTCCCCCCTCTCTCTTTAGCAACATCTTCATCCTCCCCTTCCCCCTTATCTCTCCCCCCTCTCTCCCTCTTTCAGTTCAGTCACTCCATCGTTGTTCAACAGAGACAGAAGCAGCAGGACGGCTTCTGAAAGACTGCAGCTTCTGATTTTAATCTTTTTGTTTTAAAAATGAGTTCAATAATCAGAAATAATCACAGTAATTATGAGAAATATTAATAAGTCATTTCCATAGCAACATAATACAATCCTAAATGAAAGACATAGTGACAGAAATCCTCCAGAATCTTCTTCCTGTTTTTATTTTTAAGAAGCCTCAGTGTGCTCCATCGTACCCCCCGCGCTCCTCCTCCTTCTCAGTCTTCCTCCACCCTTCCCCGGCTCCCTCCCGCCACATCCCACCCTCGCCACGTTGCCACAGCAACGTGTCGGACTGCCGTGCTATCTGCTCTGCCCTCTCCTCCAGATGGGCTCCCTTTTGTTGTGCGTCTGCCCGTTTGTGTGCGTGTGCAAACACATTTCTTCATCTCGCTCTCTTCTCCTTCTTCTACTCCCAAGACGCTCACAGGCGGCTGCTTGGCTGGCCAGTGAACGCACCAGAAAATACTGTAAATTTATTATGTGTTGTTGTAAATGTGTGATGTATAATTAATTGTGCAATGACCAGGAATAAAAAATTACTAAATACAAAATCCTGTCGCTGAAATTAAATAGAGAACCACATGAAGACCTTTCTGTCTTTGCACACTTTTGTGTTTTGTCATTTTTTTACAGTATCGCCAAGTTTTACACATCTACAGAATCAGCACAACCACATGTACAGTAGTTGTATGTCACTCAATCAAGACTTCTTACGCTATAAAAGGGGATATTTGCCCATTTAAAAGAGAATTGCAAACATTTCTTTGTATGCACAGGTGGTCTTTGAGCTTTGAGTTTTTGTAGCATCCTCCACGAGGTCGACCTTTTTGTTTTTTAATTAAATGCTCTAATAACTACAAGATGAATTGTTGATTACCACCTTCATGTGTACCTTCTGAATAATCACCTGACTTTTCATCTTGTGCCACCAGGGAGTCACGTTTTTTTTACGTTATAACATCAAGTGGATTGATTGGCACTACATTTTGTACAGATAATCATAGTTTCATGAGGATGAATCTAAATGACTTTGGAGCGCCACCATCAGGCCATATTTCAATTTGCCGAGTACTTAGGCATAGGCATTTTGAGCGATTTAATTATTTAAATCATCTCACTTGCCAAATTGTCAAACACAGCTTGTTGAATCTTCTTGTGTGATAAGTTGCTGATTTCCTTTGTTGTACGTCCTTTTTAATTTAATATCTTTGGGTTTCAGCGAGCCTGGCGGGAAGACAATCAATGTCTCTCTAGTTATTTCTCACAGTTAAACACCATTTCTCAATTCCTTGCTTTCATTGATTATTCATTTTTCTTTGAGTATGAGTGCACATGTCCCTGTATAGATCCTGAATATCTGCAGATATTTAGACCACATTAACATATACAGTAGTACAGCTCCAGTCAGTGGATCCTCTGTGGATTTACTCTGCATTAGCGTCGTTATGTAACATACAGACACCTCCAGAATAACTGGGACTCCTGAGAAAATTGTGCCAACGGCATCTGCAGAAAACACATGAAGTAGATTCTGACCTACTGTATCTCAGACATGTTCGTTTTTAACGTGTTTCATTAGACAAATTCCTCCTTTTTACATCAGATTTCCTCCCAGTTTACCTGCAGATAACAGTCAGTAAACAGAAAATGAGACAGTTTTGTTGTGAACGACCAGGTCTGTCTTTACAAACACTGCAGTATTGATTGACACTGTTTCCTTTATCTCGAAACTGCAGCTGGAAGAAGACCTCAGCCGTCTCTCCCACTTCAATAAAATGGATTACACGACGTTTGACTGATATGAGGTTTTGAAGCCTGTTTAAAAAGACGCTGCCAGCAGCCGATATTCTCTGCCAATATCCTGCTTTTTTGTTTGTTTAGTTGGAAGCGTCCTCACCAGAAAACAACGGCATTTGTTCAAACACTCGAAAAGACGTGTTGTGGTGGAGGAATTTGAATAATCAGAGACTCTTTTGACTCGGTGTATAATTAGGCTTCAGGAATCATGATGCAGTGATGAAACAGAGAAGATCGGCCAACTCTGTCCTCCGTCACTGCGTCTCTCTCCTTCCCTCCGTGTGTTTGGCAGGAGGACAAGATCTGTTGAGCTCCGGCCCACAATCTGGACTCTCAGGTCAACTGCAGCAAACACACACAAGATGAACACACAGACGAGGGCCAGCAACCTGGCATAGCTGAGACACACTGCAATAAATGAGGGGGGAAAGGGTTTTGTCATTCGTTCAGAGACATTTGAGCTAGTTTTTCAGACAATGTGCTAACAGACAAATACATCTAAAAACATAATCTTCTTAAAGGAATGAAAAATTTAAATCCAGTCATTATCTATTTATGGAAAGTCAGGTGAAGATTCGTAGTCCACAAAACATTTCTGGAGCTTCACAGTAAAACAGTGTTGCAGCATTCTCCTAAACAACTGAAGTAGATGGGGACTTGTTTTAAAACGTAAAAACAACTGAAAAAAAAACATGAAATGTCTCCCTACCCAGTCGCCATAATCAATGTTAGGTAAGTACGTTTCTGCAAAACCACAGATTAAAACTGGATCTTTATGTTGCAACTTTACTTTCTGGTTACATTTTCACATCACTGCTCTGGTTAGGTTTAGGCACAAAAACACTTGGTTAGGGTTGGGAAAACATCATGGTTTGACTCAGTATCCGTATCTGATTTGATCGCCACGATCACAGTTTGATATGGACCAACTTCCCGTGAAAAATAGCCAGTATTAGTCACCACAACAGAAAACGTCCGCAGGTCTTCTTAAAAAAACATCCGGTTTTGACACCATAATGTGGATGGAGATGTCTCCATGACTCCTTAAAAACACCTGGTTGCGTCACCAAAACAATGCTGGAAATGTTCACAATCTCCTTAAAAATACCCAGCGGGTTGACTCGAACTACGGTTGCCTGTTTGGCTGCCTTGTTGGCTTGTAATTATCGTTTTATGTTTTGTTTTGTTTGTTTTCTCTGTTGGTTTTGTTGGACAGAAACACTGTTCACACTAATACACGAACAAAGACGCTTGAATGTACATAAGATCGATTTCATGGGTTTATGAGCTCTGGAGTGCGTCACCTGAAAATCCTAACACAATCAAGCAGGAGCTGCAGTCTGAGCGGTGCATGAAACAACAAAAAAAGCTGACGCGATCTGTTTGGGTTCAATTCTCCTAAAAACAACCACTGCTTATCAGTTTGATGAGGCTCTGGCTGATGTCCGGATGCATCGGCATATTAATGACACTTTGTCACTGGTACATGCGTCTGTGCCAGCTGGACCAGTCGTTTGCGTTTGCGTTTAAGTACTTGTGTGGACCATGTTTTAGGATTTTCGCTTTAAAACAAGTCCCCAGCTACTTTAGCTGTTTAGGAGAATGCTGCAACGCTTAGTAGATAATGACTGAATTTACATTTTCGGGCGAACTTATCCTTTAAATATCACCGAACATACCTAAAAGCCAAGAGACACATGAATGCTCAGCTTAAATGGAAGTTGAGAACGCCTGTTCAGGTCGAGCAAAACACTCCACAGGCAGCTGAAATGAAAACATATATTAAGTACACATGCACACACACACACACACACACACACATATATTTAAATGCATGTTTGATCTCTGTGCTGGAGAGAAACTTCATTTCTCTGCTTCCTTCCCTCTCTCAGCTCCTGAGTGGAGTTGCCAGTATTATATTAGCCTGCAGACGCTGCAGTTTAATTGGTGTGACCTTCACTCTCAGTGTGAATCTCTGGCAGGAAAGAAACTGTAAAGTCACTTCTGATACCTTTCACGTCTCTTTATATGTGACAAACCTGCAGTTTTCTGATGTAGAAAGGAAGAGAGTTGCAGTCAGGAATGACCCAGAGGGATTACGCTCTCATTACTTTCATTTAATTTAATGATGAAAGTGTATTTTTTGGCATCTGTTGCTGTTCCTTCAGTCGATGTGTGCTGACACATCTCTTCCTTGCAATCTGCTCTGTGCTCTGATTGGTCTAATTATGCGCACCTGGCAGTGTCTACCTGTTTAAATGAGGCTGGATGGTGATCACTGAGGAAGGCAACTAAAACATTTGTGCTCGTGGCTCCTCCGTCATTAGCTTTCAGTCTGAGTGTGAACCAGTTTTACTGCAGTCGGATATTTTAGCGTTTTTGGATTTACAATGTTGTAGGTGAGTTTATAAAATGGAGGACTTGAAGGCTGTAATGAGAATAAAGGGCATATGCTGCTGGTTAGTATCAGTGTTATCACCATCATAAGGTAACAATAGGGATGGTTCATAGTCAGGGCTTCACGATTTTGATTCGAAATCAAAAATCCATCGCAAGGAGCTTTCAAGATCAAAAGCAGGATCTGCAAAGTATCTCTATGCCTCTGAGGCATTTCTTCAAATTTGGCATAAACATCCACTTGGACTCAACGATGACCTGATCAGAATTTGGCGGTCACTAGCTTACCGGTAGTCTGCAGCTGCACTCACAGGCACTCATCGTGTGTGCACAGAGATGATACAGCGATGGAGATGTTGGGTTTATTTTCTTTATTGATTTGTTTGGGACGAGGGTTTACTCAGGACACACTTGAGAAACTAAAACTGGATTTCTATCTTCTGTTGCTTAGACTTGAATCACTGAAGGGTGGTATTTTTTGTTAAACCCTGGACTATTTATTTTTGGTGAATACTATTTGAACTTGACTGACCTTGACCTGCAAAAAGCCACCAGGATAAAATCCAACTGTTGTTGCAAAATACCCCCAATCTATTTAAAGAAGAATTTGAAAATGTAAATCCCAGTTGTCAGGACATGAACCCAATGAGCTGTTGATTTTTACACATCCAGATGAACAATGACATCGTAGTGTTTGAATCAAAAATGGAACTGAATCATGGAGTTGAAGAATCATGACACCTCCAGTACTTACAGTAGTGCAGTGGGGATGGCAATCATTTAAGTGAAGATAGTTATTTTTATCATCGCTGTTCCGTTTGTCATGTGGACCTCCCATGCTTTTTTCTTTTCTCCCTCTCTTTCTACTTTAGACTCTTTTCCTTTAGTTTTTCTTGTCATATTCTTTGATGTCTTACCTTTTGCCACGTTGTCACATTTAAATCATATGAAATATAAAAAATGAAGAGAAATTAAAAGATAGGAAATGATCACATTTTACTCTAATTTGAACTCAGATAGGTACTCTAGTGGCTTATTTATAGTATTTATGTCAGTATGTGTGTGAGAACGTGTCATTACTGTGGAGTTGCATTGCTCTGGTGTGTTTCTAATGACCTGACCTGCTGGCAGTCAGCTTCGCGTGTGTTCAATCAGGCCCGAGATGACTGACGGAGGTGCACCTGTAGAGTCACCCACATATGGGGTGACTCATCGTGCCTCGTTTCGGCACCGAGGAAAGTCCAACACGGATGGAAACGTTTTCTCTCATTGTCTGCACAGCCTTGTTATTCATCAAATAGAAAGATTTCTGTCTGTGAGTCTTTCCTTTGCTGCGCTTTTATTTCCCTGATTACAGCGCCAGAGAAGAAGACAGACAAATGACAGCTCACCCCTCGTGAACCATTGTGGTGTTTTTTTAACACCTCACATGGAAACCCAAAAAAAATGTAAGTTCCTTGTTAACTAAGATCAGACTTAGAAAAGATATGATTGAAATGATATTTGAAGGAACAGATGGGATAAATGATTTGAGCGTGACGATGGAGAGAAAAGGAATAGGTCTGACTGTTGAAAAGGAGGGCAGAGATGGACACATATTGGAGGAGCAGCAGCAGGAGGAAGAGGAAGGGGAAGAGGAAGAGGAGCGCTGAGTGGACACAGATGAAAGATGGAAGAAGAGTCCATTCGTCTTTGGAAAAGTGAACTCAAAGGTCTAATTTATCACATAAACTAGTTCGTCTTTGACATTTTTTAGGGATTTTCTGACTAGAAGTGACACATGGGTAAAAATGTTCAACCCACAGAGACGAGTGAAGCAGCTCTGCTCTCTGTTTCCTGTCACACACAGTTAGATTCACTGTTGATTTACCTCCTTCTTTTAAGCCCAGCATTAACTCCAGTCAGAGTCTCCTCTTTAAGGTGGCCTTTTAAAGAACAAGCCAGCAGCAAAACAATGTCATCACTCCAGGCTACACTTTACATCCTGCAAAGAAAAGCACTCAAATGGATGTCTTCCTCTTTTCTCTGAACTCACTGTTTTCCCCTTTTTTTTCACTGGAGGAGACGTTTACTCATCTTTGGGTGGATGGGAAGTGACAGGAACAGAGCAGAGTGGAGGGAGCTCATCAACCTGATGTGCTGGAGAACGACGGAAAAATCATGACAGAGAGAGAGAAGATGTATGACCACAACCCCGACACATATAGAGCGGTAGACGACACATGTCAGATGTTGTAACATCAGCTTCGTGCCGGTAGAGTGCTGATGGACTCGCTCTCTCACAGAAATCCTGGATGTTACAGATTATTCAAACCAAAAGCTGGAAGTTCAGTTTGCAGTGTTTGAGGTCTGTCTTGTAGAAATCACACATCAGGGGAGAGAAAGATTTATAAAATGGATCGCAGATATTTTTTACACCTAGCAATTCATATTATTTATGTATTTTTTATCACTTTTTTCATTTGTAAAGAAAAAACTAGAATATTTTCACCAGACCTTGAGTTTTATCCCCAATAGTCAGTACACAAGCCCTGAGTTGTAAGGAGAATTCAGGAGATCCACTGTAAGTTTTAAGTTGTTCTTTTTTCCCATCTGTGAAAGCAGGTTAATAAAAAGGTTAGAGATACAGTTACAGATAAAATGTTTTGCAAGGAACACAAAGGTTGTGTGAATAAGTAGTGCACTCACGCATACTGCCAGCAAAAATATTCAATAAAATGATGGCATTTCTGCCATGTTAGAAACCCTTAATATTTTTCCAGATCTTTTTTTTTTTTTGTTCCAAGTAAAAGTGAGGAAGCCCTTAGAGGCAAAGAAGAAACATTCTGGTGACCCAGAGATTTTCTTTTTCATCTGTGAAAACAGGTGAATACAAAAATGGTTTGGAGAGTTGAAGAGTTTTGAAGGTGAAAAATAAAATGTTTTGCCAGGGTCAGTTTTCTTTTCTATTTAAAGCTGTGAAAACAGGTCCCTCACTTGCAAATAGTGGACTCCACTGCTTACTGCCAACATTTCTGTCATGTTAGAATAAAACATTATATATTGTCTTAGACATTAATTGACCCTCCCAAACCAAGGAGAAGACAAATTTATTTATATTTATTTTCCATGGAAAAAAAGAAAAAGTCAGCCTCAGGTCTCATCTATGTTTGAGGCTCATGTTCGTGTGACCAGTAGAGATGGAAACTGAAATGAAGTCATTCCAGCCAGACATTCTGAGGCAGCTCAGCTCATGTATTGCTCAAATGTCTTCAGTGATTTCACCGGCTGTATCTGTGGCTGGCTGGATGATGAAGGCTCGCTGAGGGGCTGATGTGGATCTGTTTCCCGTCGTCTGGTTCCATCCTGCCTCGCTCCGCTGTCACAGCTCCCATTTGATAAGCTAAATAATAAATGAGCAGCCGGTGACTCACAGGTTGAATTTCTGTACAACCTGATGTTACAGCTTCAGCAGGTTCAGCTGTAGGAAACACTTCATACATCACAGACAGAACAGCTTCCCTCCGTCTTCCTCTTCACATGAAGGCCGTCTCTGCTGTGATCCTGACAGACGTCGTCTTTGTCTTCTTCTTCCTGTTTCCTGCTGCTGCTGCACTTTTACTTGAGATTGATTTCACAGTCGAATTTTTTATTCTTTATTCTACATTTTGCAAGAAAATGTGTTAATGCCCTGATTGATTTTATTTTATTGACTGTTAGTTGGTTAGATAAATGCAGAAGCCCTGAGGGGCAGGTGAAGTGATTTTTTCTTAGTCTGATCTAACTTGTTTTCTCTCCTGTGTTTATGACATTAAAAGTGGTGGGGACATTTTTTTTTCTTTCTAAATTCCTTAATTTTATTTTTCATCCTCCAAATGAATGTCAAAATCCCCCTGCATTGATTGCCGTGGATTCAGATCACCTGTTGCAGGTGTGAAGACTGACTCCTAATAATAAATGAGTGAAAAGCAGCTTGAGGCATTCCCCTCCCAGCCAATCAGGGTGTGACCACGCCCTATTGTGAAGGCTTAAGAGAGGTGGGGAATGACACACTCAGGTCAGACTCATTCTGATTCTGTTGTTGACACTGTGCAGACTTCATCCAAACAGACTGTCAGCCAGACTCTGCTCTGTCCAGGCCCTAGTTGAGCTTTCTTTGCTGTCCTTGTTCTTTCTAGTTGAGGGAAATTATGAGCATTACACAACCTGGATGAGTGGCCATCAAAAGTCCCCTTTCAACTAGGTCACCTGCATCAGGTCGGGCATGTTCGTGCAAGAGTTTTGCTTTCAGTTGCCTGATGCCTGCAGGTTTCTTTTATTTATCTTAACTGAAGCCCTAGATACCCGAGCCCCTCTATCAGGGAAGTGATTCACAGCTGGAGGTGCTGAGGGGTCAGTCTATATAATGACGTCATAGTCACTGGTGCGTGACATTCATATTTCTGGTTATAAAATACCTGAAATAAAACCTCACATCAGCCAGCTGCTGGTCAGCTTAGCTTAGCACAAAGGCTGGAAACATGGAGGAACAGTTAGCCTGGCTCTGTAAAGGTAAAAATGTGCCTGCCAGCACACCTAAAGCTCACTATTTAACACACTACACCGCCTATCGCTTTGAAATCATCCGTTTCAGTTGTAAAATGCTCTTTATTTTGTCCTCTGCAGCCCGTTCTGATCCTGATGCAGCAGTCCATTGATACTGGAGTCAAAATGTGAAAGATGCTCAGAGCAAAGCTTGTAATTTGTGTTTGTGGTTATCTGTTAAAGGACACATCGAGGATCTTTTCGGGGGGCTCAGAGTAACCAGAGAGCAGCTTTTATCCCGCCCGACAGACATTTCAGTAAAGAAGCAGCTGTGGCCTCCGATTGGCTGACTTCATCTGTTCTTTGCTTCAGCCGTCGCGGGGACACGTCACATGTCATGACGGCTCAGTGTGTGTGTGTCTGCGTGTGTGTGTCAACAGACTCTCAGTGTTTAACCCACAGTGGTAGTGGCAGCTTGTCTGTCTATGTGTGTGTGCCCTCTGGATCTGTGAGGTTTCGTAACAGCAGCACACCAACAACATATGATAACAACACTGATGCTGCGTTCAGGTCACGTGGGACAAAAGCAAGTGTTGGGAAAAGCTTTCACACATCAGAAAATTCCAGTCTGTAATACTACTGCTGAGTTTAATTTACATAATGGATTAATAGTTATTATTGAGCTACAGTTGACAGTTTGTCATGCACATGTAAGAGTCAAAAAAGGGCTTTTGAAATTTGGATTAAAATTATACACAATATATATCACACATTTCCAAAGCTCCCTCTGATTCTTTTTTTTAGATTTTCACTCACTCATGCTTTAGTTTCCTTCATCATTTAAACAAAACTTTTGCCTAATCTTTACCCATATTTAATGCCGCTACGCATCCAAAAGTTTGTGTGTCTCTTGCTGCGAGGAGATATAAATCACTGCAGTTTCACTGTAGTAAGAACAGCTTGGAAATTGCCTCTGGAAGCAGAAAATGGGGAGAAAACAAACCAGATCTGCAGATTACAAACCACATTTCCTTTAAGTTATTAAAAGATATATAAATCATTAAACTGCAGTATATATTTTACTGTAAAACAATAAATATGAGCCATCTAGATACTGAACAATAACACACATTATTTAGGGACAAAAGGATTCCCAGGTGTAACTACCACTCAGACATGAACTGCATTTACAAGTCAGAAATTGGTAATTAAGGTAACTCCTATATGATGTGAAGGCAGCATAATGCTGAGCTCACATGCTGCTCGATGCTGCTCGAGTTACATCTGCTCATAAAACTGAGTGTGTGTAAATAAGAGCCACAGCGATAAATCGATTAGCTTTCAATGCCAAATCAATCGGAAACTATTTTGACAATAGATAGTTTTCAGCTTTTTAAATGTGAATATCTTTTGGCATTTCAAGGCTTTTGAGGACACCATCTTGTTTTTTGGGAAACACCGATCGATATTTTTCACCATCTTTTGACATTTTATAGACAAAACAACTGAAAGACAATAATTGTTATTTGCAGCCTTCGTGTAAATACTCAAAGACCTCGCCAAAAATAATCACAAAAGCTTGTGCTGGTGATTGTGTGGTATTATATCCTGATGCTAGAGTAAGGTTTACCATGTCTGCTGTCTAACACCGGCCAACTCACCAGCATAAAATGTTGTCATTGTACGTTTCGGCACACAGAGAGTACATTAAATTTGTACATTTCATAAGTATCATATCAAGATTTCTACAAAACGTGTCTTTATTGTCAGATTACATGAATAATCAACACCACCTCAACCAGGTAATTTAAGTGAAGGTCAGGAAATGAAGCAGCCGTCTTTGTGGCGACAATGGAAGAAGTGAAACTATTGGTACCATATGAAAAGCTGTTCTGCTTCTGCATTTTTAAAACAAAAGATAATCATCTCTCCCTTCACTCTGATACAATAAAAAAGATTCATTTTGATCCATTACTGCAGTAAAAAAAAAAAAAGACCATCACCAACAAGATTGGCAGCTCTTCAGTGCATTTAGCACATTATGGCTCTGGGTCAGATTTAGAGGAAAATCTGCTGGATTGCCTCGTGTCACAAAGCAGGAGGTGGGCGCAGTTTCTCTCCAGCAAACCAAGCTACGGAGAGAAAATCATTTCTAATGTGTTTATCCTCTTCAGTGAAGCCACAAGCTCCCAGGAGGGGGAGGTGACGGATGAAGCGACAGAGGGTTTAAAGGAGATTTTGTGGAAACACAATGTGTCTGTATTTAAAGGCGATTGTGTTTTTTAAAATGACTCGTCAGTTCCACATGTCGTCCTGTCCGTGTTGACAGACTTTTGTCCTGTCGCCTTCGATTCTCTTCAACCTTTCGCTGCAACTGAACACACTCAGCAGTGACCTGCAGCAGCGAGAGGCCAAAAATAAATCAGTCGCTCATTTGTTCCCTCAAACAACAAAAGCATAAAAGAAAATGTTGAAGCCGTTTTGAGTGGCTGGTTTCTGGAGTTGGCTGTTTATATTTAATGAATATTTGAGCGGTTTACCTACCAACTAGCCCTCACTACAGGTGTCAAAGCTAATCCCCTCTAAACAGGATTCCTATGAAGTTTCTTCACAATTAATGTCAAATCATCAGCATATACTGCCATCTTAAACCTGTAACTTGTGTTTGTTTTTGCTGTTGCTGTTTAATGACGTTTAAACTGTCTTGTTCACATATTAAATAACCTTTTTGAATGAAGCTAAAGCAGTTTGAATGTCCTGGTTAAGATCGGCAACAATAACAATGGACTAAAGACAAATAACATCAAAGAAATAACACAACATGAGCTCCAAGTCAGAGTTAAATACATTTTATTGTCATAAAATCATTTTAAAATTAGGTCAAATGATTTATGAAACCTGTCTAGAACTATGACAATAAATCTAAACCAATAATTGAATGAGCCTAAAACATCAGTATGCCCCAAACACTGGTAGCAAGAAGAGATAGCATTTGCAGCATTTTCTTTTTTTTGATTGGGCTGTAGGAAACTGATTTAGACATTTTTTACCACGATTTACTGAATTATAGAGAGAATAATCAGCAGAATAATCATTTACAAGATTAGTCTGACATTTAACTAGTGTGTCCAGCCTGTCAGTGTGAGATTGCTGATGACGTCATCAAATACCAATTAATGGTTCTAAAGCTTTATTTCCTTCATGATTGTTTGACAGATCCATATCCTAGTTGGTGTTTGTGGTTTTGTTTTCTATCTCTTACTGACATTTATTGGATTATTGGGCTGACTGTGGGGTTTATGGTGTATTAAGAGAGAAGCATTCATACAAATCTGAATAATATGATGCCAAACATGGCTTGATTAGTCCTTCAGCAGGATTTATCTGCTCCTTAGATTGAGGGAGAATATAAATATTGAATTTATTTCTGCATTGGACTCAATTCTGTTCATTTCACACACTCCAAACCCTCTGAATTACTTCTTGATGCATCTAAAAAGTGTTTCTTTCTTCTTCTAAATCATTCATCAGTTATCTTATCATTAGTAGATGTGTCTCAGGGAATCCTGGACTGGTCTTTCAATAAAACAACAAAACAATGTTGTCCAAAGATAATTTCAAAGCCGCTTTCCTCTTCCCCCCACCTTCCTCCACGTCTTCCATTCCCTCTTGGATCTCCTTTACCTCGTATCAATCTCCCTCAGACATCACTTTGGTGAGAGCAGGTCAAACATTCAGCTCCTGTTCCTTCTCCCTCAGTCCCCCCCCTGCAGCTCATATTCCATTTCCAGTGTTTCATGTTTAATGCAGCAGGTCGCTTCATCAAAGTGAAAATGTCTGTCCGAGCGGAGGGCAGGCCAGAGGCTCAGAGTCAGAGGAGGAGGGGCTGTCTGACCGCGCACTCCCCAAAATAAGCCTCTTTGTTGCTGAATATTTGGAAAACCTCCTGATAGTCAATATTTTGCAGCATATTCAGTAACTGGATTCTCTCATATGTATTTTTTGTTTTGTTATGGTGGAAAAACTAACTGACTGAATGTAAATTGCATTGGAGATTGCACTCTGGCAGCATTTTTGCAGCAGATGCTTTTGTATCTTTTGTCAGACGGCAGCAGGGTGAACATACAGCAGCTGGGGTCGGTTTTGGCTTTTAGATATTTTGCCCCGATGGTGGTGCTGGAGGAAATATCTGCAGCAGAATTTTTGTTTAAAACATTAAAATTGAGACTGAACAATTTTAACAGAATGTGAAGAAACAATGTCTATGTACTGTATTCTGTTGCAGATATGTCTACATGCTAGCATGCTAACCAGTTAGCCCCAGTCCATCTTGTCTCGTAATAACACTTTG
Organism: Pagrus major; assembly: GCF_040436345.1. NCBI lineage: Eukaryota > Metazoa > Chordata > Actinopteri > Spariformes > Sparidae > Pagrus > Pagrus major. The sequence goes on from NC_133236.1 coordinate 10,164,386, forward strand.
TACCTCAAGAGGTGATGGTCTGATAGCCCACACATTTTCGGCTGGGAGATGTGTGCAAGTGAGTTTGTTATGTTTCACAAGGTCTCTTTTAGCACAATAAATGAACAAAATGCTATTTCCACCCGCCGCAGATGCCCGACTCTCTGTAAATCACCTCCTTACTGTATCCCCTGTTATCAAACTGACCTCCGTTGCCCCAGGTGACTCCCCCTGTGATCTGAGGTCCTAGTCCAGGCAAAATCTAATGCTGTTGGCTCCACGGCTAAATGAGCCATGAGTTAATTTGCTAGCTACAGCCAAGAATAGCTTGCAAAGAGAAGCAGTTGTCCGTTACTCTGGTGATATGCTGCCCCCTATATTTTTTTGGGCTACCTTTTTTGAATTCTGGCCATATTTTACAAATGACACTTTTGAAGGTAAATGCGAGATGTAAGTTCAGGTCACCAAAAATCCTCCTGGAATCGTGACTATTAACATCAAATTTTATGTAAATATAGCCAGAGATGTCCAGATACAGTATCTTCCTCAAAGCGGACAGTCCGGTAGCCGACATCCCTGCAAGCGGAGTTAAACCACAGTCTGTGACTTCGTTCTTTGTTATTCATGCGGGTCAAACCCTAATTTACAAACCTGGCCTGACCACAGAGACTCTCACTGTCTGGCCCTCTCCCACACACTGCTAACAGCTTTTTTATGTAAACGTCTGCCCCGAGCCGTTTTCAACAGCCAGCTCTGTTATGTCAGAATATGATTTCACCATACTGCTGGACCACAGCCAAATTACGACTCACACACACACACACGCACACGAACACACACACAGAGCAGAGTGTAATTATCATAATTGTGTCCAGCGTTCTAGGAAAGTCCGTTTCAGGCCCAGACTGCCCACACTAACCTCTATGAACAAGGACTCATTTCCCTCAGGCGTTGTGCTGCGGCGACTCCAAAATAGACCGGACCATTTCCTACTGACTATGAGATTAGAGCCCATTTATGAAACTAATCTAATGAAAAGGGACAGTAAAGCCACAGAGGTAATTTTTCATTTGCTGGAAGACTGAAAAAGCCCTCTTGATTGAGACTGCCTCTTTGTTATTTGTGATACAAATCAAAAAAACTGAGCGAGTTCATGAATCATAGTCTAAAGTGTCTGTATCCTTGGGGAAGAAAATCCTGTACAGTCGCCCACAATGAATTTGCATCTATTTTTAAGATAGTGACCTGGCCACGTCTCCTCATGTTGTCTGTTAATGATAATATATAAGATTTCTGCATTACAGTATTTAAAAAAGACTTGAGCTTTGTGTACTTATATTATCCAAAATGCACCAACAATGTTCAAACCCAGAGAAATCCACAAGTTTAATCAAGGTATAGGTTGCTATAACTTTCCAAAAGAGATACAGATCAGATAGATTTTCATCAGCAATGGTTGTATTTTAACAGTGTATTCATCACCTACTTGTGTTTATTCTCCAAACAGTCAAAAATACTTTGAGAGAGTGAGAATACGTTAGCTGCTAGCTTACGAGCAATGGCATACACCAAGGATGTATCATCTGTGTGTTTGAATCCAGGTCAACTCTCAGTGAACTCACTACAGACTCTGCTTCTCTTTTTTCTTTCTCCCCGCTCCTCTCTGTAACGTCACGTTCATGAAGTAAAGTACATTTTGCCTCCAGCTCCAGTCGGCAGTCAACATTACAGAACATAAACATCCGAAAATGGAGCTAAATGGATCGCTGCTGCAGGCAGGTTGATAAACAGGAGGAAAGATAAATCCACTTTTAAATCCCAAAAGTTAAAAATTCATCTCTGAGCTCTCGTCAGTTAACAGCCTGGATGTGACTCTGGGTGTTTAATACTCAAGAAAGTTTGGCTCTGAACCTGATTCCCTCCTCCAGAGCAGCAGAAATTACATCTTGTGTGTCAAAATACTAGAGGATGCACAATATATCAGTTGTTGATACGCAATTCTCGAAGGAAAAACTGTACGTAATGACACCCTTTCATTGAGCCTTTCAAACACTCAACAAAAAGACAAAACTGGAACTGGATGGGATTATCCTGGTTTGCCTGTTTTCAACTTTTTTGTTTCTTTTTCCAACAGGACAGTTTTCCTGCCAGATTTGGAGGAATCCACTTTGTTAACCAGCCCTGGTACATCCACGCTCTCTACACCGTGATACGACCCTTCCTCAAAGACAAGACCAGAAAGAGGGTGAGCAGCGTTAATCAATAATTCTAGATCAACAATGGACTACATGATTATTTACATATGAAATGGGTCAGTAATAGTGATAAACCCATCCAAATCATCAACCGACTCTCAGCTCATTGGTATTAACAACATCTTCCAGCTTCCTGATATTTCCCTCAAAAGATGGTGGAGACCAAAACACAGCTAAATGGAGAGTGAATATTGGAGTCACCCTCATCAGTTGGACACCAAATGAGTGATACTGTTGCTTTGTAACTGCTAGATGTGAAAATAGGCAAATATTATCAAACTGTTTGCCATGTAAAATGTTCACACCTTGTTTCTGTTGCCCCAAAGTGGCCAAAAATCAACGAAGGCAGGTTTCAACAGGCTTTCCACCAGTAAAGCTTTCTGTTTTGAAAGAATTGGAGGATTTTTATCAAAAACAAGTGAAGAAATGTTCAACAAATACAGTATTATTCTATATCGTGATGAATTGCTGTTGAATCAGATTTAACTTTATTGGAAATGTGCATATATTATTATTTTTCTTTGAAGTGTCAATACCCATTTTGCGACATATAGACTGACACAGAAGTCCATAATAAAGTTAACAGTGCCTAAAACCAAGGCTAATGTGTTAAGTGAGTATCATACCAAGTTTTGCTACAAAGCCTTATTAGGATACATAGATATTCAAGATTAAAGTAAGAGCCTTTTGGCAGTGAGAACACCAGATTAAAGCTTCTTAAATTCACGATATGATCTAGATAAATTAAGCCTCTCAGTCTTTATGTTCTTTATTACTCAAAATATTGAAAAATAATCTGAATCTGACGCTGAAAGAGTTCCTCCTCCAACATGTGGCCAATCTAAACTGTCTTTCTGTTGGTATACTCTCCTTCTGCAGATCTTCATGCACGGTAACAACCTGAACAGCCTCCACCAGCTGATCCATCCTGAGATCTTGCCGTCGGAGCTCGGCGGGATGATGCCGCCGTACGATATGGGCACGTGGGCGCGAACGCTGCTGGACCACGCCTACGACGAGGAGACCGACTACTGTCCAGAGTCGTACACCCTGTCGGTACAAGACCTGGAGAGAGACCTGGAGAAAAACCTGTCCCCGAAAACCATGAAGAGGTCAGCTCAGCACTATTTCACTTTCATTATTTTTTATTTTTCATTCTTAAAACAAATATCATGTTGGTTAAATGAAACCCTGTGGACACAGTATGTAGGTATATTCACATCAGTCTTGCTCAGTGTTGGCACAGAGTATCTTTGTTACCATAAAGCTGTGAGTATGTTTGACATTTCACAGTATCATTCCCCCCTATAGGCCACCATGCAGTATGATTCACTGTGACAGTAAATCATCTGACCACTGTGTAACTCCAACTGACTCATTCACTCAAAGACATTTAGACAGCGGAAGAGAAACAACGATATGAGCTCAGACAGCGGCCTGTCAGCCCTGACATATATCGATACATCACAAGTCAGTCATGAATTATCTGACAATTACATCATGTGTTTTAAAAATCAAAGTCACTTGATGGTTCAGTTGCATGCAGTTGCAAACTTTAAGAAGTTACAGTATGAGCATAATGTAAGTATGATCATGCAAAAATACGGTTTGCCATGCAAGATGGGGTAAATCTAATGAAGCTCATTCCTGCCAAGATTAATTTTTCTTTGACACAGTAAGTCAGACTTATGAGAAGTTAAACATTTGACTGCAAGAATAATGCAAAAATAAGCCTGCAGGTGACCTATAACTTCCCTTGTTAGTTGGAAAACACAATGGGTCCACATCATATATTCATACATAGTCCAAATTCAATAACAATCACTGAAAATGAACACTTGTTTTTCTAAGAAAATATTTGGGCGCCTGGCAAAAAAATTGCATTTTCTGACCCCCAAATACTCCTGTGTGAGAGTAACTGGAGCATTAAACTCATGATAGCAAAAATAGCCTACGTAAGGAGCAAAACGCATACAACTACATAAATCATAAGCATAATTTTGCAATTTAGGGCTTAAAAAAACTAATATAAACTATATATTACTGGAAATATTACTGAAATGTCATTGGCTACATGATGCATCGATAATCCAGAGGCTGGAATGTAAGTGGTTCAGGAGAGAGAGGAAAAAGAAGAGAGAGTGGGTCACATGTCTATATGATTACTCATTGGCTGTTGTAGGCTCTAGGACTGGCATAGAAGCTCCTATCTACTGGCCATTAAAGCTGTAGCACATACTTACAGTGATCATCATGTCCTTTGCTTCCTGCAGGTCTCAGTCGGTGGTGGAACCGGGCGTCCTGAAACGACCGGACAAAGTGAAGAGCGAAGAGGACAACATGCAGCCGCTGCTCTCACTGGACTAAACCACACATTCAGCAACAGCTCAGAAGCATACCCGACTCAATATTTATACACATGTAAAACACACTGACTTACCTGTGCACCTGCTGGAAGCAACGCGCGCGCCCCGAAAACACCTTCCTCTGGAAAACGCTGCTGCTGCTGCTGTTGGATTCTTGTTTCTCTTGAACTCAAACGAGGCAGACAAAGGGCCCCGAGACACAAAAAGGACGTTTCGTCACACGGAAGGGCATCTTAAGAGCTACTGATGTTGTTCAATATATTTATTTATTTAGTTATTTGTCAAGTGCCAATTCCAACGACTGTAAATTAACGTCTTTGAACAATCCAGCCCTTCAGTACGGAGCAGGGGAAAGGAGAACGAACACATCTGTGTGTTTCCTACAGTTGTATAGTATACTGGTGATGAGGGCTGTGGGCCACGCTCCCCGAGCAGCAGTTTGTTTTTTTCTTTGTACAGTAATTTGAAGAAACCGGCTCAGGATTAGCAGAAGTGATAATAATGAGCTTGTTCAACCTCCTGGACACAAAACTGGCAGACAGGCAGGCAGGCACTGGGTTTACTGGGAGTTTACCGGGGGGTTAATGGGCGTCTTCGGTCTCGCTCCAGTTATCTCTCGGTAAAAGCAAACCCCCCCTTTACTGTGAGAGTCGGCTCTATGAATTATTATTTTTCCTTTCGGCCATTTTCTCTCTTTTTCTGACCCGTGTGTCATAGAATAGATTATTTCTTCTGCCATTAGGGAAATACAAAAAACGTCTCACATCGTCAAGTATTTGTTTGGATGAAGATAAATATTAAGAATATGCCTAAATGTAATTTTCTAAAAGCAGAGAAAGGGTAAACATATCACCCTCTCCTGCGACACATTTGTTATAGCTTTGGCAATAAGGATCTTACTTCTGAAACATTACCACACTAACAACATCTGCTCTTAAACACGTCAGTATTAGAAGATTTAATCGCACATTAAAAGGCCACACTGGCAATTTTTTTTTGCATGATTTTGACAATTTATCGAAAATCACACTGTTTAATCTGCATTATTTAAGTACACTGGTGTTTCACAATTTAATGTATTACTTTATAATCTTAACTCAAGGTCCACACATCTCACATTCAACTATTTATTTCATTTGTGAGCCGTCGTTCAATAAGAAATTACTTTAGGCAAACTCATTTTCAGAGTCTTTCCAGAGCTTTTTAGCAGCAGATTCTTTTAAAGTAAGCACCAATATGTAGAAATTTGTATTTCGTGTGATTTGGTGGCCCCCACCGTCTCTAAGTGCAACACAACTGTCATACATACAAATCACAAACAAACAAAACCGGGCATGTCCGAACCAGCTATGTATTTAAGTAAATATGTATGGTCAGGCATTTTTGTCATGCGGCAGTCAAAGTTTGCTCAAATTCAAATAACTCTGAACAGTAGCAGCATGCCAAGCTAACGTAAGCTGAACCACAGACAATAACACCTGGCTGTGACAGGCTAACAGCTAAACCTCTGTAGAAGTGGACCGACTTGGTTCATGACCAAAAGCTTACACAGCCAAGCATCGCAACAACACAAGGCTAGACAAATATAACTTAACTTAAAAGCTATCGCCAACGACTAAAAGTCAGTCTGAAATGTACTCTTATCTCGTGCTTCTCACTTAGTCACTGCCTCTTTTTCTCTTCTTAGCTTCCTCCATCAATGTCGTCTTCAGTCTCTCCATCTCTGTTATCGACCTCTGGACCTGAAAACCTCCTCCTCCCGCTGGTTCGAAGCTGCTGTGACAGCAGTCAGCTAACAGAGCTAACAGAGCTAATAGAGCTAACTTGTCGTGTGCTTTCAAGAAACTCTGCAAATCACAGAGTTGAGGCAGAACAACTGGGGCACATCAGAGGGAAAACTATAAAATATTTTCTCCATAAAATATGGTCCGGTTTCATGAAACTCACTAATAGGTAGTGCTGTAAAGTGTTACACACTGTGATACTACCCTCTAACTGAAGTGACATAGTGCAGAAACATGCAATAGGGGGCACAGTTGCTAATGCTCAAATGCTCAGAGGTAGTGAAGAAGAAGACTGCTGGCTAGCAAACATCAACGCAAACCAGTGAAAATATTAAAAATGTGGCTTTGCAAATGTTTTTACAAGGAAAGAAAATCCCTCAACACGTGTTGTTTGTTGAGGCCTTGTGAAAACACTGAATGTAAAAATAACTTGTTTGTTTACGAGAAAACTCTGCAGGGCACGTTTAAGTCTCAAATGTCGGAGCTTCCTGAGAGCACATGAACGCACCAAGTGATAATGAACTGCGAAGTGATAATGATCAAATAAATTCTCAGGCAGTGTTAAGTTAGCAGTAATGTAAACATGACTGGCAGTAAATAGGTTGTTTCAGCATTTATCGTTATCTTCTGTACAGAGCTGTCTTGTCTTTGTTTCATCCTAGAAATGTATTATTTCATATATTTAAATTACAGTATATTAATAGAATTACAGTCAGATTCTTATTTAAATTTTACAGTCAGACACACAACTGCTGCAGTGTAGATACAGTACAATATTTATTTATTTATTTATTTATTTATTTATTTCTGATTGCTCCACTTGCAGTTTTTTAGGCTGTACTGACTCCCCAAAAATACTTCTGCGTATGAAACAGGCACTAGCCGAAAGTGTCGGCTAAATCACCAACTCACTGCAGGTTTATGAAGCGAAGTGCAAATAGGTATGACAACCCTGAACTTTAAGTAGGCTGAAACTGCCATAATGACGGGCAGAGCAGCAGAGGAAAAGCCAGTCAGGCTGGCAAACATGCAGCTGAGCAGATCACAGAAAGGCCCGGCAGGCAGGAAGCGTGAGGTGGCCGGCTGCAACGAGAGCAGACAGCTGGAATGTTAAACTATCACACCAGCGTACATGACATGTCAACCCCACTCACAACAGCTCAGAGGCTCACAGACCCTGTGCAGAGCAGAGTTAGACTGTGGCCTTGGTGGTTCCTTCTTTAGGCTCAGTGTGATCTGTCTGGTCCCACTGGTTGTTCCATGACACTCGGCCACATTGGACAGTGATATTATTCTCTACTTTAGTATTTCATCAGACAGTCCAATCAGAAAATCTGTTATGATTGTTTAATTGCTCACTTATGTAAGTCATAACAGGAAAGTACAATGTACTTACTTTTTAGTTCACATAATAATCGACCTTTTGCTAAATCCTGCTCACATTAGTTGCTGTTGCTACACCCGTCAAGCTACAACAGTAGCATGCAAACATCTCTTTCTCGCCAATGACCCTCGATTTTGTACACTCTAATGACAACTAGCTGATGCTAACACTGTCAACTTTTAAATGGTTCCAGACTAACTACTATATTTATTTTGCTAAAGAAAAGCCCTACAATATTTCTTTCTGTTAGAGGCGGCAACTTTTCACATCTGTTTGGCCAGAGCTCTTATTAAAGTCAGGTGCGTAGGCTTTAGGAGGATCTATTGGCAAAAAATGAATTTAATATTCCTAATCATGTTTTCATTTGTGTAAAATCACCTGGAACTAAGAACCACTGTGTTTTTGTTAGCTTGGTATGAGCTTTTTATATCTACGGAGGAAACTGGTCAGCCATGATTCTACAGTAGGACAAACCAAACACAGACTCTGGAGAGGGACTTTCATGTTTTCTGTGTTCATTGCAGCCACTGTATGGGAGGGTTAGATAATGTTCTGTTCAGTTGGCTACAATCTGAAACTTCACTGCTCGATGTTACTAACTGCTGAACACATGTCCTTTATTTCCACCATGAAAATAATTGAAACTGCAATATGAGACCAAAGTTGACCTTCTGACAAAAAGGAGCCCTGAAGAATCGGTTGGGGAGTCATGTGATGAACACAGTTAATACATCTGACAATTCAAGTCACAAGCCCATGATGTAGCAAGATATAAAACTAAGACATGGCTATGATCTTTTCCTATCTTCAACCAAGTGTTGAGCTGCCTTCAACACAGCTGGCTGCTGCTAACTGTTTGCTAAATGTTGGCCCTGCAGCTAGCAGTCCTATTAGCTCACTAGGGACGTTTTAAACTAAAATTCCTACATATTGGACCTTTACAACGTCATTTAAAAATGTTAAATTTTAAATGTGTCAAAAACAGAAATGGGGTTGCAGGAATGTTATTTTATTAGCGTGACAAGACGGTCATTAACAGGAAAACACATTAGCAATATTGAATCCAAATGTCTATCAGCGTCGCAACTGACAACTTTTCAACTGTATTGCTTCCCTAAAATTTCATCAAGATTAATATTATTTTTGACAAATCTTATTTGCGTTTTTAGCCATTTTCAGGCATCTCCTCCTGCTTCATCAGAAAGGTTGTTGGACCAGTTGAAATCAATCACTGATACTTATTATAGGGGAAATATAGAACTGCCAGTTTTGTGCACGTCAGAGAGACTTTAATAAACTGTGGGTCAGACCGTGTGCATCAAGTGGTTGGTTCGGTAAATACTAAGATGTATTTTTTGCAGTAAAAACACAGATACAGTCGAGCAACGACTTAAAGCTTTTACTGTATCAGCGTCAGTCCGAGTTATTCAGGAGGAAATGTGACGGAAAACACAGATTTGTACCATAAGCAGGGACACACACACAGACACACACACACACACACACACACAGCCACTGTAGATGCTTCCAGTTGTTAGGATACAAAGTTTACATTAAATAAACATCTGTATACTGCTTGAATATAGCAAAAATGAATCTCACACATCCTGCAGGTTATTTTTAAGGTTATTAGAAGTTGGTAATCAGAGGCTACTTTGTTCGGTTGTAAAACTTATTGTATGTAGAGGAACTTAAACACAGTAACACACAAGTAAAGACTTTAATTTTATTACAAATATACTTTATCGGGTGATGCTTCGTGCTTTGCCACACATTTAAGATTTTTAAATGTTTTCCTTTTGTCAGTATTTTATTAAAATTGCTATCTACCTTGTTTATTACACAGGTGACAGATTGTTGTATGAACTGTAAACAGAATTATGAACTTAGAGTCTGTTTTTTATTTTAAGAAATTCAGCATTTCGAATGTTCTCTCTGTGTTGTTGTTATGTCTTTCCTGCTGTCCTTGGAACAAAGTATTGATGAACACATGTCAGAAACCTGTTTTCAATCCAGTATTGATTAAGTCGTCCTTTTTCTGAATTTTTGATTCAACCATCTCAACAAAAGTGAAAACAAATTATTCATTTCTCTGCTGGTTTTGACTTGAAACTTGGGTTTGTCTGTACATCATGTCCAAGCTAATATGGTATTTATTAGGCTAAGCAATGCTGTCTTGTTGTAAACACACCGGCTCACAGGAAAAGGACGTGTAGAGCCTACGTACTGTTATTCTCCCATGCAAAGTAAGATCTCACAGTGGCGTGCAGCCTGTAGGGAAACATGAATGAAGCATGAAGCCAGTTACATTCCAGCTGAGATTTGCAGCATGAGGTCATTTCCTCTTCCATTAACTCTGACTTCCTTCATTTATTAAAACAACTTTCATGCTGGTGAGCCCTGAAGGACGAATTTATCTGCATTTTTCACGTTTCAAACGTTAAATATGATGCTGTCACAATTTGCAGTCCACCATTAGCAGAGCTCACAAGCAGCCTTTGTGCCAAAAAAACTATAATACATATCTATATTTCTTGTGGTGACTAAGCAGTGTGACAGCCTACCAATCAAACACTCTCCCCATGAACATACAGTAGCCTGCTTAAAGCCTTAATACATTCATTCATAGGAAAAATATTTTCTATATTCAGAGACAATGTGAGGGTTTTCCCACTAATTTCAATACAGTCATAAAGTTATTGGAGCCATCTAGTGACCATTAGAGGAACTGCATCTTAACGGACCAATGTGTTGATTTCAACATTCAGCCATAAGGTTGACCAACCAACACAACACATGATCACATAAATAGTACTTATATCCACAAGGGGTTTCACAGAAGAGCTGAATAGTCGATTGGTCAACATGACTTACTGCAGTCAAACAGTGTCTCCATCTCCGACACTGATGTAAACAGCCTCTCAGAGCCAACCGAGGACTTGGCCTGGTTGTATTTGTGACCTTTTTGATGAGAATTGATCGTTGTTGTTGTTATTATTGAATGGAAAAACTTTATGGAATTAGTGAGTGCCCGAATAGCCACACCACAATAAAAGTAACGTACGAGACCGGTAACTACTTTATCAAAACACTAACTGTTCCACCTCAGCCAAGCATAAAACTTAACATTGTTATTTAACTTCACAGGGTTTCCACTCTTGTTTTTAATGCCAAAATTGAAAATGTTCATAAAACAGGTGGATGGAAAACAAACTGAACTAGACTGGACTAGACATCACATCCTGTTGGTGAGACAAGATCACTTTGTATGGGAGAAAAACAGCAACCAGATTTTACATTTTGATCAGAACCTGTGATTTGTTTTGTTGGATGTGCATGCTCTTTAACACATGATGAAAAAACAGTATTTGAACAGGTTTATTTATTTTAAGCATGATCACCCTTCATTTTGAATTTATTTTGGTACGTTGAGACAGTAATGCTCCTCCATAATGGTGCCAGCTGTGGTGAGCAGACATGTTGAGATGATGAGATGGAGCGTGCTAACTCATAACTATCAGCTCCAGACCTCATGTATCCAGATCAGGCCCCAGTTGTCAAGGCACCAGTCTGAGCCTTGATGCTTGGAGTCTCTTCCTCTGCTGTTTGCATTCATCCGGCTCGTATATTTGACAGTAAATGGCTATTAAAAAAAGGGAAAATATGACCTTAGTGTCTAGTTTCGATGATGTACATGTCCTCTGCTATCCCGTCCCTCTGAAACTACTCCGATTAACATAACTCTGCGTTTCAAATTGACAGATATGTAAAACAGGCGCCAATGACAGTACATGCGCTGTAAAGATCAGTCAGTATTTCAAGAGTTTTGTTCCAAAGTGAGCTGATAAAAGTAGCCAGCTCTGCCAGTAATTTATGACATGAAAAATTCAATCAATCATGTCATTTTTACCTGATTTATTAATTGATTTTCACTCGCTTTTCTTCACATAACACATCATTATGGAATCAAACCCTCCATCACAAGCTTTGTCGATGTACTACAGTCTTTATGATGATTTATTTTCTTGTATATTAGATTAATACGTTTAATTTCTCACTGACTTTGACTAATGTTTGATTTATCTCAGCCAAAGCTTCCTCCTCCATTAAAACTCTGATGTATTTCTTCTTGTTATTATTAAGTATATGTTCTTTGGGGATTTTGGACACTGAATGACATTTTTTTTAAATGATCGATAATTTCCTGAAAATGAATGCATACCCTTCAGTTGGTGTTATATTTATTAATTTGTTTTTATATCACTGTTCTTTGATTGTATAGTTACAGTAGGAGCTGTAGGGAGACCAAACTCAAAACTGAATTGTGCAGTTATTAAGGAAAGCCGGTATATTATAGGAGCAACAACTGTTCAGTTAGCAGGTGTTAAATGTATACATGTCCTCAAAGACAATTTGCTGAAATGCATTATGTTAAACAAGCAAAATAAATATGGACACACGTAGATTTTCTCACATTTCTCTCATTTTTCTGATCTTGTCACAATAATGCAGTATTTGGTAGTTGGTGCTTGAGATTTAAATACACAGTATGTAATTTCTGGGCCAGGGTTCAGCATCCTTTACTATATAAAGAGCCATTCTTGCCCCTCTGCCTTGCCAAAAAATCTGTCTGGAGCCACAAGACACAACTTCAAATGTCTAAATTGGCCCATCAAGGTTATTAATAGGCCCTAATGAGCAATCATTAATATTTTCACATGTGACTACTCTGTAGTGGGCTATTTATGCTAATTATGTACTTGGCATTTCCAATACAATAATACCACATTTTGGTGCAACAGTTTAAATGTATGTTCTTTATATTGGAGGATGCTATAACCAACAAAACACAAAACTGAACACTTGAATCCTCCCTGTGTCTGTGAAAATGAATCAAATTAAAAGTAGCACATGTCAGAAATGTTTATGTTAAATTAAACATAAGCATCCTAGCTTTAAAACAGTAAAAGTAAAAAAAAAAAAAAAAAAAAAACAAAGCAAAAAGAAAAAGGCCAGTTTCTATTTAATTCTGACTAAATTTCATCTTATTGTGAGATAATCCTCTTGTCTTTTTTCCTCAGCCACACACAGCGTTCAGCCCTCAGGCCTGAGCATAAAGCACAACAATATCAGTTCAGGGTCATTCAATTCACTGACAGAAATTACAACTTGCTAGAACAGATAGTATTCTCTGTCTCACTCTGGGCCTGCAGCATTGTGTGTATAAAAATATCCATCATTCATTTTCATGTCATTTTTTGTCAAAGTCACAGAGAGCTACTGCAGAGGAGCAAAAGAGACACATGTGGCTCCAGAGCCGCAGGTTTCTGACCCCTGTTCTTGGATTTAAGGGGATTCAACAGCGCCGCCCCTCCCTACACGCAGAACACGCGCTGTGCGTAGGGCCCCACGATCCATGGGGGGGCCCATTTTGCGCAAGGGGACACATTCTCTGCAAATGCGCAAAGGATGCGCATCGCTGCCGTGAGGCGCGCGTAGAGCACCAAGTCAGCCCCAGGCAGGAGAGAAAAAAAAAAAACGAGTAATCTGACACCGCACACGTTGGCGCAATGATTGACAGCACGCAGCATCTGACCAATCAGCGGTCAGATGCGCCGACAGGCAGTTGGATGCAGGTGGAGAGATGGCCTCCAAACGGCAATATGAATCGGGAGAAAGCAAAAGAAAGACAAAGTAAAAACAAGAGGAGGAACACCCCAGCTGCTAGCCTGCTAATCATGAGACAGAAGAGAGGATAATTCTGGACTGGAGATTAAATTTTCCAGCGGCCCTGATTATCATTTATTGAATGTCTTGTTAACTGCATATACATTCACCTCTGTTGAAAAAGGAGTGGTTAATTGACCAGTTGGTGGTCGTATGTTGGCTCAGGTTTATAGCCTATCAATCTATGCTATCAATAGAAGTTTTGGGCTATTTTTATGGAGGTAAAATGTCGCCATCTCTTGGTGAATTTAAGATAATCCTTTATTTGACCCACAATGGAGAAATTTAAAGCGTTGCAGCAGCAAACAGCAGTATAGGAATATAGAACCTAAGTACAAAATGTAAAAATAAGTATATAAAAATATTTAAATATAGAGGTATCAAATAGCGGCAATAGCTCAGTCCGTAGGGACTTGGCTTGGGGGCTCAGATGTGGCCGGTTCAAGTCCCGCTCGGACAAAAAAAAAAAAAAAGTATGATGTGAACTAGTAATGGAGAATACTAGTTCACATCCTGGGCATTGCCGAGGTACCCTTGAGCAAGGCACCGACCCCTAACAATGCTCATTGGGCGCCGCCTTGTGGGATTAAAATAGTATAATAAAATCAAATCATAATGAATATAATTATTATTTGCATTAATTTTAATCTTTGTGAGGCTAGTGTTTACATTAATTTCATTGTGTAATTTACCATTAAGACCAAAACAAATCTTAATAATCTGCTTGTATGATGGATTTCTTGTCATAACAGGGTCAATGCTTAAGTTTGTTACTAAGGTAAAAGGCTTGTTCCATTGTTGAAAGAGGCTGTTCATTTGATTTGTTCCTACTAATAAAGGTTGTAAACCTAAATGGCCTTTCATGATACAGTCATTTTGTAATGGGGGGCTCAAAATAAAATTCTGCTTAGGGCCCCAATTTGGCCAGGGGCGGCCCTGGGATTCAATATCAAAACAAAAGAGGTAAACAGTGCGGGATCATGGGAGTTGTTGTCTTCATTGTTAAAGATGCAATACTTTGTCAAGAATTGTCAAACAAACAAGGGGTCAGCATATCACCAGAGTAATCACTAACTTCTGCTAGCTAAAGCTGCTGTTAGCTGGTTAGCTTAGCTACCAGTGCAATTAGCACTCATATAAGCTGACTGTCTGACTGGGAGTTTAGAGCACTGGGGGAGTGTTAGCATGCTAGCTTCAGTAGATATCTCTGCAACACAATACTTAGATGTTTTGTATTCAATCTCAATCAATCAATCTTTATTTGTACAGCGCCAATTCACAAGAAAAGTCATCTCATGACACTTTCCTGATTGAGCAGGTCTAGACCATAGCCTACTCATTGATTAATTTATTTACAGAGACCCAACATTTCCCCCATGAGCAAGCACTTGGTGACCGTGTTGAGAAAAAACTTTCTTTTAACAGGCAGAAACCTCGGAGCACAACCGGACTCGAACTGACATACTCTTGACTCTTTGACATATGATCAAAACTGTTAGTTCTTCACACTCTGTTAATAATTGTTGTTTTTGAGTGTTTCAAATTCTTACATATTGCACCTTTTAAACAACCATGACTGCATTGTAAATCTATCTGACTTGACTCAGGCAAATGCTGTTTTATAATGAGGTCAGCTTTTAGAGTTTCATTCATGTTATGATTTATCGACGTTTGCCAACTTCCTTCCTCACAAAATGAAACTCACTGCTACCTTGTACAATATTACAGATTTCCTGGGGTTTGAACATTGTCACATTTATAACAATGTAAGTTAAACACACTTAGAACACTTATATAACAAAGGGTCTAGACATTTTAGTGATTTAAATGAAGAAATGTTACATATTATATCTGTAACAATATCAACTGCAGATGCAGGAAATCAACACCATCACCTGTGTCTTGGAAGTGAGGCAGCTGTCAAAGACAGCATGAAAGGGAACTAGAAAGACAACATTTTATAAATAAATGTTGCTTGTTCTCGGTGCTGCAGTACCACAGTAAATGAAAAGAATGAGTCATATCTCTTGAAATGAGAGTGGGGCATGTTGTAGTCAAAAGAGACTTATGAATTAAATTTTAATTTGTATTTTTGCTTTTTGGGTCATTCTTTTGTTTCATTATCATAATTCTATACTTCAGAGCTTTTGTTCAAAAACAGTCAAACACAGAAACAGAAACAGCAAAGAGGACAAATTACCTCAAGAGCAATATATACACAGGGGTGAGTCCCTATTGGGACTAGAGTTAGTTTTATTTGATAATTGAGAGATTTTGTTCCATGATATGAAAATAATTCTAATCCCATATTGTCATAACCCCAAATCTCTTAACAAAATTGAATACAACCTGTGAGGGCATTTTGCTAATTACTCCATTTTGTAATACATATAAAGAAAGAAACAATGACCTCACAACTTTCTGCAAATATTTATTGAAATTATGACTCACAAAATGCATTTTGGTGATTGTGTTCTACATTTTACCACAGCAGACATTCTCACTAGAGTCCTTCAGTGCCACTTGAGCAGCCTGAACCGTCACTTATGACATTTGTCTCCTAAAATGCTTAAAACTGATTGGTTTAGGCTGCTAGCCTTATCGTGTGATAACAACTTACACCTCTGCTTTATAATACATGCAACAGGTAGTTTACATTGTATAACATATTTAAAAACTTAATGAGACTGAACAACACAAAACACATCCTTTTGTGAGCAAACCAGTGTATGTGTAACCAGTTTGTCTCTTTCACTGTGAGACCTGATGAGGTGATCAGTCTCCAGAGTTTAACACATAAACATAGTAATCTACAGTCTTTATACACAATCTGACTGACTGTTGTTTGATGTGTATTTTACACTGGAGAGGGATTCTTTTGTGGACCTGAATGAAAACTCAAAAACGTGGTGCAATCTTCCTTTTAAATTACACCATCATGCAAATTACATAAGAAATCATGTACAATAAATAATTGATCTCCCTAAAATACCAAACACCCTCAAACCATATTTGTTCAGCAGATAAAATGTTCCAAGAACAAAATTAATGTAGCAATTATTGTTGCTGTTATTGTTGAAATTACAACTCAATCATCATATTTCCAACTGACTTTAAATCTTGAACCTTCAGACAAGGTTTTAGTCACAAAAACAAGTCCAGGGCTATCATACTGTTTGGTAAGTAAACATCGGTGTATTTGAAGTAACATCCCAAATGCTTTAAAAGGTATTTTCACAACATTTACTGCAAATACTGGAAATACTGCAGCAGGTATGAAACTTCCTCCAGACATAAACCTGGTTCTAAATCACCTGAATTCTGCTCAGGCAAATTAGGATCCATATAATCTGATACCATCCAACATTTACTGCTGGTTCGCCTCTTTTAACATAGCTTTCTAGTGTACTTCATTATTGTGCAGCCCGTCCTCATCAGAGAAACAACAATGTAAGTCGACTGTGCGAGCAAATTATTACGACCCATATTTATGTTTCGTGTTCGGTGGTGACCTCTAGTGGCTGTATTAATTATTACAGCAGCAAAGGAGGAAGTGAGGAGGAGTAGTAAAAAGAGCGGCATAGTCAACATAGAGAGGAGGTCGGCTTGGACGGTCGGGTAAAACAAGCACAAGACATTCATCAACAAAAATTCAATGGTGAGTTATTTTAACAAAATAACATAGTTAAGTTACAACACATACATAACATAACTGAAACTACCTATGTAACCCATGTAATTTAGGTTATATAAGGAACATAGTTAATTTAACCCAAACCACAATGTTTTCCTAAGCGTAACCAAACTTTAAGTGTATGACAAAGGTCCAGTACACCTGTCGCTGGTACGCTTTAACAGTTGTGTCGCTTTGGGAACAGTGATATGTCATTTTGGGAGTCACTGGCAAATTGACCCATAGAGTCGTTTAAGTATGAGGATGTGTTGTTATATTTTGTCAATAAATTTGACTTAAATTCATATTCTTTTATCTCTTTCTATAAAGCACATTGCTCAACGGCAAGTTGAGTCAAAGTGTTGAACATTTTTCTAAATGCTCAAAAGAACAATAACAAAAATGTCCCATCTCAGATTCAGATGCAGATGAATAAGAAAGTTCAAAAACAGACTAGTCTTGTTTGTATGTTAAAGATGCTTTGTACAGCAATTCTAGATTTGTAACCTCTTTACCACCGCCAGCTGTTGTTACCGTGATTATGTGAAGGTTTATTTGTACGTCCTCCTCTGGGACCAGCTCCCTGAAACTTTGCTCTACAGCACCACTAGTGGTCAAAAACTCCACAAGAAACCTTTAATGGCAGCATGTCTTTTAGAGTATTAGTCTATGTGGTACTTGTGGATAACATACAACAATTATCAAAATACAAAAAAATACTAAGTCACTGACCAACAAATACAGGAAACCCAGTCCAAAATGTTTCTGAGGAGAAGGCACAAATCAACAAATATAACAAGGCCTCTGTAACTGTGGTTCAGTGAATCTTAAAACTACTGAAAAACTGAAGAGAAACATACTGAGAAGTACATTTTTGCTTCAACTGCATACACTGTACCCTTTAAAACTGCTGCAGTACAGCGACATCATGCAGGAAATAAAATGACTTGCTCTCAACAGCATTTCACAAACTAATGTTCAATATTTAGAAGGCGTAATCACAGATGCAGTGAAGAGTTCACCCAATATTCCACTTTTTTTAGGATCTCACACAGGCTATGAAACGTCTTGTGTACAATCTAGTGAGCTCTGATTAGATAAAGTAAGAGCATAATTACAGTGCACAGCTCCAGCTGTATGGTGTAATTAATGTCTGTTGATGTCAGGCATTGGAGGCCTCCAGAGCAGAAACCGACTGCTGCCTCTCCCCACTGGAATATGATTGATTTTAAACATTTTTCATCGACAAACAAAAGGTTCAACACCTGAAGTAAACACCAACACCAGATGTCTTTATAAATGCCACTCCAGCAACCACACACACAGTAGGTTGCTACTGTGAATGGTTGTCAGGACTCATTTGATCTCATTCATGAAACATGAGGACTCTTCACACTTAGATTTCTTAGGCCTGTTGAACTAAACCCTGCAGGCCGACAGAAAGCCCGGGTCTAGTTAACCTCATTTCACACTCAGACTTATCAACCCAGAGTTCACATCAAGCCTCGGGTTAAATATTCACACTCAAAAATCAAAAAGCCAAGCCTGTAGTTAGAATGCTCAGTATGCTAACTGCAATGAACTGACTCAGATTTGATTGGACTGCAGTTGGTTCTCACCCAGATTCACACCAGTGACTTTAAAGGTGCATTCAGAGTGAACATGCAACTACAAAATGATCACCGAGGTCAACCATGCAAACAGCTTATTACGACCCATATTTATGTTTCTTGTCTAGATGGCAACCTCTAGTGGCCAGAGTAATTATTACTGCAGCAAAGGAGGAAGTCAGGTGAAGTAAATGTGAAACTATAAGTTAATGGTGAGTTATATAAAGTACTTAACTTATGTCATGTATATAAGGTAACCTGAGTTATGGATGTAACTGAAGGTACTTAAGTAACAGATTTATTTTAAGCCAAACCACAATGCTTTCCTCAACCTAACCAAGTAGTCTTGTTGGCCCATACACATCAAACCGACATCATAGAACCTGCAGCGAAGAAAGCCAACTGCTGCCACGTATGTCTCAGCCAAAAAGCTGCCCTTAAACACACCGCGAAGACCACAGTCCGCAGCCAATGAGCTCATAGGTTCTGTGCCTGCATGATAAGGTACGACTCTCTGTAACCCAAGGTGGTGGCAGAATGTAATAATTGTTCAAGAAGGGGACCCAGAAGATTTTCACACCATTCTCACTAATATAGCACCTTAATAGAGGATGTTTCAGATCAAGAGTTACAGAAGACATCCCTTTCTTTTTCTGTTACTGTACTCGTGCATTGATTCACTTAGCTGAACAGCTCTGCCACCGATTCAACCCTCAGTCAGCCGAAAAGCCACCGACAAGGGCCGACGAGTGTCAATGGTGCAGGATGCACTGCAACAACTAGGGCCAAAGACACGCATCACCTGGTGTGTCAGGACACTATCCAAACTGCAACAGTATGACAAAGGTCCAGTACGCATGTCGCTGGTACTGTCCAGCTGTCATGTATGTTGTTTTGGAGGTCACTGGCAATCGACCTGTTCAATCGTATAGGTATAAGGACGTGTTGGCAGGATACTTTGCCTTTGGTGGAAGCATTTTAAGATGCATCCAAACCTTAGTTTACAATACCTAGATGAAATGATGCAGGTCATATCAACTGACATCTTTCCATTGACTTTGCATGTCCATCACTTGTGAAAGTTCAGTTCAAGGGTTCAGTCTGAACACACCTTTAAGACTTCCTGGGGAGAGACCTGCAGTACAACAAGGACTACTAAAGGTGTGGTACCCCGACATTATTGCCACACCTCAAACATCAGTCTACAGTTAGTTAACAGCTCTAAGTCAGTTTACAAGGTATTGGTATAACTTTAGGAAACTGTTCAAGTGCTTTACTCTGTGTTACCATGTCACTTTCAGGTGAAAGTGAACTATAAAAACATGGAGGAATTAACAGCAGGACACCTCTGGGATTATCCACTGCTTAGGGACTGTAAGTGAATAAACACTACAGCTGGCCCTGGACTAATGTGGGTCTTATCCCAGGATTAAGCCCAGAGTGAAAACCCCTTTTGGTTCTTTTCATCTGAAGTTTTCATTCAGTAAGACAACAGCAAATTGCCATTTTGCAACAACAACAAGTCATCAGGCCTTGTTGGTCAGGTACAAAACCAGAGCGAGTGAGGTAACTGAAAATATGACAAAGTATCAGGCTTAGTAAATAAGCTGATGATAAAAAATGACATTTATCCACTGTAGCAGACATCACAGCGTCTCATTAGTTGGTCACATCATAGTCATTCTGTACAGGCTCCCTGTCTCCGAACTAGTTAAAATAAGACAGTTTGATAGCCAATGTGATCAAACATGCAGAAAAATGACGTTTAATCCACTGATGCCATGAACTGCACTTCAAGAAACTGTCTTGTCATCAAGGACTTTTCAGGTTTAAGAGTTTACATGTAAAAATGAACAAAGTCACGAGATCTTGTAAATCCATCTTGCCAGGCTTCACGCTATGCACTTGTTACCAATCAATATCTCATGAGGAACTACTGGCAGCTACAGGTTAAGATGTGACGACCTGTGAGAGAAGCGACTGTTCGTTTGAAAACAACAATGGCCGCTCCTTAGGAGGTTGGCATAGCTGCTGCTAGTGTCAGTTATATCAGAACTGGAGAGTTTATTTCATTGAAAGACGAGCAAAGAACGGCACTGAAGGTTCTCGATGGAATAAGACAAGAGTTTCTCATAGTACCGATGTGATTGGTTGAAATTAGACAGTGATGTACAGATGGTTCGTCCAATCAAGTGCAAAGTATTTTTTGAAAGTTCCTGCCTTTTTTTAAACAGTCTCTCATGGTGCCTTTCCAGATTGTTCTGTGTAACAAACCATCTGGCACGTCAGGTTAGAAACAAAGGTCCAATTCTATAAACATAACAGAATTCAAGTATCAGATATCAAGATCATATACTGTAAACTTTAACTTCAAGCCCTTATTTTGCCCTGTTTGAAGTTAAGGACACTTTTAAATTAGCGACTTCTTCTACAGACAGACATTAAAACAAAACGTCTCAGTGTCTGGGAATGAAAAAAGTCCAACAATTACACTTAACATGTCAAAGTTATGTCTTTAAAATAAGAAAACACAGTGCCTTTATTTTAAATGAGGCATGTTAAGGTGATTTTACATACAGTCGCATGTCCTGCAGTTTCATGCTGACACTGCTGAAATGAGCCTGATATGAGATCATCTAAGACATCTCGTCATTATTCATCACTCAACATTCAACATGTTGATGAGACTGATGGATGTTTATGATCAGAGACAGGGAGGCTGCTTGGATTAACGGTGGGAGCTCCTGGGATTTGACCCCCAAATATTAACATTCTAATCTGTTGCAGATGCAGCGAAGCAGCAAAACACAACTGACTTGTTATGATACACAGATTTAAATCTATGGGTAGAAATAAACCTTTTCAAGTTACAACTCAGGGTATGAATGTTATTATCTGCATTGCTATAACCCTAACCCTAATAGCTAAAAAAAAAAAGGTATATTTATAGTTAATTAGTCTTTAGTTAATAGTTATCTTTATAAACCATTTATTAAACAGTTGTAAAGGTTTATAAACATCGGTTGCAACTTTATAATGGCCATTCAAACAATGTTTATAGAACTACACAGTATTTACTACTATTTAGTACTATAAACACCAGTCATAATAACTGTTAACTAATGTTTAATTAACAGTTAATTCCCCATTTATTGATGGTGGTTATTAATAAGTGTAACCGAAGCTGAAATTTGCAACATGTCCATTCAAGTAATACTTAATCGCATTAAAAACCATTTGTTATTCTCATTTCTCAATAATTTTTATTAACATTTGATACCCTATTTATGAGACTATTTTCTTTTTCCACATATGATGTGCAACTTTAAAAAGGTATCTTTTAAAAACCCCAAAAATAATGTGTTTAACTGTGCACAGTTGTTTTGTCAGTGCTAGTGCCTTAAAGTATACATTTTAAATCAAATAGAGTGTGTATTAAATTGGACTTTGATTGTGTGAAGTGAAAAACAACATGCCAAAGGTGTGTATGTTTATTTCAGCCTAAATTACAAATATATGCATTATTTACATAATGAGTTAAGAATATTCACATATTGGATGTTGGTGATTATATTATATCTCAGACACAAGCAAGGTGAAGCAGTGACGACTAGTGAAGCATCAGCTGAAAGGAAATCGTGAAATATGAACAGGAACCCCAGGAGCTCGACCACACAGAGAGAAAAAAAACATACAAATAAATTAAAGACAAAATAGTTCTGTCCACTCTTATTCTCTTATCTGTGGTTTTCCTCAGAATTGAGGGAGTTCACAGATTTAAAACATCGCTCCCTGCTGGACTGGGAGATGCAGTGCTATGTAGACATAAGGTGAGAGTTCAGGTTGTCCTATTGGCCCGACGTCCTCCCTGCTCTCTGCTGCTCCAGCATGGACCTGAGTGCAGGGGGCATCATGGCGGGGGACATGGCTGGGGTGAAAGGTCGTAAGGGGTACTGTGCATTTTTACCTGGGACGTAAATGCACTGGAAGTATCTCTGTCCTGTGAAAACAGCAGGAGATGGATACATGACTGTTAACAGGATGGTTTCAAATAAAAGGGGATGATGGCTGACTATACTGATAGTAAAGAGGAGAATGGAGTCTAAACTGAACCCTAACCCAAACTAACACTGGTATTAAGCAAGATAATAACAGTTAAACAAGATATTAACAATTTAACTAAACTTCTGGTTGCTCTGGAAAAGAAAGTCACCCCAGTCTCCAGGATATAATGTTAGCAGTTAACGTTTCTGCAAACCACAGATACGTCAAAGGTTGTCATGAGTACCAAGCGTGGTATATCATGTTCACATTATATGATTATAAGCCACCTGTCGCAGCAGGAGGTGGAGGGGATGGTTGTGGCTTTATTATAAGCCAGCAAGGCCGCCAAAAACACACCGAAACTGTCAGCTATCCAATAAAAGCAAATAATAATGATAATCGATGAAAAAAGTTATGCACCTAAGTCCATTTTTGATAAGGGTTTGAAAATGTTTTATACGAAACCACTACTTAGTTGTGTTACTGTCATTACAGTGTCATTAGTAGTCATCAGGGCCTATTCAGATGCTTCTTGCCCTCAGTAACAACCCATCACTTACAATTAAAACTTTTCAAACAATGTCCGAAGAAATTTCAGCAACTCTTACCAGGTTTCTTCTTTTCTGTAGTATTGTCTTCAGACTGGGGCTCTTCTGCAAAAAATAGGTTAAAATATATTTATATATTGTCGGTATGTGAGTGTGTGTCTGTGTGAGAGAGAAAGAAGAGAAAATGATGAGTGTCCACATGCATGTAAGTAGGAAGAAAGACAGCCTGGAAAGAGGAGAAAAAGTGTCATTCAAACAACACGCAGAGATGTTCTGTCTATGTTTCCATTCACCTGTTAAAGACAATGTGAAGTTATATTTTTTCTACAAATCAACATATATCTCCTTCATGTATGTCATTAACAAACAGAAAACATTTAAATACATTTTTCTGCGATGAAGGCCAGAAAAATCAAACTATTTCTGATCACACGCTTAAAAAAAAAGAAGCTACAGCGTCAGACATTAATATTTGGAAAGTGTGGAGTCACTCGGGGCAGTGGGGGAGGTGTTTATACTCCACTGGATGACTCAATAAGAACAGAACACTAATACCCCCAATTTAATGGGTTCTGGTTCATGGATTTAATCAATCCAGCTAAGTATTATTGTTGCTCTATTCATCAAAGGCCATAATCTCTTCCGATGACTCAAGGCGGCTCGAAAGGCCAGTAATCTCTTCTCAATCACTTCATCTCATTAAATCCTAATCACTTATGGTGCTAATGTCATTAAAAGTGAATGTCTGTTCGTATTGAGTTAACCCGTGGAAAGATGGTGGAAATTAACTGAATACCTCAGGCTTTACGCGACGCTCTCTTTCCATTCTCTATGAACGAGAAGCATCATTTATCAAACATGACTGTAAACAAACACGGCTTTATGACAGAATAGAAGGCTTAAGTTATACAAGTTCAATTTATTGTTTTAATCTTGAACATGTTTCTCCATTCATTCAATTATCACTTCTATTGACTGGTGGGACATTCATATGCAGCTACAAGGCATCATCATGAAGCCCCTACACCTGAAGTCCGCCCGCACAGGTGTTTTTATTTATTTCGCCTTGGTAATGTCTCCTCAGGGCTGTGTGGGCGTGTTCAAACAAGGTTTGATTTACATCTCCCAAACAGTCCTATTTACTACATTGCAGTCAATGTCAGAGGTCGGAATTCAAAATTTCAACTTCCAACCTTCAAGGATTTCAGGTTTAAAACCAATTGTGAACACAAACATTGCTCTTTCTATGGTCTGTCATTCAGACCTAAACAGCGTTTTAGGTCAATGTAAACTGACCTTTTAGAAAATTCTTCCTCTTTTCAGTGTAGACGTCTGAATGGGCAGAAACTTTGATTTTTGGAAATGATTGCAGACACCTACGTTCACTTCCTGATTGGGTCTTACTGTATCAGTGTGTGTGGCATCACTGGCAAATGGTAATTCAGACTTAACCCAATGCCAGAATAAATGTTAGCTAAGTACGTTTCTGCAAAACCACAAAGAAGTTAAAAACTGAACGTGTCCTACTTCCTATGAAAAATAGCTGGTATCGGTCGCCACAGATGGTCCAAAATGTCCCCACAGATCATATCATGCGAACGTGGTATGCTACTTGTGGTAAAAACGTTATCCTCAAATGTATCTTTGGTTTACAGAAACATTAACTGCTAACGTTATATCCTGATGACTGGGCTGCTCGGACCATGTGTTGTGACATTATAGTGTATTTGGATGGACAATGAAAATAAAATGATGGAAAAAAGACAAAAATGTCTGTTGACAATAGGAGGGTTCTGTGAAAAGTGTTCATGTTTCCCTGCCTCATCATTTTTGTCCTGGTTTCAGGAAAAAATACCTGTTGCCTTGGTACTGATACCTGAGATCCTAATTAAAAAAAAAAAAATACCCTTGTTGGACTGAGCCTAGAATTGAAGATGTTCCCTTAGTTTGCTGGAGTCTTTTTGCAGTGCACTGAGATCCCATTGATGACCATAGATGATGCTGCTTTTAATAAAACATCCTCCACATGAAAAAATAATTTGACTTGTTGATAAAAAACACCATTCACATGATGTTAGTGTTAATGTCGTTACGGTGACTGGATGTTATTTGCAGTGGAGATAAATAACTGAGATGCTCTCATACTCACTGGCTGGTGCTGGTTGTTTCTCTTTATCTAAAATGCCAGAGGAGGAAAGAAGAGAGAGGAACGGATCAATATGAAATGTAAAGAGCGCACATTAAAGTCCACTTCTCATTCTAAGCCATACATTCAGCCTGTTTGACAGATTTCTTTTCATCCTTCTCAGCTTTGCCTGTGAGGAGAGAGACAGCCCTATTACAGCCTGCCAAATAACTCTCCATAATTGTGGTGTACATTCAGTATTCTTGCCATATTATTCCCCTCTGAGTGTAACACAGCTTGACATGTCCCTAATTAGAATTTTATCATGCATAAAACAGCCCATTTTATCTCATAATCTCCAACAAGTGTGACATGTCCTGATAGATGTCTGTCAAGACTCAACATTACCAAATATAAAACTGTTGGTTTTAGAGACAAATGCCTTTTTCCTGCTTGTCCACGGTTTGACTTGTGTTTTATGGCAGTAGTTCATCTGTTTCTTTCCTCCGGAGCCAAATAAAGCTTTATAGAAGTTGTTTCACAACCTGTCGAGCAGTCAACATGAGCAGAAAATTGATTCTAAAGGGCTCGAGGTGGAGCTCGACACAAACCTTTATGAATATCAATGAAACAAAAATGTCTTTCACATTCATGGAACAATTAAAAGTGTTTTGGGAGCCACTCAGGCTTGCAGACATTTGTACTCATCACAATTTAAATACATGTATAATTATCCTTCAGATTTTTCTCATGAGTTTGTATTTTCAATGCAGGAAGTTAAATTGAAAAGTATTTTGAAACACCCAACCTTTCCTCTTGTTTCAGCAACTTCACTTCCTGTCTTTGTCTGTTTCTCTCCTGTTTGTCTGACTGGTTTCACCTGTCACCTCATTATCCTCCCCTCTCTAGTGTATGTAGTGTGTTTCCCTCTCTACATGACAGTTTGTCTAAGCAGTACCAAATGTTTCTAGCGTTCCACTCTTTCCCGAGCATTTATTTTGGATGTTATCTGTTTTTTTTGCACTTTTGATTCTTGCCTGCTCCCTGTCAGGTTTGTTTGCCTGCTTAGCCTGCCATTCCTGGCTTTGACCCATTGCCCTTGCCAGCCTCACCATCATCAATGTACAAAAGTCCATTGTATTTCAATATAATTCTGATATATATTGCATCAGTTGCATTTCAATTACAGTGGATGTAACAATGCCTTTATGTATTGTCCCTGTCAAATAAACTGATAAATAAATTATTGGGACATGACTGATGATACAAAGGTAGGTGAGGTGGTCTTGTTGAGTTTTACAATAGTTGGAACAAAGAAGGCTTAAAAATAAATAGTTAATTTTAAAAATGTATACGGAAACTTCTGAGGTATCGTGGTGGTCCAGCAGCAAAGATGCAAAGTCCCTGACTTTAATCCAGATGAACCTTTGTTGCATGTTATCCCATATTTCCTGCCAGATGTTTTTTATCTGCAGAATGGATTCAATCCACAAACAAATAACGTAATAAATAAATGTGAACTTACTTTTCTTCTCTGCCAACAATTTGGATCTTGTCTTGGCTGAGAAAAAAAAAGAAATTAAGAGTCCTGCTGTGATCCACAGGCCAGAGAATACTCAAGGTACTGCAGATTGTTTAAATTTAAATGCATTTAAAGTGACACTTTGACGCGTTACCTGGTTCAGGTGAAGATCTGGCAGGTTTGTCCTCCTTAGCCTGAGAGGTCACATTCGCCCTGCTCCCAGACTCTAGTCTCGTTCTCAGTCTGATCGGTTGTGGACGTGGTTCTGGATCTGTTTATGACAAATTTCTTTCATTTATATCACTTGAACCAATTCTGGTAAAGCATCTGCATAAACAGAAACTGAGAAGCTCAATTGGATGACTGAGACAAAACATACAAAATGTCATTTTAGCAAACTCATACATGTTTCATGTGAGTTTTACCTTTCTTGGCTGTAGATGCTTTGGCTTTGCCCTTGGCAGGTGATGCTTCTGAGAGGAGCAAAAACGATTAGTTTCCAATCATCTTTTTATGACGCTGAAATGTTTGATGATTGGCTTTATGCAAATAAACGAGCGTCGGCGTGTGTAGTCACCTGTCTTTTCAGAGGCTGATTTCTGTCGTACAGCTGCAGGCTCTGACATAATGAGGAAAGAGTCATGATTAGTGGGCTGAATAATTTGTTTTCTTGGTGAAATATTAGCAGCGTGTCGGTGTCAGTTTTCAGGTAATTTTCGAACTTTTAATACCCTCTGGCCTAATGATGTTTTACCTTTCTTAGCAGCTGCTGCGGTTTTGCTTTTCTCTTTTACAGCTGGCTCTAGAATATAAATAGATGAATCTTAAAAGCATTTTCACATCATGTTGAATACTTCTCAGTCTTCTCATTCAGCAATATTACAACTTTCCCAGGAGCTTGTTTTTTTTTATTTAGTTCATGTGAAGAAGACACATTCCACCAAAATTACCTTTTTTAGCAGCTGTGGCAGTTTTAGTTTTCTCCTTTGCAGCTGGCTCTGGTAAAAAATAAAACAAATGAATCAAAGTTATACAAAATAAATCAATAAATCTTAAAGCCATTTTCACATTACGTTGATTACTTCTCAGTCTTCTCATACCCTCATACCCCTCTGAGTAACTGATTTTGTTCATGTGAAGAAGAAAAGTTTTACCTTTCTTAGCCACTGCAGGACTTTTGCTTTTCTCTTTATCTGCTGTTGGCTCTGTGACAAAACACACTCAATTAGTGTAAAATACATGTTCAATTAAAATTAATCTTCCTTAAAATAACCATAGTTAGTAACAGTGTTTTATCACCTTTCTTTGCTTTGGTTTTGTCCTTTGAAACAGCAGCTCCTAAAACAGACAAAACGTGTTAAATGATGTTACTCGTCTTACTGAAGTGTGTAATTCTATCAGCGTATTTACAGAAAAACACAGCTCTCTGTCTGTTGTCTATGTCTATTTCTTACAACACTCAAGCGCACGCCGTGGAAAACACCAAATTACTGAGCTGTAAACATAAATTACCTTTCTTTGTTTTCTCTTTGCCTGCTGCTGCCTCTGAGGGGATAATTGGAGTGAAATGGCCGTGCGGAGTTAATTTTCCATAATGAACGCATTCATACAGCAGATTGTGTCATTGTACATCCCTGTTAAATACTGCAGCTGCGGTTTATTACGGGCAATGCTCCCTTTTGCTGACAAATAAAGCATTTGGTGGATCTGGAGAAGCATACAGTACCTTTATCTGAATCAGTAGGCTTCTCTTTCTTCTTTGCAGCTGGAAAATATCAGAAATTAATAACTTTTCACTGCAGTAATTAAGAGAAAATAATTATGTAAGTGAGCTTAAGTAATGGTTTGTACCTGTCTTGGCGGAGGCAGCCTTCACTTCTTCCTCAACAGTCTCTGGTTCTTTTAAGAGAGAGGAGTTGAGTAAGTAAGTTAAAAGCAAAAATGTCGTTAAATGTCAGTCTCAGTAACAATAAGATCACCCATTCATATTCTGAAGCTAAGGTATATGTTTACATTGTAAATCAAAGTTTCTGAAGGTTATTCCCCTTCAGCCTGGGCAGTCTTGTGCTGACCCCGAGGAGGAACAGATTATCCATTGATGACAATAGATGAAAAGTTGGACTAGTCTACTATAAAGTCATGGTTTTGTGAGGGAGGAATTTGTTTTAGTATGTTTGGCCTATTATGTAGAGTTCATATCCCATTAAAACATGTTTTTTTCCCCCTGACGTCTCTGTGTTAGGAAGGCCAGTCGCTTTCATGATTCTATATACTTTAAATTTACATTAAGAGCTGACCGTGCCACAACATTTTTCTGTGAAGTGCTTTTTAGGTAACTTTGCTGTTGTTAAAGTCAGGTTACTTTTAGTCATGTTATGGGACTTCCTCGCTCATTCTCCGACTCCGACATATCAAACGCACTGTTAGCTTTTAGTATGATTTCTCTGGGTTTTAACATTTATGGAAACATTTAGGATGATATCTGGTTGTTTTTAGACATGTTAATGCTGAAATTTTACATATATTATCTTTAAACTTGTGAAATAAAAATATTTACATACTCATAGACTCTGGAATTTTGAAATAGGAGATATTTAAAGGATTTAATGAGGAAATTATATTTGTTCTTCAAAAACCATGTCAGACACACAGATCTTTAAGTTTAACCTCTGTGGTGCACAGCAAGTTACATTTACCATTATGTTTAACAGTTGGAATTGTTTTTTTTATCTCTAAAGCATGTCATCATTTGCATCTTCTGTGCAGCTCTGCAGCCTTACATGGTCGTTCGGAGGTATTTTCTGAACCTTTTTTAATGTGAAAACATTTTCCAAATATAAAATTATAAAGGTTTTATAAAAGTCTGGCTGACACAGGATTTTCTTAGTAAGTCAGATCTAAAGGTTTGATCGGCACTTCCTTTATGTTTGCTGTTATGGATAACCACTCAGTCTCCTCACCGTGGACCAGAGCCACAGCAGGCTGAGGTTCAGCAGCTGGAGTCTCAGGCTCAACAGCAGCCTCTGGTTCTTTGGCTTCTGGCTGGACTGGTTCAACTGGTGGGACTGGTTCTGGATGAGGCTGCATCACTGGCGGTGGATATGGTTGATACTGTGCATAGTACGGAGGTGGTTGTTGCTGATAAAGATGCTGCATCGGTGGAGCTCCGGGATGGACGGGGTGAGCAGTCAGAACAGGAGCAGAGGGAGCTGAACAAATGGACCACGGAAAGTCTATGAAACCACTGCTCATAACACGCTAAAGGAACAGTCTTTTTCTGACATTATATCACTTAGAGTTGATATGACACCAGTATAAATACCTGGCATGGTGGGAGGAGGGTACGGGTTGTCTGTGACAACGTGATGAACTAGAAAATACAGAGTAAATTTGAGTTTTTAATCAGTTTGACATTCAAAATCAGATATTTATTACCCCTGTATGATAACGTTTCACAATGTGTCAGAGTTCTTTCTACTTACCGTACCAGCCAGGTGGAGACGGGCAGTAGACAGGTGCAGGTCTGCAAGGGCCAACTGAAACAGACATATATGAATATGTAGAATATAAATATTTGTTGGTTGCCATGTCTAATGTCTGTTCTATCTATTAGCTTGTTTCTATTTGTTTAGTCTACATTCAGTTTACTCCTGCTGTGTTCATTTGACACTTAAAGTTACTTTGCATATTTAGATTACTATTACAAAATAGTAATCAACTAATACATTTGTAATCTTATAGGTTAAGCTACCCAGCAGCACATAAAGTAACTAAAATAAGCTCCATCTTTACCAGCTGCAACATTAAAATGATGTACACATGTATCATAAAGCAATAATTATAATGCAGTAATATGATATATATGAATCTGCAGACTGAGTAACAGTTCTTTTGAGTTTGGATGCAGGTCCAAACTCAAAGTATTTCTACACAGTAGTATCTGAAAACTTCTTATATCTACATTTGTAAATCGGTACTTTAAAAATCTTTTACTTTGCGTTATTTGTTTATTTGATTGAGACAGAATTAATGAACAGCAGTAGAAAAATATATGTCGTAGTATGAAATCATACAGTCGGAATGGAAATGAGTATCACACCTTCTTCAGATACTGGAACCTCTTCTTGTTTCTTGGTCTCCGTCTCTGTCAAAGAAAAATGAACCGATGAGAAAAGTTTTTGTCCCACAACAACAAGAATATCCAAGCTGCGTTCCCAATCCTACTCAAGTTTCTTTATCTGAACCAAGGTATGCTGAACATACTGTAAAGCCCCCTGAGGCATATCTGTGAATTAAGATATTGCTGTATAAAGTCAATCACTTACCTGATTTGGAAGTCTTGGTCTTCTCTGCTTTCTTGGCTTTTGATTGGAAGTAGAGGAGAAAACACTCCGTTAATTAAAGACGTAACAATGTTGTGAAAGAAATTGTGAAATTGTTTAGGCGCTAAGGACTGACATACATTTCAAGTCATATTCAATTCATGTGATGTTTTGAAAACTCTTACAGTTTAAAATAGATTTTGAGGAATAGTTCAACATTTTGGGAAACGTTTGTTTCCCGGTACACAGTTAGATGATATGATGGGTATCACTCTCATGACTGTACAATTAATATGAAACCACATCTGGCAGCTCTTAAGCTTAGCTTAGCAATAAAACAAAGTTGCTTGTGATTTGTTTGCCTGATCTTTTCGGATATCCAGTGTACCGACCTGTTTTGGCAAGTACACCTTGATTTTTAAGAAAAAAACATGAACTGTCTCTGAGTCGTGCTATTGGGTTCAGTCTGTGTGTGAGAGTTTTGTCACTATAGTTAAGATAAGATTAATACTTAATAGATTACAGGTCTATTTCCTACAATGTTTTCCTTTACACTCAGTTCTAACATCCTGATTAATAGGAAGACCTTCATATATAATAGGGCAGTTTAACTCTGAGTACCTCTGAGAATTGTAGGAATCTTCCTGATTCTCCTGACTGGTGCGCCCAGACCTGCAACTCTTGGCAGAGCTGGAAAAACACATGCACATAATTGACTTTATTACACCACAATAACAACAAGGATTAACTATAACTATACAAGGTGACATAAACACTGTACATATAGTGTTTATTGTTACCGTTCCTTCTTGGCTCTGTCTTCACAGCTTCAGGCTCTTGAAATGGAAATGGAAAATTAAAGAACTTTGCTTGGTTATGTGTCAAAATGCTGCATTAGAAACATGCCTGCCCTGATTTCTGCCTCTAGCCTGCTCCATCAATCAATGTTTACTTTTAGCTTGGAGATGGTGGCTGCCAAAAAACCTTAAAACATGAATTATATTATCACAGATTAGCTTGATTTGTATTTGGAGAATATTTTAAGTTTCTTGTGGTGGCTTTAATGAGAATCCTTCTATTTAAAACTGCAAATTGTTGTCTTTACCTTTTTTCCTCCTCACTGCTGAAACTCTCCTTGGAGTTTCTGGCAACACAAACAAGAGATCACAGACTCAAAGCTACAAACTTAAAGACTTAAACACTAAGATATCTCGGTATCTTGATGTAAAAAGACCTTACACTGACAATGTGTTAAAATAAGGATGTGATACTGTATACTTTCAAACCTTTTTTCTCTGCAGTCTTGGTGACAGACTCTTTGGCCTTCCCAGAGTGCATACAGGGACACACTGAAATCACAAAGTATTAAATGTAAGTCACAGTGAGGGTAAATGTGATAAAATGGCTTTAGCAAGCCTTTATCTGACCTATGGGATCAGTCTTTGGTGCTTCTTCCTCAGGCTCAGGGACAGGTTTGATCACATCCACTGCAGCCTTCTCCTCATCGGCATCTTCATCTTCCTCCTCTTTTCTGTCTTCAGGTTCATCTACGGTTTTCTTTAGTTCAGCTGTCGGCTCTTCATCTTCTCCCTCATCCTCCTCCTGGTCAAAAGCAGCAGGATGGCTGGTAACTGAGGGTGAAAGTTATTATAGTCATGAGACACAGTGACAGATGTAAGAATGGAGAGCAGCTGGAGTTTTTCTACTTTAACTGGAACAGGAAAGGAATTAAAGGAAGAGTTTTGAATTTTATGTCTATATAATGTATACTCTAGGTTTTATGTTTACAGCCTTTCATCTCTCTATTCATACCAAGGTTATTATAGTTAATTAAAACTAAATTATAAACTTAAACATTTATATGAGACACAGTTAAATGATGTGTTAAATGAGCTCTGATAAGCTCATGTTGTTTAACAGTGTGTAAAACAGAGGATGTGTGACACTCACTGATCTTTTCTGCTTCAGCCTCCTCAGATTTGTCTTCATCAGCAGCCTGTTTGACGTCGTCCTCGTCATCATCCTCATCCTCATCAGTGTCTCCCTCGGTCTTTACTGCCTCCTCCTGGACAGTGAACGCTCCTGCCGTGGCAGCTGAAAAACATACAGTGGAGTTTAACTACAAAGCCACTGCAACAAATTGGTTTTGTTGCAAAGTGCAAAATTAAACCATTTTTGACCACTTGAGAACTGATAAAAGGTAAAGTCCCATCACAGAGATAAACAAAACAGCCATTTGGACCCCACAAACATGCAAAATTATTCATTCAGAAACATAATAGCGTTTTTAAGGAAAAGAGAGACTTACATTCTGCACCTTTCTACAAGCTCTGTAGAGGTATTATTTTTAACGTTGATATAATAATTGAATAAATACATGAAGTTTATGTATGAATTTGCATTAATTTAATTTAAATCAGACCAAGTTATCCACATTTACTCAACATGATGACTTTAAATGTGACACTTTACATTGAACGTATGTAATAACATTAGGTGGAAAATGTACATGTAATTAAAATATTTAAAGGTCATTAAGCAACAAAAATGTTAGCTAGCGTTAAACACAACTATAAATGAAAGTTATCAATAATTCTGGACTATACCTGCTAACAAGATGTCTTCAACATCGTCATCATCTTCCTTATCTTCATCATCACCATCATCATCGTCCTCATCTTCTTCTTCCTCACTAGCTAAGGACTCCGATGTGAATTCTTCATCATCTTTTTCAGAGTCAACAAATGCTTCTGTGACCTCTTTGTCGTCTTCTAAGTCGTAGGTGAATTCAAATGAGCTGGTATCAATATCTTCATCATCCTTATCATCTTCATCGGTCGTGTCATAGGAGATGTCATCACTGAACACAGTCTCTCCGATAGATTCTTCATCTGTTTTAAGAAGGATGTCATCGTCGTCATCATCTTCATCGCCTAAGACTCCGCTGTCTGTACTCTCAAATGGAGGGATGTCGACTTCCTCCTTCTCTTCCTCCTCTTTGTCATCATCATCATCATCATCATCATGGATGTCCTCTTCGATGACATCATCAAGTTTGTCATGATCATCCTCGTCAAGGTCAACATGGACATCGAGGTCAAGGTCCTCGTCTTTGAGGTCACTGTCTTCCTCATCATCTTCATCATCTGCAAAGTGCTCTGAGGAGGCAACGGAGATGTCCTCGTCTGATTCGTCAAGATCATCATCTTCATCAGTGTCTTCAGCAACCTTAACTTCCTCTTCCAGGTGTTCATCATCGTCATCATCATCTTCGACAGCAGGCAAAGGAGGAAGATCTTCCTCTTCATCGAGTTTATGATCCTCGACTTCGTCATCTTCATCTTCCTCACTAGCAGCAGGAAGAGGAGGAAGGTCAAGCTCCAGCTCATCAGCGGTGTCTTCTGCAATGACGTCATCGCTGTCAGTTGTTATGACACCCTCAGCTAATCTGTCGTCTTCATCATCGTCGTCATCATCTTGCTCCTCCTCATCACTGGAGAGAATTGCAGATTCACTGACATCTGAGGTGTCAGTGAATGCATCGTCACTAGTGTCGTCAAGTTCATCTTTTTCATCGTCTTCATCAGGCAGAGTTAGGTCTTCATCGCTGTCCGTGACATCAACAGGAGCGTCAGAGTCAGAATCAGGAGACACAGCTAGCTCTTCATCCTCAGAAGTGGAGATAGGTTCAGGAGAAACTTCATCATCTTCTTCATCAGCCTCTGCTGCTTCCTCTTTCACTTCATCGTCATCTTCATCTTCATCAGTCTCAGCTGCAGCTGCCTCAGGTTCCATCTCATCCTCCTCCCCTTCATCCTCATCTTTCTCCACCTCTGCAGCTACCTCCACCTCCTCTTCCTCCTCTGCCTTCACATCATCCTCCTCCTCATCAGCAGCTTCTGCTTCATCTCCCTCTTCTTCTTCTTCCTCCTCCTCTTCCGCTCCTTCTGCCTTTTCCTCCTCCGCCTCCTCTTCTTCCTTCACCTCTTCAGCCTCCTCCTCTTCTTCTTCCTCCTCCCCCTCCTCCTCCTCCTCTACAGCTGCTGCTCCCTCCTCCTCTTCTTCCTTCACCTCTTCAGCCTCCTCCTCTTCTTCTTCCTCCTCCCCCTCCTCCTCCTCCTCTACAGCTGCTGCTCCCTCCTCCTCTTCTTCCTCCACCTCTTCAGTCCCCTCCTCTTCTTCCTCCTCCTCCCCCTCCTCCTCTTCTTTCTCCACCTTTTCTGCCCCCTCCTCTTCTTCCTCCTCCTCACCCTCCTCCTCCTCCTCTACAGCTGCTGCTCCCTCCTCCTCCTCCTCCTCTTCCTCCTCCACCTCAACTCCTTCTTCCTCCTCCTCATACTCTTCTTCTTCCTCATCATAATACTCCTCTTCCTCGTCATAATACTCCTCTTCCTCGTCGTAATACTCCTCTTCCTCTTCATAATACTCCTCTTCCTCCTCCTCCTCCTCCTCCTCCTCCTCCAGTCCTTCTTCCTCTTCCTCCTCCCCAGCAGCCTCCACGTCGTCTCCCTCTTCTCCCTCCTCCTCCCCCACCTCTGCTTCCTCCTCCACGAATTCAATCGCTGGTCGTATCGGCTTTGCTTGCATTTCTATAACTGTAAAAAACAAATTAATGTTATTCTAATTAACTCCATAATTAGGTTCTTAATGAAACATCAATCGAACAGATCAAACGAGGAATAAAGTGCTTCAAGTGGGAGGCAAAGATATAATGGGTAAGTTCACATTAGAGAAGTGTAAGAAGGTGCTAACACTTAGCTTGTGAAGTAGCTATGAGAAGGAAATTAGGTTCCCATATACCTCTCCCCATCAAGAACTGAGAAGTTTCTCATTTCCTCTCATCTGTAAACAATCAAGCTCAAATATTAATGAGCCAAACATGAGGTACAAACCTTTACTTCGGGATGGTAGGAATTCTCCTAGAACACAGAAAGAATAATGGAAATCAGCAACACAACAAACAGATTTAACTGGATCAAACATGTGACAACTCAGTATTTTGTCAGTTTTAGTAGAAGTTTAATAGCTTAGTTGAAGCCGTTATTGTAGAGAGTTAATGAGAAACAGACAAGCTTCTGATAAGAAATTTATTAGGACAACAAAAGAAACAACACATACCTTTTAACTTTTGCTAGTATAGTCATTTTAATGGTGTTGTCTCGATCACTACAGTTACAAGGGTAAGGAACAGGTTTGATAATATCCATCTAGAGTTAATCTAAACGTTCAAAGACAAACAGTCGTCATAAAATACCTTTTGCTTTCTTAATCTTCACCTCCATTTCCTCCTCCTCCTCCTCCTCCAACCATCTTGAATCTTTGAGATCGTTCATAGATCAAGTCAGCTTGAAACTATCACAATTGTTGTCACCTACATCCATGTTTGTCTTCCTATTGTCCCTCAGCCACACATTTTATGTATTTCTGGGAGCTTTTAACAAAACAACACAGTCACTTATCTATGTCTGACGGTAGCAGTGGCATCATCATCCATCTTAAAGACTAACATGCCATTTCCAGTGGGTTTTAATGAAATCACAAACGTACTGCACTGGTACACTTTCAGTGAAACTGTAGCACATACATTTCTAGTTACCATTACTTCTTGAGGGAAAACATTTCGGTTGTGCAATCAAACTCCCCAGAAAAAAAGAATGATATAAAGAACAGCACATGTAATGCAGCGCAGCATGAACAAGACTTTCATAGCAGCGAGCAAGGCTTTATCTCTTTATCTGCAGCAGAATGATGATCGCAACAGGAAATACATTTTAAAAAAAAGCATCAATACAAACCTTTTTTTCTCACTGCGTATAGATTTCCTAATGAAGAGGAGAAAGAAAAGGTTAAACGCACTGTAATGTCATAATTTGATATAATAAACTGTAATCTAGTGGTGGAGTAAGTATTCAGATTTTAGTGAAAGTACTAATATAAAAAGTTACAAGTAAAAAAGCTGCACTGAAAATGTTCCTGAAGTGAAAGTATGTAAGTATAATCCGTAACTGTACTACGTAAGTATTAAAAGTAAAAATACTCAATATCAGTATCAACAATATCATATATTATATTATTATTTGACCACAAAAAAGGATTCTTTTCATTCTGGATAAATCTGCTGATTGATTGTTTAGTCTGTGAATATTCTTAAAATAGGGACAAAATTATGTCAATGTAACACCATGTCAATAACAGTCCAAACCACAAAATTTATTACAAATTCATTAAACTTATAGGAAGTTTCACATTTGAGTCACTCTGACTAAAATCACTTTAACAAGTTATTTTTTGGCAAAATCCACTAGTTGATTTATCTAATTGTTTCAGCTGTATACATTGTTGGGTAGTTTCATTTATAACAAAATGTAATATTTATAAGCTTTTTATATGTTTTCTGTGCAAAAATCTGAATTTGTAAAGTAACAAGCGGCTAAAGCTGTCGGATAATAGTAGAGAAGTAAACATCACTGTGTTTTCCTTTGAGATGTAGTGGTGTAGAAGAAGGAGGTGGCATTAAAACAAGACTCATGTAAAGTACCTCAAATTTGTTTTTACCTTCAGCCATAGGTAAATGTACAATAGTTACATTTCACCACTGCTGTAATCACAGTTTTGTTCTATTTACTTCATCTAAAGGTCCAGTTTGTGTGATTTAGGAAGATCTATTGGAATATAATGTTCCAAATAATTTTGTCATTAGTGTATACACCGATCAGGCATAACATTATGACCGCCTGCCTAACATTGTGAAGGTTCCCCTTGGTGTCTGGCACCAGGGCATTTTATAGTGGATCCTCTTGGTCCTGTATGTTGGGGGGTGGGGCCTCCATGGATCAGACCTGCTCCAGCACGTCTTACAGATGCTCGATCAGATTGGGATCTGGGGAATTTGAAGGCCCGGTCAACACCTTGGGCCCTTTATTGTGTTCCTCGAGCTGTTCCTGAGCAGTGTTTGCGGTGTGTCAGGGCACATTGTCACTCAAATAACAATTGCGTTTTTGTAAACTTTATATTTATATTTTTGATCTCTACAAAGGGATCAGGTCCTCTTCCAGAGTCTGCCATGTTTCTACTGTAGCCCAAACTTAAACCAAACAATGGCTCTAGAGAGTGACTTTCATATTTCTCATATTTTAACGGCTACTGTAAGGGAGACAAGTGGTTTTCAATTGGTTGGAATCTGGAGCATCACTACTAGATGCCACTAAATCCTACACACTGGACCTTTAACAAATCCAACATGTTTACGATGATGAGATTCACTGTTTGTTTTTCTGCGTGCGTTGTGACATGTACCTTCATCTTCTTCAGGAGCAACCAGGTTGGCAGCAAACTTCAATATCACACTGAACAGGTTCGTTGATTCCTCCACGGCATCAGTGACCAGCTTCATGGGATCTGAGCCGACCTTGCTGAGGCCTCCTGGTGATGCAGGGACATGAACACACCAGCTGATCAGTCACACAGTCCGTCTGAATGAAGTTGTTTTTTCTGGCCAAACATATCCAGTTTCAGTAAGAGTTTCTGAACTCTTACTCATACATTTTCTCAGTGCAGACAAAGCTCTCATTCAATGCACACAAGGAAATGTCTGAAAACATGAACTCTATAGCAAAGGGTTAAACTGGGATGGGGCTACAGGTGGTGAAAACTAAAATCTGGATTCCAGGAACTGATTATTCTATTAAAGAACAGTGATGACCCACCTTCCAGTTTAGCCACTCCAAAAGGCCTTCGACATGACATATTGTTGTGCAAAAAGCATTTGAAAAATCACACTGACCCTCTTTCATCAAGTGAATA
Source organism: Pagrus major (assembly GCF_040436345.1). Classification (NCBI taxonomy): domain Eukaryota; kingdom Metazoa; phylum Chordata; class Actinopteri; order Spariformes; family Sparidae; genus Pagrus; species Pagrus major. The sequence continues at coordinate 10,203,528 of NC_133236.1, forward strand.
TTGTTTTTTTTCTCCATCACATTTATTATGTCAGAGTCAACACAACTGAAAATGTGAACTTTGCTTTGAATTAAAACAGACAGAAGAGACCAAATGCTTGAATATGAACTTGAACAAAGTTTGATGAAGGAGGCCCAGTGTTCCCAGTGCAAACACTTCTGAAACATGGTTCGTTTGTAATCAGGGCAGTTAAACTGATCTGAATCCCGAAGAGAGGTTTGGAAACTATCATCGAAACCAGAAAAAAAAGGTAACAAGGTAAAAAAAGTAATATTTGTTGTTTTATTTTGATGCACATTATCTCTGTTTTCAATGCATTTTTCATTGAAGGAAAGTAAGTTATCATCTACTCACCCCCACGCAGATGGAAAGTCTGAAGTTTCTTAGTCTACATACCATTTCAGGAGCTTGACAACAAAATAGCATATTTTTGACAACAACTGAGGTAAACGGGGCCTTGTTTTAAAATGTAAAAAAAGAAAAAGAAAACATGAATGGAAGTGATGCACATGGATGATTGTTACTTTGTCAGTCAATATTATTGCCCTAACCCATTTTGCAATGAGTGTGAGTGTTTTCTATTATAAAATTGTTTTCCCACCATGATGATGTACGCTGACCTTATACTGATCCCCACATTACATACAATAGCCTAAAATCACATATGTTGAAGATCATTTATAAAAATGTCTCTTCATCTGAGAACTGATTTCCCCACAACTTTTCAACACAAACTGATACCCCTTCGAAAAGATGTTATTTACACTCCTATTTAAACTGAAGTCATGGCTGTAGCCAGTAAGCGAGGGACTGCTTTGGTAAATCTCACCTGAAATAAAAATATTTAGATGTTTTATTTTTCTTCCTGGTTGCAATAAAACACTTAAATATTTGAACCATTTTTTTTCTGCACACAATAAAGATGATGTAAAAAAAGGGGGAATAAACAAGAAATGATACACATCAGAAAATATCCCTTCTACAGAAACTAAACTACCAGTAACATACTGTATATTTGAATAGAACAGCATCATCATCAAGCATCAGAAATGAAGCAGCTTTCACTCTGTAGATCTACAGAGTTGTTTTGAAGGCCTCTCTAACATTGATAGCAGTCAATGTTAGGTAATTAGTAGTTTTTATCAGCGACTTTAGAAAAAACTTCTGGTCTGAGGAGTTAGTAGCAGATAAGGTGCCTTGCCTCTACTGCCTGAATCCTTAAAAACCTTCCTGACGGGCTGACGACCTGGTTGGATGAGAAACACAGTGGCAATAAGCAAAGACATTCAGCACATTGGTGAAGCAGAAAGAGGAGAGGGGAAGGGAAGGAGGAGGTGCTGTTCAATAAAGTTTGTGTTCACACTGTGATGGCGTGATGATGGTAAAGATGTAACAAGCAGACTACTGCCCGTGGTATGTTAGGAAAACATGAATTCTAATTAATATTCAGAAAGGGGAAAAAAGATAAAAAGGTTGATATTTCTATTAATATTGATGCAGGTGTTGATTTGTTCTCATGTCCTTTTGTCCTTCATTTCAGGATATAAGGAAGCATATTGCTGTCAATCCAGGAAAAGAAAAATGGATCCTAATAAAGTGAAAAGTTTATTGTTATAAAAATATGTTTTCACATTATTACAGAAACAAACTTATCACGTTATAACCAGAAACTTTCCTTGCTTTAACAACATATTATTTATCTTGATATAAGGTGTAATGTTTCATGTTAGAACTTGTTAAATTATATTGTAACGACAAGAAACTTGTCTTGTTACCATAAACTATTTATCTTCTTATAAACTGAAATGTTTCACGTTATAACATGATATATTTTTGTTGTTACATTCACATTATAACAAGATGTTTCCATGTTATATTATCACATTTAACTGCAACGTGTCATGATTTGACAACATGCCTTATATTGTGAAACATTTTTTGTGCATAACATAAAACATTGCACATTAACAAAATATAAATAGTTAATTGCTATAACATGAAACATTTTGATGCTATAAACATAAATTCTTATGTTCTAACATAAAAACAATTCACATTATAACATGAAACTGATCTTTTCTTTCTCTGGCATGGCAGCAACACAATGATGTAAAGAAGAAATCATGAATATTTAAGATATTTAATTAACAATATCATAGACTAGTGAAAATATATGCACTGCTATGTTTTAGTTTTGTTTTGATGTCCAGGTTTTTTGCAAGACCTATTAATCTACAGATAATCAGGCTTAATGAATTAGAAAATGAACAAGCAATACAGACAGATGTTCATGTTAGGATTAGAAAGTTGAGTACAGTTGAACACAACAGAATTAATGAAGTTTTGGGAGCATGTTTGTTTTAATATTGTGAGGGGGGAAAGGAATCAATGCTGGCAACTTAGCTACGTCACTGTTAGTGAGAAACATATGACCAAGTAATAAATCATACTAAAAACAAAAGAAAGAAAAAAAATTATGTTAAGACAAAAATATAAATATCACAATATTAAAATGAAAAGGAGAGAAGGGGAAGAAGGGGAGACATTTAGCCAGCAGTGGAGGAGATCCTCGGTTTTATCCTTGACACCTTCAGTATCTGTTTAAGTGAACCAAGGTCGATGGTGCAGTATTACAGTTTCCTGTGAGCTAAGAAGTAAGACCTGTCCAGTCTAATGATGAACAACTGACTGCTGGCCACTTAATGCCAGCTTGTATTACAGTTAGATGTAGGCAAAATAGTCGTGAACTGCTGGAATACACTTGTAGCTGTGCTAGAAACTTAAAGAAAGTATTAATAATATGTTACATCGCTCATCTGCCTCTCTTCTACAGTTTCAAGTTGATATACTAAAACTTCTCTGAACCGTTTCTTCTTGCCGTCTGCAGAAATCTAGATTAGAGATGCTCTGAGTAGATAGAAATGCTATTGCATATCAGTGCAGAAAGTGCTGTGGGCAAGTGCCTTACAGACTATTTTTGCCCTGGGTTTCACCTCTCAGGCCACATACGAGCTCCCCTACCATATTGGTGAAGTTTGTCGAAGCTATATGCAGTGTGAAAGGAATACCTGCAAAAAAAACAGTTTGAGTGCCGCTAACTGGAGCTGAATTGTTTTTACAAATTCATCCGAGTTCTAACCCTCGAAGCCAAGCTCATCTGGCATGTATGAGCCAGAGCCAGCCCACATTTGGCCGTCTGGTGCCAGAATAGAGCCTATAGTGTACCAACCCTTAGCCAGAATCCATGTGTCTTAGCTGAGTAGAAGCTGGCTGTCGTATGGGAATGTAGTTTATACATGTACGTACCAATTTTAAAACTTCAGTCAAGAAGAATCAATACATACTGTATTCCTCCACAGCTCTTCTTCAATGTATATGAGTGAATACACACCTGTATTTAACACTGAGAGGTAACAATGGTTGGAAATGAACAGCGAACACCTGCCCTTACCTGAAATGGTCTTGTAGTCCATGAGATCAAACATGATGACAAAAACACAAGACCACGTAATGATGAGAGCCAGAACTAAGATCCAAGCCAGTGGGGAGCTGAAGGTAGAGTAGAGGTCATCTGTAAAAGTTTTCTTGGACCCTCGTGCAGACGCTGACCCGGCGTCTCCATTCTTGCTGTCAATGACCATCGTGGTGGTGGTCGATGTCCGCGCTGAGGAGCAAAGAAACTGGGATCAGATGAAGCACATTAAACGTGGCCCTCTATAGAACAGTTTTTTATTTCACCATCCCTAATATCCAGGAATCTACACACTCAAAATAATATTTTCAAAATCAAGTCACACAGGTTTAATTCATTTGTTTTGGATGTACTGTCAGATACATATATATCTTTATTTCCTGCAGAGTTGACTGTTAGTCTTAGTTAACACAGTTCACAGTTTCGTGTAGTATTTTGAGGTACTTTCTTAATTAGTCAAAAGGACTTGTCCATCTCAAAGCAAGGATTTCTGTCTTTACATGGGTAAAAACTCACTGTTTATTCAGTATTTTACAGTTATATGGAGTGTAAATCTGATAACTGGTAAGAACACTTAGAGGAACTGGGAGGAGTACGCAGCAAAACATCAACGACGCTGGAGAAAATCACTGATGATTATTCTAAGTGCTGTATTGAGGCAACTGGACTTGTTTCAGTGTCTTGAAGACGTTTCACCTCTCATCCAAGAGGCTTCTTCGGTTCTAACTAACTGGAGGCGAGTTGCAGGCTTTTTTAAACTCTGTGTGGGAGTGTCCTTAGAGAGTCGTTAGGGACACGTCTGGGCTCTGAGTTTCAGTATATGTTTATTTGCTCTGCCACCAGCAGTTGATTTCACTTGAACATACTGTTGCTAGCAATTTAACGGTCATTTTGAAATCCACCATTTTGTGTAATCTATGGCAAGCATATTTCATCTGCTCTTAAAATATCCCTTTTTTAACAAATGTTTTTATTGAATTTTTCATATACATTACTTTAATTAATAGAAACAAACAATCAAGCATAGAACATTTAAGGTGCAGGGTAGCAGCAAGGCATCTTCCTATAAAGGTTTTTGACAGAGCATTATAACGTGTTGCTCTTCGTGGTCTAAAGTTTACATCAGCATGTTACAAAAAGGAAATAGACATACAATGAAAGAAAAATAAATAAATGTCAAATGAAATGTTACATTTAAGGCAAGAAGGTTTCTTTGGCTTTCTCCCCTTCTAAAAATGATATAAACCTTCTCCAAATTCTATCAACGGTAGACAATTTACATACCTTTATGTACAGTTTATGTACCTCATACCATACCTGTATTGTATTTTTAACAAAGGGATCCTGCATATGGTTTTTAAGTTCTTTTAGTTTAGCTGAGTATAAATATGAGTTGAGAGGCAGAGGAGATGTATTATATCTCTCAATGCTTACCCAGGATAATGGTGTTCCTAGTTCGAACCAGCAGGAGGCAGTAGAAAGTTGGGCCCAATAATACCACTGAAGGTTCAGAAGTCTCAGACCTCCTCTTTCATAGGGGAGATAAAGCAAAGATAAGTGAAGTCTAGCCCTTCTATTGTTCCAGATAAACTTAGAAAACGTGCTTTTCATTCTTGCAAGAAAATGAGTTGGAGGACTGAGAGGAATCGACTGGAATAGGTAAAGAAATTTTGGGAGAACAATCATCTTGACAATATTTATACGGCCCATCATGGAAATTGGTAACATTGACCATCTATTAATTAATTCTGTCACTGATTCGATCACAGGATCATGATTTGCAGCTACTAGATTATCAATTTAAGGGTAATTTTGATGCTCAGGTAAGTGAAGTTACCTGAAAACACTTTGAACGGTGTTTGAAGGTGGATTTAATCTGGATTGCCGAACGTATTAATAGTGTCAAGCAGAGTGAGTAATGACTGTTCCAATTTTATTCTCCAGATTATTTATATTTATACCAATAATATTTTGGTTGCTCCTAACAGCAATTGCCAATGGCTCTATTGCAAGCACAAACAAGAGTGGGGAAAGGGGGCAACCTTGGTGCATGATATTATATTATTAGTTGCCACCGAAGCTACAGAGTTGTTATATAATATTTTAATCCACGTGGAGAAGTAATTGCCAAACCAAAACGAGAAAGCACTTCATGGAAATAGCAATGCTCAACCTGATCAAAGGCTTTTTCTGCATCCAGAGGCCGTAGTAATCTATACGACTGTAGGTATTGTGACTAGTAGAATGACATGAGCATTCTCTCTATTCTCTTGCAGGGTTTCTAGATCTCCAAATATCTTTTAAGTTTAATTCAAGCATAAACTGATGTATAATCTTCCTGCTTCTTGGGTGAGAAATATCTGAACCTGAGGATCGACCTAGTTTCGGATCTAGGGCGCAGTTGAAATCGCCACCTATTATTATGTCACCGTGCAGTGAAGAGATAGATACAGCTAATTGTAAAAGTTTGGTTCGTCATTATTTGGTCCATATAGATTAACCAGAATTAAATCTTGGTTCAGTAATGGATTTATGCACGAGCAAGGTGGCGCCCCTGGCATGCGAGTTATTAGTAGAGTTGTCCCTCCCTCCCAGAAAAATAACTACACTTGGTTATAGTCACTGATCCTTTAGGAGCAGCAGAGAAAACGTCCTACTGTTACTACTCCGACCCTGGTAACAACGTAGTGGTCACATAATAGCTTAACTAAATGAAATATGCAACAATATGCTCAGTGCAGGCTATAGACCATAGGATAAAGGTAATAAATAAAGGTGTAAAAGGTGTCAGCTGTCCTGGTGGAAAATCCTCATCTTACCCGGAAAAATTAGTCCAAGTTTAATTCCCGGAGCTGTTGCTTCACCTCGTTATATTGTCTCCGTTGTTTCTGTACCTCCGTGGACAGTTCCGGGAAAAACATCACTTTTACTTTTTCGCGAGCCGCCTTCATCACCTTCACCTTGTCTTGACAGTTGAGAAACTTCATGATGATGGCGCGTGGGGGACTGTTAGGAACCTGCCGACCTGGTAATCATCTGGAGATGTCGTCTTCAGACATCTTGGTCATCCTCTCAGAGAAAGCGGTAATTGCTTCTTTTGTTTCTTGGTTGGGTGATATGACTTCTCGTATTTGAGTAGAAATGTCTGCTCTCAATAAACGTATGGCTGCTAAAATGTTAGCATCGTCCTCAACCTGGCCGCTAGCATTAGCACGACCCCGTCCAGCAAGGTCACGTCTGTGTTAGCATCTGCTGTGTCGCCAACTTCTCACGTTTTCCTCGGTTTAGTTTTATGTTTGTTTGTTTGTTTGTTTGTTAAGGCAATATTGGCACAGGCGCTGGCAGTTTGGTTTCAGTTCTGATTTCTTAGTCGAAATGAAAGTGCAAATATGGGCCCAGTAGGTCAGAGCTCTAAGTCCTGCTGCTGCTCAGTTAGACGCCACAACCGGAAGTCCTCAAAATGTCCCTGTTGATCGGTAAGTATTGACCAATTTAATTTATTACTAATGATTGATGAGTTTTGATAAAGTTAGTTACAGTTTTTCTCTGACCATGCTAGTGGGTAACCAAGCTAGCTGCCAGCTATCAACGGCTAATGTTTAGCTAACTTTGAGTAATTTATAACTTCTGTGCTAGCTAGCTGTTATGTATTCTGCTCTATATGACTACTTTTACTCTTATGTCTCATTGTCAATGCGGTAAAAGCCTCACTTTAAAGCCTTCAACTTGATGTGTGTTTAACATAGCTAGCTGCATAACTGTACATATAGTTATACGCAGTGTGGGGATTAAAACAGCCTTCTGGGTTTTTCCAGACATGTTTGATTAATATACTAAATTATCTTAATTACCAATGCTTATACAAAAGAGGGACAAGCTGCCACTGAAAATGGCACTAATGTCTTAGCAAGCAGCTGTCTCATGGAGTTTGGCTAATGTAAACTTAATTGCATATCCAACAGATAGAGCATTAATTTGGAGTCATGTTGCAGACCCCCTGAGAAATGTAAGTCCAAAAGTCACTGTCATTTTAAGTAGCTAATTTTTGGTCACCTGGTGTGTTAGCTTAGCTGCTACATGCTCCACAGGCTAGTCACTCGCTTTGTCTCTTGTTTGGTACACGGCAGGTTGTGTACTGTGGGTTTATCAGACTTTTTTTTTTAATGGCTGCCTGTGTGGAGTAAAGACAATGAACTATCAACAAGTGTGTAAAGGTGAAAGAGTCTGAACCAACAGTCAAGTCTTTTAGTTTAAGATAGTTATCCCACCACCACCAGTCGGTTTTAGTTGACAGATGTTTCTGTTTTGAAAAGCATCTTTTATTTTCCTCCATTTTGTGTCGCCTAAACTGTGACCAAGCAATTAACATCATGTATCTACTGATGAAATGCCTTTGTTGCAGAATTACCTGTAAGTACCGGTATTATTTTACTTATTACAGCTGTTTCATGATTAATGAGTTGTGATTAGGGCTGGGCGATATGGCCAAAACTGTTATCACAATATGTTTTTTTATATTGATCGATGTCGATATACAGTATATTTAACAATAATAATGTTGAATTGACAGTTTCCTTAGGACAGAACCCAAAACAAACCAGAAGGTTAATTATGATTTATAAAATACAATTATTTATTGTCAGAATGAATAGGTGACAACCATTCAACAGAACCAACCAGCCAAATGGCTTTATGTTAATCACTGGATAAATAAAATGATGAATATGTTCAACAAATTGCTAGTTTCAAACATGTCTCTTTAAGAGGTAGTATACTGAACTGAACATTGATTAAAGAAAATAAAATAAAAAGGTAAATGTTGAGGATGATTATGCTCCTGTATTCTTTGAATATTGCACATTCTTGAGCTTGCAGGTAGTTGTTCAGTTCAGCTTTAATGCCTCCTGTTCTGTAAGACCTGATGTGGTTCGGACGTGCGACCAGACCGCATATCAGCGGTGACATCTCTGAGCTGCCCCTCCAACTTTACCCTACACTCTGCATAGAGCTGATTTTTCAACCGTGCTTATAGGCATCATATCTTTAGCGATACAGTACGTAACTGCGCTGGTTATGTCTTTGAGTCGCTTCGGTTTCTGCTCATATGGGGTAATGGCTGAAAAAGCAGCGGCAACTGTTGATTGAACTGAAGTTTGACTAGTAGAAGCAGTGGGGCTGGGCTGTTGGCTACTTGAGGGGGACTGACACTAGCATGATAGCGCCAACTCATACTTTCAGAGTACTGTTTGGGACGGTACTTTTTGAGATGATGGAAGAGGTTGGTGGTGTTTCCAGTTCTGCTGAGGACTGGTCGCCGACACATTTTGCACTTAATGCTGGTCTGTCCTTTGTCAGACTTCAGGTAGCCGAACTATTTCCAAATAACCGAAGTGGTATGACCTTTCTTTGGTACAATTTCTTCATCTTTGTCAGTTTCCTCGCACTCGGTTTCGCTAGTCGGACCGCTCATTGTCTTGTGTCGGCTAAACACACAGGTGGTCACCGTCATTCTGAGTAGTTGTGAGTGGGAGGGGCCGGAAACATGTATCAACCACATGCATCTGTTTCTCTGCTGTGTGATTGGCTGTTGGTGTAGTGTTTTCTAGGTAAAGGAAAACTGACTCAAAAATAACTATATCGAAACTAAATGTCATAAATGTATCATCGTTATCGTGGAAAATTTTACCATGAAAATTATCGAGATCGTTTTATCGCCCAGCCCTAGTTGTGATTTAGTTAGTTAATTCAATATATCTGTCACCAGTTTAGTGCTAACCAAGCTAGCTTCCAACAAAGCTAGCAGTTACTTACTGCTAGCTAGCTGTTGTGTATTGTACTTTTTGTAGACCAACAGTCTCTTTTACTATACTAATATATTTGCTTAATTACTTACTGTATTTTACTACCTTTTTGGACTTCATTTTGAGCTTTCACTGATATTGTTTTGACTGCTAGCTAGTCTAACGTTATACATTTGTGAACCCATTTTCCTTGTTTCTGTATTGAATTTCACTTCGCACTTATCTCCAGTAAAAGCCTCAGATGCATTACATTGAATGGAGGTTTAGCTAGCTGCATAACTGTGCATCTACCAGCTAGTTGTGGAGGCAAAGCTAGTATTGTACTGATAAATATTAATAACTTCAGTTAAGTTTCATTCATATTTGTTCTTAGACTACATTTTCTATTTTAACCAACCAGCCAGTCTTTCTTATCAAGCAAACCGATAGGCTAACATAATTTTCTCAGTACATAAACACGTTTTCAGTATGTGTACATTTCAAGTGCTATTATCCATATTGAAAGTTTTAATTCATGCCACCAGGTATAAATTTTTAAACAGAGAAAGTGTTTACCTGAACCTGTGGGAAGTGGGTCGAGTACCATGTACTGGCAGAAGGTAAAACATTTCTGACAATGTTCCCTAGACACTCTCTATGCTGACCCAGTCTTGCATAGTCTTGTTATTATTACCACTTAGCTAACCAGAAACCAGTGCAATCTATTTTGTATTTTCATTTGCCTTAAAATTGGAGTTATAAGGTTTGCAATAACTTAGTATTACACTGTACCCGCAAACTCTCCTTTTTAAATAATGCAGCATTTTATTTTTCATTCAACATAATTGATTATTTCTGTCATGTATAATCAGTAACAGTGTAGTTGCTAATGTTGCTGTGGGTGTGCTGGGGAAGCTCAGGCCACCTGTTGACTCTCCTCAGCTCACTGTTGGCAGCTAATGTAAGTTGCTCCTTTACTGCTGACTCAAACAGCTTAGCAGCACTCCAAACACACAGACACACACACCTCTGTCTAACCTCTTCACAGGTCAGTCCAACATACCATGAGTGGCCGCAGATGAAACCTCACAGTGGCTACTGTTGGATGATCGACATGGCTTTGGATGGTCACTAGAGGTTTGTGTGAATGTGACTTAATGTCTGAAATGTTGTCAACCATGCTCTTTCCAGGAAAAAGTTGTGAATAATACCAAGCACCCTACTCAAACACAAATATAAAGAAACATTTTAACTAGTGTGGGTAGATGACCTCTCTACCATATGAATTTCTTTTTTTTAACTACTTGCAGCACCAAGGGTGCTGATGTCAGTCTTTCCTTTCCACTCTGTTGTCACTGAACTTGGAACTAGGAAAAACAAACAAAAAAAACGTTCTGTGTTTCACGTTATCATATCATATCAACATTTCATCAGGAGGAGGAAGGGATGCTGGTATAGCGAGACCTGATTGGGACTCCTGCCAGGCGAGAGAACTGTTCGAGACGACCTCATCCGTATATCCAGCCGTGTTTGTGCAACAAAATGGGATATTTTTAACAAGACTGGGACACTTTCCAGCCGTGATTGTGACTACAAAACCAGGTAGGTCAAAATAGGTTTTTTCCTCACCCTAAATGTGTGATTAGTGCCTAACCTAACCAGACCATAAGCACAGCATTGTCAAGACATAAAATTGAGTAAATAGATGGTGATAATTCACACAGGACATTACAGTAGTGGCTGTTGTATAAAGAGGGTTTTGCTTCCTGTTGGAGGCTTCTAGGGAAAGATTTGAACGTGTCCTTTTCTATCCTTTCTAACCTGCAGAGTTATTGCTGCTGTTTCTTTTGATGAAACCTGATTAATTCAGGTTCCTGCTCTCAAGTTCATGAAATAGGATGTTATGGCCATCAGCCATGAGATCAGAAGAATGCCTACTGGCCGACTGGTCCATTGGTTGTTCTATCCAAGACTATGGTCCACAGCAACATATCTTGACAACTTCTGGTCAAATCTGGATCTTTTATGACTTTTGACTGTCATGTCAAAATATTCTTCTAATATCCTTCTTGTTAGACATTACATTGTGCTTATGATTACCTTGAAACCATTGTTTTGTTTTCCTAATGATCACCACCATTGGGCCAACATATCCTAAATATTTGTGTCCAGAATGTCATGAAATGTGTTCATTTTCATTGTGGGTACTCTGAGAGCATCTCCTTCAGCAAAACACTCAAAATTACACACAACTTATCTAGTGAGCAACCCTAACTGGGCCTTAAAACATGAATAGCTGGTAGATCTTTCCTTCTCCCTTCACTTTGATGCCTCTTTCCACCACCACTATTTAAACCCAACTCTAAATGGTTTGACCAGCCATCCATGCACGATTCCTCCTTTTATGGCTGACCTATCTCCACACTGTGGATAACATTTCTGTTGTTACTCACACCGGGTATCCATGACAGCTCAACTCAGAGCAGTCATTAGGAGCGAATGGTTGCCTATTCAGTCAGAAAACAGGCAAGTGTTGTCATAACATTTCCTTAATGAGTGCACAGAGCTGAATGAAGTGCAGCAGAGACCTTTACGATCCGGCTGGCTGCGCATGGTGGTATTAATCAGGTTAGGAGCTTGATTCAAGCAGCTGTTTCCATGTTTCCATGTGGCATTAGTGTTGTGCAGCCACTGTAATGTTAGTGTCAACACTGCAGAGAGTCCATTTAGACAGTTTAGGACTCAATGATGACTAAAAGGAAATGGATTACATCAATTCACTTCCCCAATTATAGACCGTTTCCATAGTTAAAGCTTTGTAAACACCCCTGATCTACTTCACTTGCTTATTCACTGAGCTGCCATAACTCTGCATAACAGCCTTTGACATAAATATTTGCTTTGGAAAAGTATCAGCACATCTCATATTTCCTAAGCCAAATCAAGCTAAAAGTTATTTTAGTTCTCCAAAACATTTTATTTTTTGTTCAGTTTACTGGTAAAACTCTTTAATATCTTTTATCTTTAATTATTATATCAAAATATCAGATTTTGTTATCTGGACTAAACTGACACAAAATGGTTCCCAGTGTTACATGTTTTGAAGGACATATTCTGAAACAAAAAACTGATTGTTATCTCTAACAGGATAATGGATGGTCATTCTGTCACAGTCTGTCCAAGTCAGTTCTCCTAGCCATGTGAGAGGGAGGAGATCTCCAAGAGAAAAACATCAAAATTCAAAGTAAGTAGGTCTCTTACCACTGTTTGTTTTCTTGTTAGTGGATCATGAGACAGCAATTGTATTTCCTGAGATAATGAGATAATCACATGTTATTTGTTTCAGCTTTTTTAGAGAATAAACATGGAAACCATAACAGCATCATTTTTGAGCATGGAAGGTGCTTCAAGCTTCAAGCAAAAATCAGTCCTCTCATTAGCCTTTTCCAGAACTTTTGACCAAATGTCACTGTCCTCATCAGCGGTTGGAGTTTGTTCAGTTGTCATGTTGTTCTCAGTTCTCCAACTCCATCCACTGATGAAGACTTTGAAACATGTTTGAATGGAAACGATAAAATGGACCTGGTGTTAAAATTATTTTGTAAAACCTAACTTTTAATATTGAAAATACGATTATTACATGTACGTATTGATCACAGGAAAAATGTATTAGCTCAAGGAAAGTTATCTTGTTATCGTCATCATTAAGGTGTTTTCTGTTATATTGGTTGAGTGGCTCTCTTGTCAGGTCAAAGGAAGGCAGAGCTATGCTTAGGTCAGAAAACTGTATTTACTTTTAAGAACATGACGCTTTTCCAACAATGACATGTCAAAAAAAAGGCCTATCATGATGATGTAAATGGCTCATTTTAATAGGGGAATTGAAACAAAGTGGAGAGTCATGTGGCTGTCAGTCTAATCTGCATACGCCCACAGTGAGAAGACATTTATATGACTAAAGTAACTGAAAACACCAGCATGTGTGTGTTATTAGGTTTTAAATCTTCATGAGACTTTAACAGTAACGACAGCTGCTTTTTGCTTTCAGACCCGCTTGTCTCGTTTCATTATCCATGCACAATGAAAAGATAAAATCTGATAATAATACTACCCTTTGATGTGGCTACATGCAACAAGAGGAACAGTGTTGATGCTGACTGATCCTATACAGCACTGTAGATGTCACAGCAGTCTTAAAGCTGCATTACAAATAGCCGATACACGATAGCGCTGTATTTTTAGATACTTCCAATCATGAAAAATCCCTACACACCAGACAGCACAACATCAGAGGGACTGTGTGCAAAACAAAACATACAGCGCTCTGCAAGAGCTTCACATGTACATTATGAAATAACGTTGAAATTGAATAATAATATTTAATGTGAGGATACTTTACCTTCGACTGCTTCGGTCATAGTTTCAAAATAAAAGTTCTATTCCCACAGTAAATCCCTTGTGCAGATTATGTTGCCATGAAAAGGAATATTTATCGTAGATCCTCAACTCCTCGGCGCGATTTAATCCCAGTGTTTAATTCCAATCTAGCTACGTCGTGCGAATGGCTGGCACTGAGGATATGTTGAAAACCCGAACCCTCTGTCCACCACTGGTAACGCTACACCTCTTTTTCCACTCTTATAACTCAAATTTGCATTTTCCTTTCTTGTTCCAGAAGTCCAAAACTGTTCATGGGTCCAGATGAATGCACGGCGGTCCAGAAAGCAGACTTCCGTCCCAGTGGATGAGGCTGGGGAGACGACAGAGACCAAGTTAAGGTGGTCACTGTCTTCGCCCTTTGACTGGTGGGGCTGGGGTTGTAGATAGAGCAGCCTGCCCCCCCTCTACCCACCCTGACAGAATTAGATCGGCCACGGGGACTGACGGACGATGGAAGTGAGGGGAAGAGAGAGTTTCAAGGTAACTTTATCCCACCAGCTAATGTTGCTTCTGGAGTCATGTGATCACAGTGTGGACAGTGATTTAATTTTACTGAAAATTCATTAGATCTAAATCAAATCTATCATTCAATCTTATTTGTTAAAAATGACTTCAGATTGCTGTGAATCAAACTCTGAATCTAATTAGGTACTGTTACATTCATGCCATGTTTCTGAGCCTCAGGCCCTGAGTTATTCTTAGAGCAGCTCGCTGCTGCTGGTATTCTGCTTCGCCTTTTTAGGCCAGAGGCGTGACCTTAACACCCCGTCCCCCCCACCCCCCTTATGTTAACTAATCCCCCTCCTCCAGACCTCCACTGCTCAGTGCAGAGCTGTCATCAAGTGAAGAGAGAGAGGGGGAGTATCTGAATGGCTCAAGTCTAGGCAATGTACATGCACTTCAAGTTAAATAGAATTTGCAGTGTTGTCACGGCACTACAAGTAAATAAAAGTCCAGGGCCCGTATTCCTAAAGATTCTGAGAATCCTCTCAGAGAGCTCCTAACTTAACCTAAAAATTCCTAGCAAGGAGTCTTAGCTTAGGAGTGATTCCAGAACATTCTCAGAGAACTCGGAGCAAGGAATGGACAGAAACTCCTATCTTAGTGAGGAGGTGTGGTTGACCCCGTTGCTAGATATGAGTCATCATTTCAAAAGCTGTGATTGGTTGATCCTAAAAGCTAGATAAAAAATATACTTTTGGTGATAATGGACAAAGGATGGACCCTCAAATCTATAAACTTAATCATAGAATCTAATCTTATGAAGACTGTGTAATTGTAAATAATATTTCACATAAAAGAAAATATATGTTAAATGAATAGTAAGCTATACTTTAAAATTATCCTACAAAATGTGTGAAAACTTAGGCCCACTTGCACAGTATTCACATAGTGATAGTTATATTAATTGTCGTGCTGGTAATTTTTGCACTTTCAACTTTCAACATTTCAACTCAATTTGGTATTAACGATGGCTCAGCTTTCATCAATGTCCGTGATTGCTGACCGGCCTAGAAGAAGCAGTGTTGGTTGGCTTTCAAATCTACCACAAACCAGTTAACAGCAATGGAGAAGAAAAGAACAAGGAAACCCAACTGGACAGAGGAACAGTGTTTGCTTCTGGCTCAATTGGTCAATGAGCATAAAAGTGTTTTGAGAGGTAAATTTGGCCCCAGTGTCACAGTACAAGCCAAGGAGCAAGCATGGGAAACTATAGCACAACAGATAAATGCCTCCTTTCCGCTGGTTGTGCGGACAAGTGATGATTGCGAGAAGCGGTGGTATGTGTTGCAGTCAAAAGCAAAAGAGGAGATTGCAGCACACAAATGTGAATCTTCACGCACAGGTGAGCGATATACCACTTACTTACACCTGCTGGCAAAGTTAATTTAAATGCCTAATTATTTGTCCTCTGCTTAGGGAACTCCTAAGCCACTTAAAAGTCCTCTTCCCTGCTCTTAACAGATCTCACCTTAGGAGCTCTCTTAAGAGCTAGGATTCTTTAGGAATAGCTTTTATCTTTACTAGGATCTACTCTTCACTTTTAGGGGAAATTCTAGGAAAACATCATGATTCTAAGAATTTTCTTAGAATTTGGCCACTAGGAGCAACTCTTTGACCTAAGAATCTTTAGGAATACGGCCCCAGGTGTATTAATTTTAATGATGCAAATGGCAGATCGGGAAGCTTTAAAAAGGAAACTCAAAGTTTAAGTCTCAGTATGCTTCAAACTAACTAGGTCGAATGACATGTCATCCAACCACATCCAAAGATAAATGTCTTTGTACCTGTTCTGATATTCGGAGCAAAAGACCTGCCATCATCCTCTCCGTCTTCATCACACCGTCTCCCCCATTTCTTTCCAAGACATCAGTGTCATTTGCTGGTGTCTGACATGATGGATTGTACAAATTAGGATAACTTTGCACACCTGCCAACAGTCTCTAATCAAAGACTGTCATTGTGCCACTACTGTTCTTCACAGTAGGTGTGGTAATGGCTAGAGATTGGCTGGTCGCTAAAGTTAAACATTTTGTACATTCACATCAAAAGGTTTGTGAATCAAAAAAGGAACTGAAACATTTTTATTTTTTATCCATCACATTTTATATCAGTGATGCACACAATTTTACAGACGAGCTACACAAATATGATACAGTCACTGGGTTGATTCATTTTTATTTCATGTTCATGAAGGAAAAACATCATCTTGATCTCTGAATGAGCACAAAAGCAGCTGCAATCACAATTTTACACAGACACACACTTAAACATTGACATTCTACAAACTGTTACGTCAAAAGCACAGTCATTGGGGTCATGAAGCAACTTAGGACAAAACCCTGCCCTGACATTCAAGTACTTAAATTACTTACTTCCTTGTTTCTCTTCCAGCTACTTGCTGAAGGCAGACTTGTTATTCTGCTGTCATTCTTCCACATATTATGTTTCAGAAAAACAGGGTATTAATGATCATACACTCCCCAAAAGTTATGTTTTTGCAGATTATTGCACATGTTTAACAAAGAACTTTTTTGGACTACATTAATGGTAATAATACTTTAAACTATGATTAGGTTCCTTTGGGATTAGTCACGCATGCTAGTGCAGGCCTCACAGATCTTCTTATTTTCATGTCACAGAAACAATGATTATCACGAGCACTACCAGCCCTATAAATACAGCTACAGCAACAACCACCCTAGGATCCATGTTCCCTAGAATAAAGAAAAAAAAACAGAAAAATTACTTTACAATTATTTACAATTCAAACAACCCTAAAATGGTTAATAATACCATTTAAAGTATTCCCTAAAATGCAAAGAAAATTAAAGACAGTTCAAGGTTTCTTACATTCAGGGCATTATTTTCATAGTATTGGCCATCGCTTCTGTCACATTTATTTTTTTTTAACCTGGTTTAGACAGCAGAAACACTGAATACAGACCTGATAACCTTGAAAAAAGTCTTAAGTATCACCGTATGCTGAAAGGATTTTCAGCTCACGTACATATGTGTGGGGCCAAAATTTAACGCAGATGTTGGCATTCTGAACCCATTACAATGAGCAATAGACACTTTCTTCATAAGGATCCGTTAACGCAAAAAAGTTGTCCATTGATAATTTAAGTGTGGATGCTTTGCACAGATTAAGGACTGTGGAGCCCTTTTAGGTAGGTATCACTTCACAGTCAATATTGAAATATCAACAACTCTTGGAATGTGCGAAAAATGAGATCTGAAATCTGGAGTAAATGATTACAGTCCCACTTACTTTTGCAGGGAAGGGCAGGAACCCTAAAGGCCTGTCATAAAGAAAGAGAAAGAGGAAGAGTAACAGAAAGAGAAAGGGAAGCAGAGAGTAACAGAAAGAGAAAGAAAAAGAATAATTAGTAATCATGATACTGCATCATACACCATTTCAAAGGTGGACCCCTGTAATGATCCCGTGTCACTAAATATTATAATATCAGCACTCCACATTGATTGTGTGGTTGTATCAGATAAGTAAATCTATTCATTACCTGGACGGCGGAAACTCCAAGTGCTCTCTGGATACCATGCCATGCATCATCATTGCGGTTACAGCTCAGAAATTTGCCCTCATGGAACAGACAGTCCACAGTGAGGAGGACGTTCGGGTCGTTCACCTGTCGCCTGCTTTCAGCTACAACATGATAAGGGTCGTAGTTGTGATGCAACACCACCAGAATTGTCGGTTTACCATCTGTAAGCATAGAGATAACACAACCAAATGAGTCAGAAATAAGATGAAACTTAAGAGATGAGTTCAGTTTAGTGTCTACTCAATCTGTAGCCCATATTATGGGGGTTGCCAGGCTCTGGCACTTTGTATCGAAGCAAAGTTTCTTTTCATGGTATTTTTAAACATGGTTTTAACAGGGTTGTAAATAGGCAATTGAGTATTTGAAAGCAGTATTAGTTTGTTTGTTTGTTTTAGTTTTAGTTTTTTTGTCCACTGGGAGGGTGCAGAACAAGCTTTAAACCAAAATCATTTGTTTAAATTACAGTTCATAATCCACAGTATGGAGGCCCTGACAGGCAAGTGAAAAAAATTGTGGTGATCTGTTTTTTGATTTAAGTTGTGCCATCAAGTGTTTGTTTTTGTAGTACTTATTTCAGCCAGAAGAGGCTGAAGTGCAGCACTACTTTATGCTCTAAATAGGGATAAAAGCACCTTTGCTCCATGCACTATAACCACATTAACAGTAGTGTTACATAGCTTGCTAACCATATTTTATTGTCCATGTGAAGTTATGGCAGGTGATTAAAACAGTTGTGCTAGGATAATTTGTCAATATTGTTTTATCTGTGAAAGTGAAAGTTATCAGTGATTTCCTTTTTTCCAGCTGCGACAGCTTTGGCTTTTTCACGGATGAAGAAAAACTGAGGAAAATGAGCCTGCCAAAATGTTTTTCTCGCATGATTTCACAAACGAAAAACACTTTTTGAAAATGAAAAACGAATTAATTTCTCCTCTCTGGGCTTCCATACCACAGACCTGTTAACACTCTTAGTGTTAAGTTTGAGGCAGTATTCATCCTCCTTATTATAGCACTCGGCCACACCAGCATTCATACCACCTTAATTATAGGACTGATATTAATTAATTTCAACGAACTAGAAATGTGGGGCCATGCTGGTGAACTGCTAAAAGTATATTTTTAGTGTATTTTTTCATAATAAAATAAGGACCTTTTCATATGATTGGTCACATTCCCCTGTGGACCATTGACTAATTAGTGTGAAATTTGCCAAAGACATTTCATACCAGGAATGTCCGCCAGGGCCTCGCCGACGTCCGTTCCCACTCGTGACGCGATAGGACAGAAAACCATAACATAGTCACTTTGTTCAGGAGAGAACACCTCAGTTTGGCCAATGCGTCTGAGCCTCTCAACGTACTCTAGATGAGCCCCGTTAGTTTTTCCTGCCACTTGGACAAAGAATCTTTCCCCAGTCACTAAAGACAGAAAAAAATGTTTGAGTCATTATTGAGCCATATCATTGTTTTTGTACAGCCACACCATCAAACACAGATTCAGGAAAACATTGCCAAAAAGAAAGATCTTGAGCTAGATTCAGCTAAATTTAGAAAAGACACTTCACACATTGCCATACTTTACTGCTTTAGTAAATCAGTTCCACTCAAAAGTACTGCGTTGGATTTTCATAGCATCTTAAAACTTATTCTGATCTCATCCATTTTTGTTTGATTGTGTCAGTGGAGGTGTTCAATATGTGAATGAACAACGCTCCAAAACTTTGATATACAATGTGTTACATTTATTGTACAACATGTCCTGGTTAAAAGATACTGCATGAACAGGAATGCCACAGAAAAAAAAGACAGTTTAATGTTTAACCTTGAGGTGCTTTTACTCTAATCTGTTCACTCGATTCAAAGACCTCTGCTGTGTCTGCCTGTTTGGATCTTTTGTTCAGGATGTTGTGAAAGCTGTTAAAATGTTCTCAATGATTAAATGTTATCTGTTATAGTGACTGAATGTAGTTTAGTTTCTATTGCAGCCTTTACAGAGCAACATATGTTGGCAATTTATCAAACAAGTAAATGTTTTCTTACCGGTTGGAGCTTCCTGCACCATGTCTCTGAGAAAGAGATAAAGAAACAGAGAGGAACCTTGAGTCAACATAATTTAACAACATTAAATAAGGCTGAACAAGTAGCAGGTTAATATGCATCACAAACTGCTGTGTCACAGCTGCTCTTGTACCCAGCCCACAAGACACTGTAAAAAATACCTTAAAGGTCAATAACCTATATCACGGCAGCAGTTCACAGCCTAGCAGGGATAATTTGAAAGGATTTTGATATGCCTACTTACGGAATAGCTTGATAATCTGTTTGTAGAGTCTCTGGCATATTCAGTCCACAGTCAACAAGAAAAACCTCACAGCTCCTCCCTGTGAGTGAAGCACTTTCACTTTTGCTTTGACAAGTAACATGTTCTCAAACTGACCACTAAAGACAAGGGGCAGAGCTGAGCCAATGCTGCTGGTGCAATACATGAAGGGATTCACCATCCCTTCGATCCTGACTAGATTCACATTTCCGTTGTCAAAACGCACCGTCATCGTGCCAACACTGTTCCTCACAGTGGGGGTAGTATTGGCCGGAGGTGTGCTGCACCCTCAAGTTAAACTTTTAAATGTAAAAATGCTGGTGAGCCACAACGGAAATTGAAAGAATTAGTATTTTTTTCAAGGACCAAATTTGTTTTTCAGCTGTGCAAAAACTTTACAAAGACAAGCTCCACAAATATGATACTTTTTTTATTTATTCTTTATGATGGAAAAAAACATAATCTTGATATCTGAATGAGCGCAAATCAGCAGCAGTCAATATTTTACAGAGATGTTTTATCTTGATTTTAAACATTTAAAACACGTTTAAACATGCACATGGCTTTACACTGTCATTAAATGATTTTGTTCCAAACTCACATTAAAATGTCTCTGTCTTTTATCTTTCTTTCTTTCTTTCTTTCTTTCTTTCATTCTTTCCTCCCTTCCTTCCTTCCTTCCTTCCTTCCTTCCTTCCTTCCCCTTTATGTTAACTAATCCCCCTCCTCAAGACCTCCAATGCTCACTGCAGAGTTGCCATCAAGTGAAGAGAGAGGGGGGGAGTATCTGAATGGCCCAAGTCTAGGTCTACAAGTAAACAAAAGTCCAGGTGTATTCATTTAATGATGCAAATGGCAGATCGGGAAGCTTGAAAAAGGAAACTTAAAGTTTAAGTCACAACTCATCACACCGTCTCCCCCATCTCTTTCCATGACATCAGTGTTGTTTGCTGGTGTCTGACATGATGGATTGTACAAATTGGGATAACTTTGCACACCTGCCAACAGTCTCTAATCAAAGACTGTCATTGTGCCACTACTGTTCTTCACAGTAGGTGTGATAATGGCTAGAGATTGGCTGGTCGCTAAAGTTAACATTTTGTACATTGACATCAAAAGGTTTGTGAATCAAAATAGGAACTGAAACTTTTTTATTTTTTATCCATCACATTTTAGATCAGTGATGCAACAAATTTACAGACGAGCTACTCAAATATGATACAGTCACTGGGTTGATTCATTTTTATTTCGTGTTCATGAAGGAAAAACATCATCTTGATCTCTGAATGAGCACAAAGCAGTTGCAATCAATTTTACACAGACACACACTTAAACATTGACATTCTACAAACTGTTACGTCAAAAGCACAGTCACTGGGGTCATGAAGCAACTTAGGACAAAACCCTGCCCTGACATTCAAGTACTTAAATTACTTACTTCCTTGTTTCAAAATAGGAACTGAAACTTTTTTATTTTTTATCGATCACATTTTATATCAGTGATGCAACAAATGTGATAAAATCACTGGATTGATTCATTTTTATTTTGTGTTCATGAAGGAAAAACATCATCTTAATGGTAATAATACTTTAAACTATGATAGGTTCCTTTGGAATTAGTCGTGCATGCTAGTGCAGGCCTCAGAAAATATCTTAAAGGTCAATAACCTATGTCACTCCGATGCATGGTAGAGAGTCAGCACTTCACAGCCTAGCAGGGATAATTTGAAAGGATTTTGTTAGTCTCTGGCATATTCAGTCCACAGTCAACAAGAAAAACCTTACAGCTCGTCCCTGTGAGTGAAGCACTTTAACTTTTCCTTTGACAAGTATCATGTTCTCAAACTGACCACTAAAGACGAGGGGCAGAGCTGAGCCACATTAACTGTGTCAGTGTTGGTAAGAGATGAAATGAACACAGCAGGAGGAAGGAGCAACTGACATGCAACATGCTGTGATGTTTGTACAATGCTGCTGGTGCAATACATGAACATATAATGTGTTGTTTATAGATTAAAGAAATAGTTGCTGAGTCCACTCACGTCAGGGGCAGAGGGAGTCGCACTTTGAGCACTTTTGGCTGCGTGCGCCTCGTCTTGCTCAAAGCTGAATCTTCACTCACACACATGGCTTTACACTGTCATTAAATGATTTTGTTCCCCACTCATTATTATAAAATAATAATGATCATATGCTCAGTAAACAACATTAATATCAGCCTTCACAACTACACTATAATAACAATAATCCTTCCATGGTTATGTTTTTGCAGATTATTACACGTTTCACACAGCACATTTATTTTTATCTCTTCTTTTATTGTGATAATACTTTAAACTTCCATTAGATTCCTCAGGGATTTGTCGCATGTACTAGTGACGGCCCTCACAGATTTTTTTGGCACTTCATAAACAATGATTATCGTGGTGATTACCACTGCTGCACTCAAAAGTGCACCAACAACCACCCCACTTGTCCATGATACCTAGAATAAAGAAAAACTCCTGCACATGTGTGTGCGGCAAAAAGTTAAATTTATTTATTGGTTCTTTATTACTAAATAAATGCTTTTTACATATTATTTACAAAAGGTGCAGATACAGTAACAAACGTTAGTTGCCGTCAACTCAAGGAATGTTATCTTCACTTCACCTGGTTCACTATCTGCACTGTGGCCCCTCTGCTATGCTGTTCCTTCACTTTGCTCCGTGTGTGTGTGTGTGTGTGTGTTTGTAGGTCAGCAAAAAAGAGGCTGCGGTGTAATTATTCCATTGAATATTAAAAAGTACAGAT
Organism: Pagrus major; assembly: GCF_040436345.1. Lineage (NCBI taxonomy): Eukaryota > Metazoa > Chordata > Actinopteri > Spariformes > Sparidae > Pagrus > Pagrus major. The sequence goes on from NC_133236.1 coordinate 10,226,399, forward strand.
AAACGAGCCAGTAAAGTTGATGCTTAGCAATACCACAATATTTAATCATTTAGATCAGAGGAACAGGTTACCAACGGGTTTCCGAACCCACCCTACATTAACTTAACTTTCTGCCAACTTCCCAGTTGTGAGAAGGGAGAACAACAAAGAGGAAATGAAGGTCAAGAGTTTTGCTATCAGTGTACTGACCCTTGCTAGTCTCTTGAAAGGACATTACGCATTTTAGTTATCATCCCTGCTGATAAATATATTTTTTTGTAGGTGGGTGAAGGCAAGGGTAATCCAGCACTACAATTGGAAGAACTCCTCTTCTTCTTCTTGTGGTTGTCAGCAGGCTACATGTTCATTGTCACATTGCTGCAGCCTCTTTCTCTTAGACTCGAGTCCTGCTGCACAACTGGTCATATTCACAAGGCTTCACCAGCTCATTGCGTACTTAAGGGTGACAAATTGTACAAGATCTTTGATGTGAAAAACTAAACCTGCTGTGCAAAATGCATACAGATTGGCAAAATTTTACAATGATTTCCACTGTTTAATGCAACACATGCAATGTAAGCAGTTTAACCCAGTGATCAAAGAAACTTATTTCGAGGTGAAAACAAATGTGACCATACTCAAAATGTACTCATTTGAACCAGTAGATAGCCTTTCTTTCTTTCTTTCTTTCTTTCTTTCTTTCTTTCTTTCTTTCTTTCTTTCTTTCTTTCTTTCTTTCTTTCTTTCTTTCTTTCAGCCTCTTGTTGAAAGCCTGTATCTGTTATTCTTTCTTCTTTTTTCCCTCTCGTTATGTTAAAGAAAAAGAAAATAATAATGATCATATGCTCAGTAAACAACATTAATATCAGCCTTCACAACTATACTCTAACAATAATAATCCTTCCGTGGTTATGTTTTTGCAGATTATTACATGTTTCACACAGCAAATTTTATTTTTATCTCTTCTTTTATTGTGATAATACTTTAAACTTCTATTAGATTCCTTTGGGATTTGTCACATGTGCTGGTGACAGCCCTCACAGATCTTATTTTTTTGTCACTATAAGAACAATGATTATCACAGCCAATACAACCACCGCCAACGGATGGTCCATGATCCCTTGAATAAAGAAAAACAGAAATTAGTCATCTAGTATTATTTCCAACTCAAACAACTGTTAAATCATTAATAATACCAATTATTATAGAAAATAAAAAGTTTCTTTACAATCTGGGTTTTATTTCCATAGTTTTGGCCATCACTCCTGTCACATTCATTTTTTAACCTGGTTTAAACAAAAGGCGCAGATACAGTAACAAACGTTAGTTGCCGTCAACTCAAAAATGTTATCTTCACTTCACCTGGTTCACTATCTGCACTGTGGCCTCTCTGCTCTGCTGTTCCCTCACTTTGCTCTGTGTGTGTGTGTGTGTGTGTGTGTGTGTGTGTGTGTGTGTGTGGGTGTTTGTGTGTGTGTGTGTGTGTGTGTGTGTGTGTGTGTGTGTGTGTGTGTGTGTGTTTGTTTTGTAGGTCAGCAGAAAAGAGGCTCCAGCATGATGATAACATAAAATATTAAAAAGTACAGATAAAAGAGCCAGTAAAGTTGGAGCTTATCAATACTACAATCTTTTATCACTTAGATTTGGGAGCAGGTTCCTGCCAGGTTTCCAAACCCAGCCCTACATTAACTTAACTTTCTGCCAACTTCCCATCTGTGAGAAGGGAGAACAAGAGGGGTGAAATGGAGGTCAAGAGTTTTGCTGCCAGTGTGCTGACCCTAGCTAGTCTCTTGAAATGACATTTTAGCAATCATCTCTGGTTGTGAATATATTTTTTGCAAGCAGGTGAAGGCAAGGAGAATCCAGCACTACGATTAGAAGAGCTCATCTTTTGGTTGTCGGCAGGCTTCATGTTCATTGACACATTGCTTCTGCCTCTTTCTGTTAGACTTGAGTCCTGCTGCATATGTGGTCATATTCACAAGGCGTCACCAGCTCGCTGCGTACTTTAGAGTGAAAAATTGTACAAGATCTTTCATGTCAAAAACTAAACCTGCTGTGCAAAATGTGATGTGATGCTTGTCCTACATCTCTGGATCTTTTGAAGTCAAATGTTAACTTTTCTGATAAAAATGATGGCCACAACTATGAAATAAGACCATATTTCATTTTATTATAAAAGGCAGAATTATTCAGACTACACTCTGATATGCTTACATGACCACTTATATATTTTCAGGCTCAAGTGACTTGTTGATGAGCTGCTGTCTGCAGTTCAGCTTCAAGTTGGCATGCTCTTTGTTACTATTCCTCCACTGCAGCGCATCATGAAAATACAAACTGGGATTTTTGTTCTAGAAGGACTGTAACTTTGGGAAATGTCCTCCTGATTTGGCTAAATCAGACACTTGAGCTAAATTCAAAGTGGAGACGGACAACTTTGAGCCTTCATTATCTCAGGAGATTTTGTACCCAGGTGCAGACAGAATTGCAGAGAAGACGCCAATGGTGTCTTTACTCTGAACCCATTACATCGTGCACTCAACACTAATGTACTTATCTGTTACATTTCAGTCCCACTTGGAGCTATCCCTTCACAGCCAATAAGGAACAATAACTCCTTTAATGTGCATATGACCATGTTTTAAGATAGACTTCCAAAAATCTGATCTGAAATCTGAAGTTACAGTCACACTTACATTTTCTGAGGGCATTCCACATAGAGACCTAAGAGAGAGAAACAAAGAAAGAGTAATAATAGTTAGTGTATAATGAAGCTGCATCATGTACATCATTTCAAAGGTGGACAACTGAAATTATCCCTTTTCACGAAATATTATAATATCAGCACTCCACGTTGATTGTGTGGTGGTATAAGATCAGTAAATCTATTTATTACCTGGGAAGCAGGAACTCCAAAAGCTTTCTGGATTTCATACCATGCAATATCATTGCGGTTAGACTTCAGAAGTTTGCCCTCATAGAACAGACAGTCCACAGTGAGGCAGACGTTCGGGTTGGCCACCTGTCTTCTGCTCCCAGCAACAACATAGTTAGGATCGAAGGTGTGATGCATCACCACCAGAATTGTTTTTTTTCCGCCTGTGAACAAGAGTCACAAACATGATGAAACTCAAAAGGAGGGATCAGGCTCGTTCACTGTGAAAGAAAAGGGTTTTTTCCATGGTGTTTTTAAACATAGGCATAGCAACGTTGAGAATAGGTATGTAATTTAAAGCAGTATTAGTTGATTTTTTTTTTTTTCTGCCACATTTGAAAGTTTTGAAAAAAAATGGCGATTTTCACAAATGGCTCCACCAGGGTGATGTTTAGACTGATATTATTTTATTTATTTTAAAAGAACTGCCATTTTGGGGCCATGGGGTTTACTGCTTAAAATTAAAAGAAATTTAAGTAGTTTAAACCAGTATGAAAAAAAATGTTTTTCATACTAAAATAAAGAACTTTGCATGTGATTGGTCAAATTTCCATGTGAATCAGTGTGAAATTTGCCAAAGGCATTTCCTACCTGGAATGTTCTCCAGGGCCTCCCCGATGTCCTTTCCCACTCTTGACACAATAGGACAGAAAACCATAACATAGTCACATTGTTCAGGGGAGGACACCTCAGTTTGGCCAATGCCTCTGAGTCTCTCAATGTACTCTAGATGAGCCCCATTAGTTTTTCCTGCCACTTGGACAAAGAATCTTTCCCCAGACACTGAAGACAGAAGAAAATGTTTGAGTCATTGTTGAGCTGTAACATTGTTTTTGTACAGCCACACCATCAAACACAGATTCAGGATAGATTAGAATAGGTATTTTAAACCTCCCCAAACTTTACTACTTTAGTAAACAAGTGTAAGTTGATATCACTATGTGTTACATTTTCACATGATTATAGCATCTTAACATTACTCTCATATGTTTTTGTTTGTTTGTGTCAGTGGAGGTGTTCAACATGTGATTGAACACACCTTCAAGGCTCCAGCATGATGAATACATAAAATATTAAAAAGTACAGATAAAAGAGCCAGTAAAGTTGGAGCTTATCAATACTACAATCTTTTATCACTTAGATTTGGGGCAGGTTCCTGCCAGGTTTCCAAACCCAGCCCTACATTAACTTAACTTTCTGCCAACTTCCCATCTGTGAGAAGGGAGAACAAGAGGGGTGAAATGGAGGTCAAGAGTTTTGCTGCCAGTGTGCTGACCCTAGCTAGTCTCTTGAAATGACATTTTAGCAATCATCTCTGGTTGTGAATATATTTTTTGCAAGCAGGTGAAGGCCAGGAGAATCCAGAACTACGATTAGAAGAGCTCATCTTTTGGTTGTCGGCAGGCTTCATGTTCATTGACACATTGCTTCTGCCTCTTTCTGTTAGACTTGAGTCCTGCTGCATATTTGGTCATATTCACAAGGCGTCACCAGCTCGCTGCGTACTTTAGAGTGAAAAATTGTACAAGATCTTTCATGTCAAAAACTAAACCTGCTGTGCAAAATGTGATGTGATGCTTGTCCTACATCTCTGGATCTTTTGAAGTCAAATGTTAACTTTTCTGATAAAAATGATGGCCACAACTATGAAATAAGACCATATTTCATTTTATTATAAAAGGCAGAATTATTCAGACTACACTCTGATATGCTTACATGACCACTTATATATTTTCAGGCTCAAGTGACTTGTTGATGAGCTGCTGTCTGCAGTTCAGCTTCAAGTTGGCATGCTCTTTGTTACTATTCCTCCACTGCAGCTCATCATGAAAATACAAACTGGGATTTTTGTTCTAAAAGGACTGTAACTTTGGGAAATGTCCTCCTGATTTGGCTAAATCAGACACTTGAGCTAAATTCAAAGAGGAGACGGACAACTTTGAGCCTTCATTATCTCAGGAGATTTTGTACCCAGGTGCAGACAGAATTGCAGAGAAGACGCCAATGGTGTCATTACTCTGAACCCATTACATCGTGCACTCAACACTAATGTACTTATCTGTTACATTTCAGTCCCACTTGGAGCTATCCCTTCACAGCCAATAAGGAACAATAACTCCTTTAATGTGCATATGACCATGTTTTAAGATAGACTTCCAAAAATCTGATCTGAAATCTGAAGTTACAGTCACACTTACATTTTCTGAGGGCATTCCACATAGAGACCTAAGAGAGAGAAACAAAGAAAGAGTAATAATAGTTAGTGTATAATGAAGCTGCATCATGTACATCATTTCAAAGGTGGACAACTGAAATTATCCCTTTTCACGAAATATTATAATATCAGCACTCCATGTTGATTGTGTGGTGGTATAAGATCAGTAAATCTATTTATTACCTGGGAAGCAGGAACTCCAAAAGCTTTCTGGATTTCATACCATGCAATATCATTGCGGTCACACCTCAGAAGTTTGCCCTCATAGAACAGACAGTCCACAGTGAGGCAGACGTTCGGGTTGGCCACCTGTCTTCTGCTCTCAGCAACAACATAGTTAGGATCGAAGGTGTGATGCATCACCACCAGAATTGTTTTTTTTCCGCCTTTGAACAAGAGTCACAAACATGATGAAACTCAAAAGGAGGGATCAGGCTCGTTCACTGTGAAAGAAAAGGGTTTTTTCCATGGTGTTTTTAAACATAGGCATAGCAACGTTGAGAATAGGTATGTAATTTAAAGCAGTATTAGTTGATTTTTTTTTTTTTCTGCCACATTTGAAAGTTTTGAAAAAAAATGGCGATTTTCACGAATGGCTCCACCAGGGTGATGTTTAGACTGATATTATTTATTTTAAAAGAACTGCCAATTTGGGGCCATGGGGTTTACTGCTTAAAATTAAAAGAAATTTAAGTAGTTTAAACCAGTATGAAAAAAAAATGTTTTTCATACTAAAATAAAGAACTTTGCATGTGATTGGTCAAATTTCCATGTGAATCAGTGTGAAATTTGCCAAAGGCATTTCCTACCTGGAATGTTCTCCAGGGCCTCCCCGATGTCCTTTCCCACTCTTGACACAATAGGACAGAAAACCACAATGTAGTCACATTGTTCAGGGGAGGACACCTCAGTTTGGCCAATGCCTCTGAGTCTCTCAACGTACTCTAGATGAGCCCCATTAGTTTTTCCTGCCACTTGGACAAAGAATCTTTCCCCAGACACTGAAGACAGAAGAAAATGTTTGAGTCATTGTTGAGCTGTAACATTGTTTTTGTACAGCCACACCATCAAACACAGATTCAGGATAGATTAGAATAGGTATTTTAAACCTCCCCAAACTTTACTACTTTAGTAAACAAGTGTAAGTTGATATCACTATGTGTTACATTTTCACATGATTATAGCATCTTAACATTACTCTCATATGTTTTTGTTTGTTTGTGTCAGTGGAGGTGTTCAACGTGTGATTGAACAAACCTCCAAACATTTGATATGTGTGTAACTTCCTGTTTAAAAGCTACTGCATGTGCAGGACAGCCACGGCTTCCTCTTCTGCAGAAAGTGCTTTTACGTGGCTCAAAGACCTCTGCTGTGTCTGCCTGTTTGGATCTTTTGTTCAGGATGTTGTGAAAGCTGTTAAAATGTTCTCAATGATTAAATGTTATCTGTTATAGTGACTGAATGTAGTTTAGTTTATATTGCAGTCTTTACAGAGCAACATATGTTGGCAATTTATCAAACAAGTAAATGTTTTCTTACCGGTTGCCACGTCCATGTCTCTGAGAAAGAGATAAAGAAACAGAGAGGAACCTTGAGTCAACATTATTTAACAAAATTAAATAAGGCTGAATAAGTAGCAGGTGTATATGCATCACAAACTGCTGTGTCACAGCTGCTCTTGTACCCAGCCCACAAGACACTGTAAAAAATACCTTAAAGGTCAATAACCTATATCATGGCAGCAGTTCACAGCCTAGCAGGGATCATTTGAAAGGATTTTGATATGCCTACTTACGGAATAGCTTGATAATCTGTTTGTATAGTCTCTGGCATATTCAGTCCACAGTAAACAAGAAAAACCTCACAGCTCCTCCCTGTGAGTGAAGCACTTTCACTTTTGCTTTGACAAGTAACATGTTCTCAAACTGACCACTAAAGACAAGGGGCAGAGCTGAGCCAATGCTGCTGGTGCAATACATGAAGGGATTCACCATCCCTTCGATCCTGACTAGATTCACATTTCCGTTGTCAAAACGCACCATCATCGTGCCAACACTGTTCCTCACAGTGGGGGTAGTATTGGCCGGAGGTGTGCTGCACCCTCAAGTTAAACTTTTAAATGTAAAAATGCTGGTGAGCCACAATGGAAATTGAAAGAATTAGCATTTTTTTCAAGGATTACATCAAATTTGTTTTTCAGCTGTGCAAAAACTTTACAAAGACAAGCTCCACAAATATGATACTTTTTTTTTAATCCATCCATTTTTTATTTCTTCTTTATGATGAAAAAAAAACATAATCTTGATATCTGAATGAGCGCAAATCAGCAGCAGTCAATATTTTACAGAGATGTTTTGTCTTGATTTTAAACATTTAAAACACGTTTAAACATGCACATGGCTTTACACTGTCATTAAATGATTTTGTTCCAAACTCACATTAAAATGTCTCTGTCGAACTTCCGGTGACGTCATAGCAGACATGGCAGCATAGAAACGGAGCTCCGCCAGACGATAAAAAAAAAAAGTGACAACTAGCGGTAATAGACGTCCAAATATCAGTAAACTTGTACAAAATGACTACGACCGCGAGACAAAGAACTCTCAACAAAGGTAGCTGGAAAGAAAAGGAGGACGCATGGAGACCACCGAGTCCAGCTAGCTTAGACACCCCAGCTAGCAGCCAGAGTCAGCAAGAGCTAACGCTACTGGAGGAGTTGAAAAAACTACGCCAAGAAAATCAAGAAGGGCATAACCAAACTAAAATGTCCCTTGGGCGACTGGAGCAAGCGGTTACAGATATAAAAGACCAAATGGCTAAACATGAAGAACGTATTGGACAAATAGAGGAGAAAGCTAGCGAGGTTGGAGACACGGTCATGCGACACCAGAGGGCGCTGCGATACTTGGTTCATCGTGATATGGACCTCTCAGCAAAATGTGAGGATCTCCAAAACAGATTGAGACGGAACAACATAAGGATTTTTCAGATTCCAGAAGGAAGTGAGGGCAAGGATACGGCTGGATTTGTGAAAGGGTTGCTCCGGGAGACACTGAAACTATCACCAGAAATGGACATTAAGATTGAGAGGGCATACCGGTCACTCGGACCTAAACCTAAGGACTCAGCGGCACCTCCCAGGTCGATAATAGTGAGATTCCTTGACGCAGCAATAAAAGATGAGATCATACGACAAGCATGGAGCCAGAAACAAGTCTTTTTCCAAGAGAAAAGGATTTTCTTCTACCAAGACTACTCCCCCGACCTACAAAAGAAAAGAACGAGAGTTCACAAAGTTATCAAACAACTCAAAAATAAGGAAATACAGGCAAAATGTCTGTATCCAGCACAACTGAAAATAAGACTGAAGACCGGGGATAAGATCTTCAAGACACTAACGAGTGCTGCACCGCTGCTGAGGGAGCTAGGAGTCGAGATGCGCTCCGGCGAAAGACAGCAAATTGAGGATGAACTGAGGGAAGGCTGGAGGAGCAGCGCAAAGAGAAAGAGGGACACGGTGCTGTCAACATTGGATCTTAAGGCTCTTCTACAAGGAGACACCTGAACCGACTCCACACATCAAGATAGCCTAGAGGAAGTTTATTGACTGAATTGAAAGGAAAAGGGGACGTCAACCTCACGAAAAATGAGCGTCATAAACATTGTTATGACACAGATGTGAGTAACTTTGGATAGTTAAATGTCACAAATGTATATGTGTTTTATAAAGTTCTGGCGGATGCTGTATTTAGGCTTAACATGAGTGGATTACACTCACTTAGACCTTTTTTACACATTAGTGTAATATTGGTTGCTCTCGTATTGAGCATTGTTCCCACAGAGAGGGCGGGTCACACCTCTCTGTCCCATTACCAACGGGGGTCGGCCACAGTTAAACTAAAGTGGACGACAGGAAAGGTGGAAGTTTTGTTCTGTGTTACTAATGTTAGGTTTCTGTTTTCTCTGACATACTTTATGGACCAAAGTTTGCACAAGTGTATACAAGTAAAGCATATCTGTATAACATGTTTGTTAAAACAAAAAGGGGAACACATCATAATACCACATAGAGAATATGACTTACCTGAATTTTATTAGTTACAATGTGAGAGGAATCAATAACCCAATTAAGAGGAAAAAAATATTTGGGCAATTAAAAAAATTACATTGTTCTGTAGCCCTACTTCAAGAGACGCATTTATCTGAGATAGAGCACCTTAAATTAAAAAGAGAGTGGGTTGAGCAAGTTTATAGTGCAACATGCAGAGGGGGGAAGAAAAGAGGAGTTGCTATCCTGTTTAATAAATCTGTTTATTACAATAATGAAAAAATCTTTCAAGACGATGAAGGCCGATTTGTCATGATAATTGGAACAATTGGTGGCACAAAGATAACCATTTTAAACCTATACGCCCCAAATGAAGACTGCCCATATTTCTTTAAAAAGATTGCAGGCTTAGTGGCAGATAAAGGAGAAGGAATCATACTTGTGGAGGGAGATTTTAATTGTATTTTGAACACAAAACTAGATAGACTACCAGCTATAATAAGACCTCAGTCCAGAATGTCTAAAAGCCTATTAGGTATGATGACAGAACTGGGATTGGTAGATGTTTGGAGACATTTTCATCCTAATGACAGGGATTTTACATTTATGTCTCAAATACACGGAAGTTACACAAGGATAGATTTTTTCTGCATGTCAAAAAAAGACCACAATTGAACCAACCACCATCTCAGACCACAGCCCAGTTGTTATGAAAATTAATAAAGGGCCAAATGACCACTTTAAGTACTGGAGGTTAAATGTTTCATTACTGGCAGATACTCAGGCTAAACAAGAAATACAAGCTGCTTTATCTGAATACTTTGCAATAAATGATGACGGTATTGTTTCTCCATCAGTAGTATGGGACGCAAGTAAGGCCACAATACGGGGGAAGATTATTTCCATTGGCTCTAGAATAAAAAAACAGAGGCTTATAAAACAGCAAGAACTGGAAAATGAAATAAAAAGATTAGAGAGGGAACATAAACAATTCAGAAAAGAAGATACACTTAAAAAGCTTAAAAAGCTAAAAAGAGAAGCTAAGCAAAAATTAGATGAGATATTAACACACAAGGCAGGAGGGAGTCTCAGGTATATTAGTAGAAAATACTACGAAATGGGAAATAAAGCTAACAGGTTGCTGGCCTTTCAGCTCCGGAAGGCCCAGTCCAACCGTATAGTTGCTAAGATCAGAAATCCAGAGACTAACCTTGTTGAGACTCATCTTAAGAAAATATCAAATGCATTTGCAAAATATTATGAACAGCTATATAAGGCTGAGGTACAAGAATCACAGAAAGAAAATATTAATGAATTCTTGAAACCTCTCAAACTGACTAAACTGTCAAATGTGGAGGCAACTAAATTAGTAGAGCCTATCACAGAAGTTGAAATAAGAGAAACTATTGCTAAACTAAAAAACAACAAATCACCGGGAACGGATGGATTTAGTGGGGAATACTATAAGATTTTTGTAAATGAGCTTACTCCCATACTATGCAAAGTATATAATTATGCATTAAACTCAGGAGATCCTCCAAAGTCATGGTCAGAAGCAATTATTGCAGTCTTACAAAAAGAAGGAAAAGACCCCATACAGTGTGCTAGTTATCGCCCGATAAGCCTCCTATGTGTAGACTACAAAATTTTAACTTCTATCCTAGCCACTAGAATTCAGAATTATATAAAGAAACTGATAAAACCAGATCAAACAGGATTCATTATAGGCCGTCATGGAACAGACAACATAAGAAGAGCACTAAATTTACAGTCAATAGCAGGGAAAGACAGGACACCTTCAATGCTTTCTCAGCTTAGACGCTGAGAAGCATTTGATCGGGTTGATTGGCTATTTTTGGAACAAACACTGTTAGAAATGGGATTTGGTGAAACATTTGCTACCTGGATTAATACAATTTATAAAAATCCTAGATCAAAAGTTAGGGTTAATGGCTGTTGTTCGGATCCGTTTAATGTGGAAAAGGGTGTGAGGCAGGGAGACTCACTGTCACCCATTCTCTTTGCACTTAGTATAGAGCCCTTGGCGGCAGCTATACGTCAAAATGCACAGATCCAAGGAATGGAGGACAAAGGAGGAGCAATCCACAAGATAGCCCTTTTTGCTGATGATATTTTGATGTTCATAAAAAATCCACTTCTTTCTATTCCCGCACTTATGCAATGCCTGCACAAATATGGCTCAGTCTCAGGATACAAAATTAATGAAAACAAATCAGAGGCAATGATGGTATCAGGGAAATGGCCTACACAGTTAAATGAAAACATCTCCTTCCGCTGGTCCAGACGGGGATTTAGATACCTGGGAATCACTCTCACTGCAAACTCCATGCATTATTTAAGGCTAATTATAATAATCTACTTAGACAAATAAAAAATGATATAATAAGATGGGAGGTTCTTCCCCTCTCTCTGCTGGGAAGGGACGAGACAGTGAGGATGAACCTCCTGCCACGAATGCTGTTTCTGTTCCAGTCCTTACCTGTAAGAGTGTCAATCTCTACCTTTAATATGTTGGATAAACTAATTTCTAAATTTATTTGGCAGAGAAAGAGGCCCAGGATAAGACTTAAGACTCTTCTTCTACCAAAGGAAAAGGGGGGTCTAGGCCTGCCAAATTTTAAATACTATTATTGGGCTGCACAGTTAAATGCAGTAGTGGCCTGGATTAGAAATGATGAGGAAACTGGGTGGGTCCGGATTGAACAGAGTACAGCTAAAGGTATATCCTTATCAATAATGCCTTTCATCAATGTGAAACCTGTTAATAAGGCTAAAATTGAAAATGAATGGATAAAACATACTCTGAAGGTGTGGACAATAGTTAGAAAAAAGTTTGGAGGTCCATTATCCATTATTATTTGAAAGGTGGGTGGATAAAGGTATTAGAACAATTAACTCACTATTCAATGGAACAGAGTTGAAGTCATTTACCCAGCTTCAGGAGCAGTGTCAACTTCCATCCAATGATCTGTATAGATACTTTCAAATAAGACACTATATTAGAAATCATAAAGAAAGGGAGTTGCTTAGCAAAAACCCAAATGATATAGAAGATTATCTTATTAGTATTGTAGAAAAACACTTCCCAACTAAAAAACATGTTTCTCATATATATAAAAGGCTTATAAACTATACACTGCAAAATACTGAAAGTATAAAGGGAAAATGGGAACTGGAACTAAATGTTATAATTGCAGATAATGTATGGGAAGAGCTGTGTACAAACTGTCATAAAGGACTTAATAGTCAGTTATGGAAAGAATTTGAATTGAATTAAAAATAAGGTATTTTAATACACCTCTCATAATTTCAACGTATGTGAAAGAACCTAATGTCGAACTGTGTTGGAGAAAATGTGGAAAAATTGGAGATCATTCACATATCTTCTGGGACTGCCCAGTAATCCAAGGATTCTGGAAGAGAATCAAGGAAGAAACTGACAAAATCTTACAAGTGAACTCCCCACTGGACCCACTGATATTCCTACTGGGAGCTATACCTAAGGAGACATACAGTTCAGATCAAAGATGCATGTTACGGATACTTTCACTGATTGCTAAGAAAATGATAACTATCAACTGGAAGGAGCCAAAACCACCGACTATAACTCAATGGGTACGGAGACTGAAAAGGGTCTACACAATGGAGCGAATGACTGCAAGTTTACAATTGAAAATGGACACCTTCAAACAAAGGTGGAACTGTGTTACTCTGTATTTGGATGAATGATTAATGAATATGGGTTATGATAAGATGGTTGTGTTTCTCTTCTCGATATTGTACTACTGTAACTCCCCTTGGTACAAATATCTGCTTTTCATGTGATTCCCCTTTATGGTATCTCTACTGCATTCAATTTGCTTGTATTTTAATTCATATGGTCCTATGTCAGTGAATGTTTTGTTTTGTGGAAAAATGAAAATATCTAAATAAAGAGTTAAAAAAAAAAATGTCTCTGTCTTTTTTCTTCCTTCCTTCCTTCCTTCCCCCTTATGTTAACGAATCCCCCTCCTCAAGACCTCCAATGCTCAGTGCAGAGTTGTCATCAAGTGAAGAGAGGGGGGGGGGAGTATCTGAATGGCCCAAGTCTAGGTCTACAAGTAAACAAAAGTCCAGGTGTATTCATTTAATGATGCAAATGGCAGATCGGGAAGCTTGAAAAAGGAAACTTAAAGTTTAAGTCACAACTCATCACACTGTCTCCCCCATTTCTTTCCAAGACATCAGTGTTGTTTGCTGGCGTCTGACATGATGGATTGTACAAATTGGGATAACTTTGCACACCTGCCAACAGTCTCTAATCAAAGACTGTTATTGTGCCACTACTGTTCTTCACAGTAGGTGTGATAATTGCTAGAGATTGGCTGGTCGCTAAAGTTAACATTTTGTACATTCACATCAAAAGGTTTGTGAATCAAAATAGGAACTGAAACTTTTTTATTTTTTATCAATCACATTTTATATCAGTGATGCAACAAATGTGATAAAATCACTGGATTGATTCATTTTTATTTTGTGTTCATGAAGGAAAAACATCATCTTAATGGTAATAATACTTTAAACTATGATAGGTTCCTTTGGGATTAGTCGTGCATGCTAGTGCAGGCCTCAGAAAATATCTTAAAGGTCAATAACCTATGTCACTCCGATGCATGGTAGAGAGTCAGCACTTCACAGCCTAGCAGGGATAATTTGAAAGGATTTTGTTAGTCTCTGGCATATTCAGTCCACAGTCAACAAGAAAAACCTTACAGCTCGTCCCTGTGAGTGAAGGAAGGAAGTGAGGGAGTCACACTATGAGCACTTTTGGCTGCGTGCGCCTCGTTGTCTTGCTCAAAGCTGAATCTTCACTCACACACATGGCTTTACACTGTCATTAAATGATTTTGTTCCCCATTCATTATTATAAAATAATAATGATCATATGCTCAGTAAACAACATTAATATCAGCCTTCATAACTACACTATAATAAAAAATAATCCTTCCATGGTTATGTTTTTGCAGATTATTACACGTTTCACACAGCACATTTATTTTTATCTCTTCTTTTATTGTGATAATACTTTAAACTTCCATTAGATTCCTCAGGGATTTGTCGCATGTACTAGTGACAGCCCTCACAGATTTTTTTGGCACTTCATAAACAATGATTATCGTGGTGATTACCACTGCTGCACTCAAAAGTGCACCAACAACCACCCCACTTGTCCATGATACCTAGAATAAAGAAAAACTCCTGCACGTGTGTGTGCGGCAAAAAGTTAAATTTCTTTATTGGTTCTTTATTACTAAATAAATACTTTTTACATATTATTTACAAAAGGTGCAGATACAGTAACAAACGTTAGTTGCCGACAACTCAAGGAATGTTATCTTCACTTCACCTGGTTCACTATCGGCACTGTGGCCCCTCTGCTATGCTGTTCCTTCACTTTGCTCCGTGTGTGTGTGTGTGTGTGTGTGTGTGTGTGTGTGTGTGTGTGTGTGTGTGTGTGTGTGTGTGTGTGTGTGTTTGTAGGTCAGCAAAAAAGAGGCTGCGGTGTAATTATTCCATTGAATATTAAAAAGTACAGATAAACGAGCCAGTAAAGTTGATGCTTAGCAATATCACAATATTTAATCATTTAGATCAGAGGAACAGGTTACCACCGGGTTTCCGAACCCACCCTACATTAACTTAACTTTCTGCCAACTTCCCAGCTGTGAGAAGGGAGAACAACAAAGAGGAAATGAAGGTCAAGAGTTTTGCTGTCAGTGTACTGACCCTTGCTAGTCTCTTAAAATGACATTACACATTTTAGTTATCATCCCTGCTGATGAATATATTTTTTCATAAGTGGGTGAAGGCAAGGGTAATCCAGCACTACGATTGGAAGAACTCCTCTTCTTCTTCTTGTGGTTGTCAGCAGGCTTCATGTTCATTGTTACATTGCTGCAGCCTCTTTCTCTTAGACTCTAGTCCTGCTGCACAACTGGTCATATTCACAAGGCTTCACCAGCTCGTTGCGTACTTAAGGGTGACAAATTGTACAAGATCTTTGATGTGAAAAACTAAACCTGCTGTGCAAAATGCATACAGATTGGCAACATTTTACATTATTTCCACTGTTTACAGCAACACATGCAATGTAAGCAGTTTAACCCAGTGATCAAAACAACTTATTCATTCATTTCATTCATTCATTCTTGTTGAAAGCCTGTATCTGTTATTCTTTCTTCTTTATCCCTCTTGTTATGTTAAAGAAAAATAAAATAATAATGATCATATGCTCAGTAAACAACATTAATATCAGCCTTAACAACTATACTCTAACAATAATAATCCTTCCGTGGTTATGTTTTTGCAGATTATTACACGTTTCACACAGCAAATTTTATTTTTATCTCTTCTTTTATTGTGATAATACTTTAAACTCCTATTAGATTCCTTTGGGATTTGTCACATGTGTTGGTGACGGCCTTCACAGATCTTATTTTTTTGTCACTTAACTCACAGCCATTCCCGCAGCTGCAATCGAATATGCACCAACAACCACCGCCAAGGGATGGTCCAACCCTTGAATAAAGAAAAACAGAAATTAGTCATCTAGTATTATTTCCAACTCAAACAACTGTTAAATTATTAATAAAACCAATTATTATAGAAAATAAAAAGTTTCTTTACAATCTGGGTTTTATTTTCATAGTTTTGGCCATCACTCCTGTCACATTCATTTTTTAACCTGGTTTTAACAGCAGCATCACTAGATACAGACCTGCCAACCTTTAAAAAACTCTCAGAGTACACTATGCCACACATGTGTGTGCAGCAAAAAGTTGAATATCTTTATCGGTTCTTTGTTATTACTAATTTTTACATATTATTTACAAAAGGTGCAGACACAGTAACAAACATTAGTTGCCGTCAACTCAAGACATTTTATCTTCACTTGACCTGGTTCACTATCTGCACTGTGGCCTCTCTGCTCTGCTGTTCCCAATATCAGCACTCCACATTGATTGTGTGGTTGTATTGGATCTAGTTCAGTAAATCTATTCATTACCTGGGGAGCAGGAACTCCAAGAGCTCTCTGGATATCATACCGTGCAATATCATTGTCAATATTTTACAGAGATGTTTTGTCTTGATTACAAACATTTAAAACACATTAAAACATGCACATGGCTTTAAACTGTTATTAAATGATTTTGTCCCCCACTCACATTCAAATGTCTTTCTTTCTTTCTTTCTTTCTTTCTTTCTTTCTTTCTTTCTTTCTTTCTTTCAGTCTCTTGTTGAAAGCCTGTATCTGTTATTCATCCTTCATTTTCCCTCTTATTATGTTAAAGAAAAATAAAATAATAATGATCATATGCTCAGTAAACAACATTAATATCAGCCTTCATAACTACAATGAAACAACAATAATCCTTCCGTGGTTATGTTTACCTCTTACGTTTCACACAGCACATTTATTTTTATCTCTTCTTTTTTTGTGATAATACGTTAAATTTCTATTAGATTCCTTTGGGATTTGTCACATGTGCTGGTGACGGCCCTCACAGATCTTATTTTTTTGTCACTTCATAAACAATGACTATCACGGCCATTACCACAGCTGCAATCAGGAGTGCACCAAGAACCGCGACCCGCGGATGGTCTTTGGACCCTAAAATAAAGAAAAACATATAAATTAGTCATCTAGTATTATTTCCAACTCATACAACTGATAAATTATTAATAATACTAATTATTTAAGAATATTTGAGGTTTCTTTACAATCTGGGTTTTATTTTCATAGTTTTGGCCATCACTCCTGTCACATTCATTTTTTAACCTGGTTCAAACAGCAACATCACTAGATACAGACCTGCCAACCTTTAAAAAAGTCTCAGAGTATACAATGCCGTGCACATGTGTGTGCAGCATAAAGTCGAATATCTTTATCAGTTCTTTGTTATTACCAAATAAATGCTTTTTACATATTGTTTACAAAAGGTGCAGAGTGTGTGTGTGTGTGTGTGTGTGTGTGTGTGTGTGTGTGTGTGTGTGTGTGTGTGTGTGTGTGTGTTTGTTTTGTAGGTCAGCAGAAAAGAGGCTCCAGCATGATGATAACATAAAATATTAAAAAGTACAGATAAAAGAGCCAGTAACGTTGGCGCTTATCAATACTACAATCTTTAGTCACTTAGATTTGGGGGCAAGTTACTGCCAGGTTTCCAAACCCAGCCCTACATTAACTTAACTTTCTGCCATCTTCCCAGCTGTGAGAAGGGAGAACGAGAGGGATGAAATGAAGGTCAAGTGTTTTGCTGCCAGTGTGCTGGCCACAACTATGAAATAAGACCATATTTCATTTTATTATAAAAGGCAGAATTATTCAGACTACACTCTGATATGCTTACATGACCACTTATATATTTTCAGGCTCAAGTGACTTGTTGATGTCATGCTTGAGCTGATTCAAAGTGGAGACAGACAACTTTGAGCCTTCATTATCTCAGAAGATTTTGTACCCAGGTGCAGACAGAATTGCAAAGTAGACGCCAATGGTGTCATTACTCTGAACCCATTACATCGTGCACTCAACACTAACGTACTTATCTGTTACATTTCAGTCCCACTTGGAGCTATCCCTTCACAGCCAATAAGAAACAATAACTCCTTTAATGTGCATATGACCATGTTTTAAGATAGACTTCCAAACATCTGATCTGAAATCTGAAGTTACAGTCACACTTACATTTTCTGAGGGCATTCCACATAGAGACCTAAGAGAGAGAAACAAAGAAAGAGTAATAATAATTAGTTTATAATGGAGCTGCATCATGTACATCATTTCAAAGGTGGACAACTGAAATATCACTAAATATTATACTATCAGCACTCCACATTGATTGTGTGGTGGTATAAGATCAGTAAATCTATTTATTACCTGGGAAGCAGGAACTCCAAGAGCTTTCTGGATTTCATACCATGCAATATCATTGCGGTTAGACTTCAGAAGTTTGCCCTCATAGAACAGACAGTCCACAGTGAGGCAGACGTTCAGGTTGGCCACCTGTCTTCTGCTCCCAGCAACAACATAGTTAGGATTGAAGGTGTGATGCATCACCACCAGAATTGTTTTTTTTCCGCCTGTGAACAAGAGTCACAAACATGATGAAACTCAAAAGGAGGGATCAGGCTCGTTCACTGTGAAAGAAAAGGGTTTTTTCCATGGTGTTTTTAAACATAGGCATAGCAACGTTGAGAATAGGTATGTAATTTAAAGCAGTATTAGTTGATTTTTTTTTTTTCTGCCACATTTGAAAGTTTTGAAAAAAAATGGCGATTTTCACAAATGGCTCCACCAGGGTGATGTTTAGACTGATATTATTTATTTTAAAAGAACTGCCATTTTGGGGCCATGGGGTTTACTGCTTAAAATTAAAAGAAATTTAAGTAGTTTAAACCAGTATGAAAAAAAATGTTTTTCATACTAAAATAAAGAACTTTGCATGTGATTGGTCAAATTTCCATGTGAATCAGTGTGAAATTTGCCAAAGGCATTTCCTACCTGGAATGTTCTCCAGGGCCTCCCCGATGTCCGTTCCCACTCTTGACACAATAGGACAGAAAACCATAACATAGTCACTTTGTTCAAGGGAGGACACCTCAGTTTGGCCAATGCCTCTGAGTCTCTCAACGTACTCTAGATGAGCCCCATTAGTTTTTCCTGCCACGTGGACAAAGAATCTTTCCCCAGACACTGAAGACAGAAGAAAATGTTTGAGTCATTGTTGAGCTGTAACATTGTTTTTGTACAGCCACACCATCAAACACAGATTCAGAATAGATTAGAATAGGTATTTTAAACCTCCCCAAACTTTACTACTTTAGTAAACAAGTGTAAGTTGATATCACTATGTGTTACATTTTCACATGATTGTAGCATCTTAACATTACTCTCATATGTTTTTGTTTGTTTGTGTCAGTGGAGGTGTTCAACATGTGATTGAACACACCTCCAAACATTTGATATGTGTGTAACTTCCTGTTTAAAATCTACTGCATGTGCAGGACAGCCGAAGCTTCCTCTTCTGCAGAAAGTGCTTTTACTTGACTCAAAGACCTCTGCTGTGTCTGCCTGTTTGGATCTTTTGTTCAGGCTGTTGTGAAAGCTGTTGAAATGTTCTCAATGTTTAAATGTTATCTGTTATAGTGACTGAATGTAGTTTAGTTTCTATTGCAGTCTTTACAGAGCAACATATGTTGGCAATTTATCAAACAAGTATTGTGTTTTCTCACCGCTTGGAGCTTCCTGCACCATGTCTCTGAGAAAGAGATAAAGAAACAGAGAGGAACCTTGAGTCAACATAATTTAACAACATTAAATAAGGCTGAACAAGTAGCAGGTTAATATGCATCACAAACTGCTGTGTCACAGCTGCTCTTGTACCCAGCCCACAAGACACTGTAAAAAAATACCTTAAAGGTCAATAACCTATATCATGGCAGCAGTTCACAGCCTAGCAGGGATAATTTGAAAGGATTTTGGTATGTCTACTTACGGAATAGCTTGATAATCTCTTTGTAGAGTCTCTGAACTATCCGTACCACACTCGACAAGAAAACACTTACAGCTCCTCCCTGTGAGTGAGGCACTTTCACTTTTGCTTTGACAAGTTGTTCTCAAGTTGGCCACTAAAGAGGAGGGCAGAGCTGAGCCAGATTTCCTGTGTCAGTGTTTGTTAAGAGATGAGATGAACACAGCAGGAGGAAGGAGTAACTGCACAGCATGTTTGTACAATGCTGCTGCTGTAATAGATGAACATATAATGTGTTGTTTATAGATTAAAGAAATAGCCTGCTGTTAGAGTCCACTCACGTTGGGGGTGGAGGGAGTCACACTATGAGCACTTTTGGCTGCGTGCGTCCTCGTTGTCTTGCTCAAAGTTGAATCGTCATTCAAGTGACTCTGGAGAGGGATTCACCATCCCTTCAATCCTGACTAGATTCACATTTCCGTTGTCAAAACGCACCATCATCGTGCCAACACTGTTCCTCACAGTGGGGGTAGTATTGGCCGGAGGTGTGCTGCACCCTCAAGTTAAACTTTTAAATGTAAAAACGCTGGTGAGCCACAATGGAAATTGAAAGAATTAGCATTTTTTTCAAGGATTACATCAAATTTGTTTTTCAGCTGTGCAAAAACTTTACAAAGACAAGCTCCACAAATATGATACACTCACTACAATCCATTCTTTTTTATTCTTTATGTAGGAAAAACATAATCTTGATATCTTAATAGGCGCATGTCAGCAGCAAGTCCCGCAACATGGTGAAACTCAAAAGGAGGGATCAGTCTGGTGCACTGTGCTAAAACAAGTTTCTTTCCATGGGCTTAGCAGGGTTAAAAATCAGTAGGTGAATTATTTTTTTTCATCCACTTGATGGCAGCACAACCCTGTTTTAAAGTTGATAGGGATAACTTGTCAACAAGCAGCTGTTTATTCATACATACTGCACAGCAGGCATGGAGCATCATTACTTTGTCTATCTGTCTTTCTGTGCTTTGTGCAGGTAGCGTACTAACTACATTTTTTTTTTTAAATCAACAGAAACACCTGTTCCCAGAAATGTTTTTTCAGTTACAGTGTGCAATCCACTGTATGGAAGCCCTGTCAGTGTAGTGGAGGGAAAATGGTGATCTGTATTCAATTTAAGTTGTGCCATGATCTCTTTTTAAAAGTGTTTGTTTTTCTAGAGCTTATTTTGTCCCCAAGAATATGAATTGCAGCACCACCCCATGTTCTCTATAGGACTAAAAGCATTTAAATTGTATACCATCTGAGTTTTAATTATGTTGGGGTACAAAGGTAGGGCAGGTGTGGGAGATCTCATCTTTCCTGGCCTGGACTTCCTATCGCAGGCGGGAGTTGTCATGCTGTGTGGCTTGATAGCTCCTTTGCAGCTGGGCAAGCTGTTGCTGGTTCACTGTGGCTTGCAGCTGAGTTTGCGCTGACATAGCAGCGCTATCTGCCCGAGCACCTCTGGGATGGCGCGCTGTGGCTTTCCAACTGGGTCATTAACATAGCTTATTAGCTCCTGTAATTTCTCATTGCAGGTGCGATGTCATAGCTATTCAGGTGGCCTCTATCCTCTATGGAGAGGCAAGGGGGCCAGCGACAGCATCCTGCAGGGCTGGGTCGTCTGAAAAGGGAAGAGCTCTGGTTCTTGTCACACTGGGGTTTTAGCTACTCGTTTTATTGATGAAGCTGCGACAGCCAGTGGGTTCTATAAACTTATGTGATGGGTTGCTTTGTTGCTGATGCTGATGCACAGGTGAGAGGCTTTACCTGTGACTAACAATCCTACTGGTTAGTAGGTGTTATGCTAGTTACTCTCATGCAACCTATCATGTTAGGATGTTAATGGGGTGCCTTCAGCACCTCGGGGGGAGTAAGGCACAGTTAATAGTGTTAGTGACCTCAGGCTCTAAATAGCATGTACACTATTTAGGGCTAAATGAAAAAAATACTAACCACTAGTACACTACAACAATCTACAAGCCACAGTCGAATATGTTTTGCAAGTTATGAGTGCTTAAATTCCCAAAAACGTAAAAACTTCAACCCAAAAAAAAAATTTCAGATCGACAGACACTGTTCTGCCATTGTTTGTTCAAGCCACACATGGTCACCTCCACTGACCAGCCCTTGGCGTGACGTGGCCATGTCCGCCATCTTGAACACTCCGTAACTTCATCTTCCAAGAGATCGCGGAGGCCATCTTGTCTCTCTCTCGCTTTGTCTCTCTGACTCACACACACAGACCTTTGTCTTAGTGTTTTAGTTTCATAGTTTGGCTGCTGTGGTTGGATAATAGATTTTTGTTGATTGAAGTCTTATTGATTATTGATTAATTTGCTAACATTAATTAATTATATTATATTTTACAGAGCAGTTTTCTGTGTATACTTGTGATGGTCAGTGCTCAGATTAATTTCCTTCACTCTTCCTTTAACATTTAAAGTGAACCCTTCTTTTGAGACTGTTTTCCGGTCTGGTTACAACAACACATCCTGTAAATCATACTCATTTGATGGCCTTAAAAAGCAAGTGAGAAAAGAAATTCTGTTTTGTTCATATGTGAAAACAGGTTTAATTAAATTACATCTTCCACGGTTAAATACAAGGTAAATTCCAAGCTATACAACATTTCTCTCATCTGCACTTATCATCACAGATGAGAGAAAAAACTGACATTATTTAATTTTAAAGAATGTGAGGGCCATGGGGCAAACTGCTAAAAAATTAAAAGGCACGTATATAAGTAATTAGAACCAGTATAAACAAAAATGTTTTCATACTAAAATAAAGAACTTTGCATGTGATTGGTCAAATTTCCATGTGAATCAGTGGGAAATTGGCCAAAGGCATTTCCTACCAGGAATGCGCTCCAAGGCCTCCCCAATGTCCGTTTCAACTCGTGATGCGACAGAAAACCACACCGTAGTCACTTTGTTCAGGAGAGAATACCTCAAAATGGCCAATGCCTTTAAGCTTTTCAACAAAGTCTTTATGAGCCCAATTCATTTTTTTTTTTTTTTTTTTGCCACTGGACAAATTTGTTTTTCATCTATGAGAAAACTTAAAGACAAGCTACACAAATATCATACAATCACTTTGATCCATCATTTTTTATTTATTTTTTATGATGGAAAAAAAACATAATACTTGATATCTGAATGAGCGCAAATCAGCAGCAATCAATATTTTACAGAGATGTTTTGTCTTGATTTCAAACATTTCAAGCATAATAAAACATGCACATGGTTTAACACTGTTATTAAATGATTTTGTCCCCCATTCACATTACAATGTCTTTTTTTCAACATGCCTGTATATGTTATTCTTCCTTCTTTTTCCCTTTTATTATGTTAAAGAAAAATAAAATAATAATGATCAGAAATGGATTTGCATTTCTATAGCGCTTTTTCAGTCTACTGTCTGCTCAAAGTGCTTTACAACACTTGTCACATTCACCCACACACATTCATACGCTGATAGCAGAGGCTGCCATGCATCATTAGGAGCAATTTGGGGTTCAGTATCTTGCTTAAGGACACTTCGACATGCAGCTGGGGATTCGAACCAGCAACCTTCTGATTACTAGACGACCCGCTCTACCTCCTGAGGTACAGCCGCCCCTCAGTGCTCAATGCTCAATGCTCATTGCTCATCATACTATAACAACAATAATCCTTCCATGGTTATGTTTTTGCAGATAATTACACGTTTCACACAGCACATTTATTAGATTCCTTTGGGATTTGTCACATGTGCTGGTGACAGCCCTCACAGATCTTATTTTTTTATCTCTTCATAAACAATGACTATCACGGCAATTACCACAGCTGCACTCATAAGTACAACAACAAACACCGCCAACAGATTGTCCATGATACCTAGAAGAAAGAAACAGATAAATTAGTCATCTAGTATTATTTCCAACTCAAACAACTGTTAAATTATTAATAAAACCAATTATTAAAGAATATTCAAGGTTTCTATACAATCTGGGTTTTATTTTCATAGTTTTGGCTATCACTCCTGTCACATTAATTTTTTAACCTGGTTTAAACAGCAGCATCACCCGATAGAGACCTGCCGACCTTTAAAAAGTCTTCAAGACCACACAATGTAGTGTACTTAGTAAAAAGTCAATATATATTTATCGTTTCTTTTTTATTACTAAATAAAAGTGTCTATCTTATTTTAAAAAGGTTTTATTTCAGTTACATTTACAAACGTTAGTTGTCATTAACTCAAACATGTTACCTCGTTCACTATCTGCACTGTGGCCTCTCTGCTCTGCTGTTCCCTCACTTTGCTGTGTGTGTTTGTTTGTTTGTTTGTTTGTTTGTAGGTCAGCAGAAAAGAGGCTTTAGCATGATGAATACATAAAATATTAAAAAGTACAGATAAAAGAGCCAGTAAAGTTGGCGCTTATCAATACTACAATCTTTTATCACTTAGATCTGGGGGCAGGTTCCTGCCAGGTTTCCAAACCCAGCCCTACATTAACTTAACTTTCTGCCAACTTCCCATCTGTGAGAAGGGAGAACGAGAGGGATGAAATGAAGGTCAAGAGTTTTGCTGCCAGTGTGCTGACCCTAGCTAGTCTCTTGAAATGACATTTTAGCAATCATCTCTGGTTGTGAATATATTTTTTGTAAGCAGGTGAAGGCCAGGAGAATCCAGAACTACGATTAGAAGAGCTCATCTTTTGGTTGTCGGCAGGCTTCATGTTCGTTGACACATTGCTTCTGCCTCTTTCTGTTAGACTTGAGTCCTGCTGCATATTTGGTCATATTCACAAGGCGTCACCAGCTCGCTGCGTACTTTAGAGTGAAAAGATCTTTCATGTCAAAAACTAAACCTGCTGTGCAAAATGTGATGTGATGCTTGTCCTACATCTCTGGATCTTTTGAAGTCAAATGTTAACTTTTCTGATAAAAATGATGGCCACAACTATGAAATAAGACCATAAGACATAAGACACTTGAGCTGAATTCAAATTGGAGACAGACAACTTTGAGCCTTCATTATCTCAGGAGATTTTGTACCCAGGTGCAGACAGAATTGCAGAGAAGACGCCAATGGTGTCATTACTCTGAACCCATAACATCATGCACTCAACACTAACGTACTTATCTGTTATATTTGAGTCCCACTTGGAGCTATCCCTTCACAGCCAATAAGGAACAATAACTCCTCTAATGTGCATATGACCATGTGATTTAAGTTTTAAGATAGACTTCCAAAAATCTGATTTGAAATCTGAAGTTACAGTCACACTTACATTTTCTGCAGGGATTCTGCTCAGAGACCTAAGAGAGAGAAACAAAGAAAGAGTAATAATAGTTAGTGTATAATGAAGCTGCATCATGTACATCATTTCAAAGGTGGACAACTGAAATTATCCTTTGTCACTTAATATTATAATGTCAGCACTCCACATTGATTGTGTGGTGGTATTAGATCAATAAATCTATTTTTTACCTGGGAAGCAGGAACTCCAAGAGCTTTCTGGATTTCAAACCTTGCAATATCATTGCGGTCACACCTCAGAAGTTTGCCCTCATAGAACAGACAGTCCACAGTGAGGCAGACGTTCGGGTTGTTCACCTGTCTTCTGCTCTCAGTGACAACATGGTCAGGACTGAAGGTGTGATGCATCACCACCAGAATTGTTTGTTTGCCATCTGTGAACATGAGTCACAAACAAGATTAATCAGGCTGCTACACTCTGATTAAACATGTTTCTGTCCATGGTACTACATTACATGGGCTTAGCAGGGTTGAAAATCAGTAAGTAAACTTTTTTTTTTTCATCCACTTGAGGGCAGCACAACCCTGTTTTAAAGTTGATATTGATAACTGTAAGCAAACAATTGTTCATTCATACATCCAGCAGATATGGAGCAGAAAGATAGACTTTGTCTCACTGTCTTTCTGTTCTGGGCAGGTAACACTTCTTTTCAATTACAGTGTGCAGTCCACTGTATGGAAGCCCTATCAGTCAAGTAGGGAAAATGGTGATCTCTATTCAATTTAAGTTTTCTTTTAGTTGTTTGTTTTTCTAGTGCTTATTTCAGCCCCAAGAATATGAAGTGCATCTCAACCCCATGCTCTCTACAGGACTAAAAGCATTTAAGTTTTATTCCATCAGATTTTTAATTATAACCATGCCACCACACAGGACATGACAGTAATGTTGCATAGCTTGCTAACACATACTGTAAATCATACTCAGTTGATGCCCTAAAAGGCAAGAGAGAAAAGAAACTCCTTCTTCCATTTCTGTTTTTGTTCATATGTGAAAACAGGTTCAGTTGAATTAAAATATGGCAGGTGGAACAAAAAAGGTTGATTCTCTTTTTTCTTACTTTTTTGGCCTGGATCATTTTTTGTGTTTGCTTTCAAAAAACTCACACTCGTGTCTTCTTCCAGGTCTAAATACAAGGTAAATTCTGTGACCAAGCTTTGCATCATTTCTGTCATGTCATGGCTGGAAATGTAGTTTAATCTGCACTTATTGTCACAGATGAGAGAAAAACTTGGAAAAAAAATGATCCTGGCAGAAAAAAACACATCTGCCAAAACTCTCATGGCTCCACCAGGGTAATTTTTAGACTGACGTTATCTAATTTTAAAGAATGTGGGGGCCATGTGGCAAACTGCTAAAAATTAAAAAATACGTATATAAGTATTTAGAACCAGTATGAAGAGAAAATGTTTTTCATACTAAAATAAAGAACTTTGCATGTGATTGGTCAAATTTCCATGTGAATCAGTGTGAAATTTGCCAAAGGCATTTCCTACCTGGAATGTCCTCCAGGGCCTCCCCGATGTCCGTTCCCACTCTTGATGCGATAGGACAGAAAACCACGACGTAGTCACTTTCTTCAGGAGAGAACACCTCAGTTTGGCCAATGCCTCTGAGTCTCTCAACGTACTCTAGATGAGCCCCATTAGTTTTTCCTGCCAATTGGACAAAGAATCTTTCCCCAGACACTGAAGACAGAAGACAATGTTTGAGTCATTGTTGAGCTGTAACATTGTTTTTGTACAGCCACACCATCAAACACAGATTCAGAATAGATTAGAATAGGTATTTTAAACCTCCCCAAACTTTACTACTTTATTAAACAAGTGTAACTTAACTTGATATCACTATGTGCTGAATTTTCACGTGATTATAGCATCTTAACATTACTCTCATATTTGTTTGTGTCAGTGGAGGTGTTCAACATGTGATTGAACACGCCTCCAAACATTTGATATGTGTGTAACTTCCTGTTTAAAAGCTACTGCGTGTGCAGGACAGCCACGGCTTCCTCTTCTGCAGAAAGTGCTTTTACTTGACTCAAAGACTTCTGCTGTGTCTGCCTGTTTGGATCTTTTGTTCAGGCTGTTGTGAAAGCTGTTGAAATGTTCTCAATGATTAAATGTTATCTGTTATAGTGACTGAATGTAGTTTAGTTTCTATTGCAGCCTTTACAGAGCAACATATGTTGGCAATTTATCAAACAAGTAAATGATTTCTCACCGGTTGCCACGTCCATGTCTCTGAGAAAGAGATAAAGAAACAGAGAGGAACCTTGAGTCAACATTATTTAAACATTAAACATTAAATAAAACAGGTATACACCTGCTAACAAGTAGCTGGTGTATACGTGTCACAAACTGCTGTGTCACAGCTGCTCTGGTACCCAGCCCACAAGACACGATGAAAAATACCTTAGAGGCCGATAACCTATATCACTCCAATGCATTGTAGAGATTCAGCAGTTCACAGCCTCACAGATAATTTGAAAGAATTTTTGCATGCCTACTTACGAAGTAGATTGATAATTTGTTGATAGAGCCTCTGGCATAGCCATACTGCTCGGCAAGAAAACACTTACAGCTCCTCCCTGTGAGTGAAGCACTTTCACTTTTGCTTTGATAAGCAACGTGTTCTGAAGTTGACCACTAAAGAGGAAGGACAGAGCTGAGGCAGATTTCCTGTGTCAGTGTTTAGTAAGAGATAAGACAGCAAGAGGAAGGAGTAACTGCAGAGAGGATTTGTGCAACGCTGCTGTTGCAATATAAGAGCACTGACAGTTACTGTGTGTTGTTTTAGCCTGCTGTTAGTCACCTCACCTTTTGTTTTTTCATTTCTTGATTTGAATCCATTCGCCATCCCTTCAATCCAGACGCCAGCTTGCCTCTGATACTACCTCCGGAGGAGGATCACACACCCCATTCACACTGCCCTTTCAGTGCAGGAATCATGCGCCAATTATCTTGGTTCAGTGTGAACAAGACAAAGGCGGTGGCTCTTTCACTATAGTGTGAGTACGAATTAATGGTTATTGCTCCTGAGGAGGTGGTGACGCCACCAGTGTGTGAGTGGGTTAATGCTGACTTGTGTTTTTAATAGGCTTTTGAGTGGTTGCTAAGAGTAGAAAAGTACTATACAACATTAAAACCACTTGTTTAATATTGTGCAGGTTAACCTTGTCGTTCCATGGATCGGCCTTGTAACGAGCAGATCATGTTACTCACATCACCTGTTTGTGGTTGTAATGTTGTGGCTGATCTGTGTATAACTACAGCCTATTTACCATAATTCTTTATGGAGAAAAAACATATAATCCATATATTTTCATAAGCATAATGCACCAGAAATCATCATTTTACACAGACATTTTGTCTTTATTTAAAACTTGATAAGATTGGACCACACACAATTCTACTACACACACATTTAAACATGTACATGCCACAAAACCTCTCAAAGCACAATTACTGTGGTTGCAAAGTCACTTTTGTCATAATCCTGGCTTTACATGAATGGATTTGTCCCCCATCACCTCCACATAATCTCTTTAGGAAGGTCTCAAAAATGATGAACCTATGTAACTTATAGCAGTTTTGTGAGTTACATTTTTTGCAGAAGATTACACATGCATAACATAGCACATTTATTTTGTCCTTGTAATAATCATTTATTGTGATTATACTGTAAACTGCTATTAGATTCTTTTGGGTTTTGTCATGTGTGCTGGTGACAGCCCTCACAGATCTTCTTAGTACTTCGTTGTTTCAATAAGGATGACTGCCACAGCCGCCGCCACTGACAGCAACGAAAAAAAAACTACTAGAAAAATAACAATCTTCTTCTGATAGTCCGTCAACCCTAAATTAAAGAAAAACAGAGAAATTAGTCATCTGGTATTATTTACGACTCAAAAAAATGATTTTGTTCACATATTAGAGTAATTCAACCAATTTCATTGTTTGTTAAAGCAGGAAACTAAAGAAAAATGGAATGTTTCTTTACACTCTGGGTTTAATTTCATAGTTTTCTCATCAGTCTTGTTTTGTTTATTTCTTCTAACCTGGTTTACTCAGAAACAGCACTAGCACAATAGCATGGTGTCACACCAAGGTTTTCACCGCCAAATAGGTGGTTTTCACAATATATGAACCAGTTGTCTGACAGCATGCGTTGCTTAACACATCCCTGTATCTCTGGGAGATGTGTCACAATACTGTAATGTCTTACTTCGATAAAACACCTTGAAAAAATACCAATATATGTTACCATTTTCGATACCACAGGGATAAATTGACACAACATTTAGGGCATCTGAAATGAGTTATAACATCATAACAAAATGAAAAGAATGAGACGACTGCTGAAAAGAAGACAGCTGAGCAGTGAGTGAGAGGAGACAGGCTTATGTGGACACCACAGTGGTGATTGTGAGAAAGCAAGAAAGCAGAGAAAATGAGTATGGGAACCCTTTCAAATATTCAGAGTTGATGTGTATCGAGGAGTCAAGTGTTAACGTTCATGACACGAATGATGGCCCCAACTATGAAATCAGACCAAATACCAAACCTTCTATTGTTGTTGTTCTATTGTTCTACTGTTTTTTTCTATGTTTATACTTTTGTCCATTCATGTGTTATTGTCTATTCTGTATTTTTCTATTTTTCATCTCTATTTATATTTATATTTTATCTTTCAATTATGTTTAGTATTGTTTGTTGTCTTGCACCTACATACCACAGCAAATTCCTCTTATGTGAAAACTTAATTGTCAATAAAAAAAAAAAAAAAATCTGTTTCTGATTCAATAAATATGAAAGTCAGAATTATTGAGAGTGCACTCTGGTATGCTTTAATAACCAATTATATATTTTCAGGCTAAATTGACTTTTAACCATGAAACCACAGGCTCAGTCCTTTATTCTAACATGCTTCAGTGGGTTGTTATCTGACCTTCAGCTTTAAGTTTTCTTTTGAATTGCACATACATAAGGTTTGATAAAATCAGATGATAAAAAAAATAAAAGATGGAAGGACGCATTTTTTTCCTCCTCCAGTTTCAAACAGATTCCTGTCCACATCAACGGTATGAAAACGCAAACGCAGGCTGTTAAGCACACACCAAAGCAACAGGTGGCGATCAAATCTCTACTGTAAGGTCACGTTGGCCAATCAGAAGCCTGCTAAACAAAGGAGACAAGCCCAAAAAAAACGGTTTTCCTGTCTACACATAAACACTGAAAATTTTTGAAACGCATAGAAAAAGCTTTGTTGAAAGAAATACCCCCATACAAGTGTACAGGGCCTCATATTCACTCCAATTGAGCTTAAGGGTGGATTTTTGCACAGACTGGGGACTGGATTTATATTTACACAGCATCCCAACTTTTTGGATTACAGTTGTACTAGAAAAGCATGACTTCACAGCAAGTATAGATGGACCAATAACTTTTTAAATGTGCATATGGTCATGTGAGTGAAGTTTAAATATAAGAAATATGATATTCATAGTTACATTCACACTCACAATTGATGATGTCATTCCAGGTAGGGACCAGAAGGAAATGAAGAAAAAGAGAAAATGTATAAGTAACAATAGTTAATGACCTAATAAT
The DNA here is from genome assembly GCF_040436345.1 of Pagrus major. Taxonomy (NCBI): domain Eukaryota; kingdom Metazoa; phylum Chordata; class Actinopteri; order Spariformes; family Sparidae; genus Pagrus; species Pagrus major. The sequence continues at coordinate 10,257,070 of NC_133236.1, forward strand.
GAAGCTGTTTCATTTGCAATATTTGAGAGGTGAAATTGATTGTGTGTGAGCCTGATTGTATTAGATGAGTAAATCATTACCCTGTGAATATAAGATGGATAAGATTGGACAAGGAACTGCGCGACCTCACGCCCTGCCTTTTTATTGAGCTTACACCAAGGGAATTTGCCCTCATGGAACAGAACATCAACAGTGAGGTGCACATTCGGGTCGTCCACCAGTCTTCTGCTTTCAGCTACAACCTGCTTATGATCGTCGGTGTGATGCATCACCACCAGAATCGTTAGTTTGCCAACTGTGAGTATAGAGATAACACAGCCAAATGAGTCAGAATCACTTGGGGACAGCAGAAGACTTAAATCAAACTTATATTACAACCTAGTTGATATGTAGAATTTATTTTATTTAATTTGCCTCTTTACACATCTATCAGATACGGAGCAACATTAGCATTCATTTGGAGTTCCTGTCCGTCTAATAAATATAAGTAGAATATTCAGCTCTGCTTTGGTCTCCATCAACTCCTGAGAAAAATATCCAGCTCCTGAGCTGCTAAATGTTCACCTGTGTTCTCCAGCTCATCTCTGCCATTTGGTGCTGGGCAGGTAGAATACAGTTGGCTTATTAAAGGTTTTTCACTAAAAACTGCTGTCGGCTTCATCTGGAGAGAAGGTGTGGTGAGAGTTAACAGGAAAGTCAAGGGCTGTAAAACCAAAGCAGTGATCTGAAAGATTTGACGGTAACTGCAGAGCTGGTTTGTAATTATCCATGAATTCATTACTGTGAGACAACACCAGTTTTCTGCCTGGAGATGAATGAAATTTAAATTGTGGTGCTCACCCCACAGAAAAATTACATTTAAATCTGTTCCCAGAAACTGTCTCAATAATATAGGATTATCTACATAACTGTGAAGACATCAGAGGAAATATCTCTTTAATAGAAAGTCAGTTTCAGCCAGTCAACATGTGCTGCTTTTAGAGGCAGTATTCATCCTCCTTATGTAGGGCTCAGCCACACCAGCATTTACAACAGCCCAGTTTTAGACTGAAATCAATTAATATTAATGAACTGACAATATAGAGGCTTGAGGGGAACTACTAAAAATAGAGAAATTTAAAGTTCAGTTAGAACCTTTACAAGAACAGTCATCAAAAATGTTTTTCATACTGTGTACTTTTGACTAATCAGTGAGAAACTGGCCAAACAGTGACCGATGGCATAACCTACCCGGAATGCTCTCCAGGGCCTTGCTGATGTCCGTTGTCACTTGTGACACGATGGGACAGAAAACTAGAACATAGTGACTTTCTTCAGGAGTGAACACCTCAGTATGGTTCATTTCTTTTTGCAAATCAAGAAAGCCTCGATGAGCCCCATTAGTCTGTCCTGCCAAGTGGACATAATACTTTCTCCACGGCCCTAAAGACAAAGAAGAACATTTGAGGCAATATTGAGATTGTTTAGTGAAGCCACACCATCAGACCCAGATTAATACCGAAGCCCCCCTGGCGTCAGCTGAGGGAATAACAAGTAATAAAAGTAATTCTCCTGGGTTTGTAAACTGTGAGCACAGATTTTCTATGTATTTTTAAGTGTCATATCCACTGACAGCCTGCTTTTCTCCTCCTGTCTCGCTGTTTTGTTGATGTTGCCTTGGCAGAGGTCCAATCACTTTGAGCCACCCATCTCACATTACATGTTGTTCATTGATCATGTTACAATATAAACATATTGGTAATAGCAGCTTTAAATGTTATCTATTTCAATGTCTAAATATAGTCGATTCTCTTTAATATGAAAATATTGCAGTCTTGACAGAGCAATGTTGTTGAATTATGAAATAAGTAAATTTATTTTCTCACCAGTTGCTTGGGCCATCAGTCTGAGGAAGAGATGAAGAAAAACAAGAACCTTTAGTCAACATCATTTAACAAAATTATATTTAAGTAGTAGAATTATACGCAAATACTGCTTTGTCATGATGTCCACAGGCTTGTGCCCAACCCAGAAGGACACACTTAAAAAATCCTTGCAGCAAAACTTATAATATCCTCATGCACGGAGGATTGGTGTCTCAAGAGTCAGCAGCCTCACAGGAATTTTAAAAAACATTTTTTGAATTCCTACTTACAGAAGAGCTTGAATATTTCCTTGTTGTGTCTCTGGCATATCCATCGCACAGTCGAAGGGAAAACAATTATAACTCCACCCTGAGAGTGAAGCACTTTCCATTTCCAGTTGACGAGAAACATGCTCTCAAATTACAGTAAAGAGGAGGCGCGGAGATCAAATATGAAGTATAACTGCAGAGCACATTTATACAATGCTACTGGTAGAATACATGGCCACTGAAAGTTACTATGTCTTGTTTTAAGATTAAAGAAAGCCTAGTGTCGAAGCTGAATCTTCACCCAAGTCACCCTTGAGCATTTTTTTAAAGATTTTTTTATTTGACTTCATTTACCATCCTTTCAATCCTGACCGAACTCCCAGTTTCGTTGTAGAAAATCATTGTGCCAACAGTGTTCATCACAGATGGGGCATTATTAGCCAGAAAAGAGCTGGACCCTAAAGTTAAACTTTTGAATGGACATTAAAATAAGTCAAAATGGGGATTAAAACTTGGATCTTTACTTTTTATTGGACCTTTACCTATGTTTTGATACTAATCCATTACATTATATATCAGCGATGCAACACATGAACAAAGACAAGCTACTCAAATATGATATAATCAATTTGATTAATTTTTGTTTATTCTTTATGAGAGAAAAACTTGATATCTGCATGAGCACAAAGCAGCAAACTTTATTTTACACAAAACTTTTGTCTTTATTTGAAACTTGATAAGACTGGACCTTAGGAAACTCTATTACACACACATTAAACATGAACATGCTCCAAAACCTGCATCTCAAAGCACAATTACTGGGGCTGCAAAGTAACTTTGGTCATAACCCTGCTTTTATATTCTTATGACATTATTTTGTCCCCCATCACTTACACAACATCTCTTTGATTTCTTTGAGGTCAGTACAAACAGGAGGAACAACAACATCAACCAAAAACTCTTGAGAGGAAATTTAAAAAAAAACACAGAAAAAAGAAAATAACATTCAATGAAGATCTTTCTCTTCTGATTAAAATGTATTCCCCAAAACTACATAGTGCACCTTTAAATGTACATTTGGACACATCATTACTGTTTTAATATAGATCTGAAAAAATGCTAACCGATCCTTTAAAGTAGCTTTTTTTCAACTTATGGCAACTTTGTGTTTGATGGGAATTTCAATGTTAATTTCTTTCAACTGTGTCTCTTTTCTTCATTTTCACACAGTCACTCACTGACAGCCTTCCATCATGAACCCCTGTACTATGTTCAGGTAATCGTAAGCTCTGTAAAAAACATCTATATCAGCCATCACGAATATACTACAATAATAACAATAGCAATCCTTCCATTATTACATTTTTGCAGATGATTACATTACGTGTTACATTGCACATTTATTTCGTCCCTTTAAGAATCTTTTATTGTGACAATACTGTAAACTGCTACCTTTGGGTTTTGTCACACATGCTAGTGACAGTCCTCACAGATCTGCTTATTCTTATTCATTATTGACATTCCCGTAACAAACCCCACCAGAATAATAATAGTTATAGCTATAGTTAAAATAATCGCCGTCTGATGGTCCATCAACCCTAAAATAAACAAAGAGAGAAATTAGTAATATAGTTTTATATACCACTCAAACAATCAAAAATTATTTTGTTCACATTTTAGAATAATTATAGCAATGTCATTATTTCTTCATGCAGGAAACTAGAGAAAAAGGAAACCATGCTCAAAATCTCCACTAAATCTCCAACTCTCTGTCTGGTTGGTCAAATTTGTACCAGGAAAAAAACACTTAGGTAGTACTTTGAAGATTGACCTCATCAAGAAATGTCAGTTGGGATTTTTGTTCCCAAATTGACTATGAAAGTTTTGGAATGGTTCAAAAATGCCTGGTAAAGGGTGATAGTATCATGATTGGGTATAAAAGGCCATCCTCAAAAGGCTCTGTCAATCACAAGCAAGGATGGAGCAAGGTTCACCACTTTGTGAAACACACGATTGTGTAAAGTATAATACTACATGGGCCCTGGAACACTGTAAAACTGTTGTCAACACAGTTCACCTGTAAGGACTGCATTTTGTTTTTATTTCTATTTTACACAGCGGTCCAACTTGGGTTGTACTAGAAAACATGGATATGGGACCTAGGGGTGCTTAGGGATCTGCAGCATATGCTGAATTTACAACAAGGCCCACACACAGACTAACAAGGGGAAAACATTAGCTGCTGACACTGTCGAGGCTTGTAAAAATCTAAAGTTCATGATTACAGTCATACTTACAATTGATGATGTCATTCCAGGTAGGGCAGAAAGACAATAAGACAACAATATGAGTAACAATATTTTGTAACAAAACTCATCTCACAAGAGAAATTGATTATGTGTAAGCCTGACTGCATTAGATCAGTAAAACTAGTCATTACCTTTTTGTTGTAACTTCTGAGAGACGCTGCAAGAAACATCACAAAGTCAGACCTCGCTTTTTGATTTTGCTCACACTTCATGATTTTGCCATTATGTACAAGAAGGTCCACAGTGAGGTGCACATTCGGGTTGTTCACCAGTTGTCTGCTTTCAGCTACAACATGGTTATGATCGACGGTGTGATGCATCACCACCAGAATTGTTGGTTTGCCAACTATGAGTATAGAGATAACACAACCAAGTGAGTCAGAATCACTTGGGGACAGCAGAACAAGACTTAAAATTGTGTTGTTGCTAAATGTTCACTTATATTCACCAGCACATCTCTGCATTTGGTGCTGGGCAGGTAGCATACAGTAGGCTTATTAAAGGTTTTTCACTTAAAACACCTGCCAGCTGCAGCAGGTGTGGGAGTTGAGGTGCAGTGAGAGTAAATAAGAGCAAAGCAATGGTCTGAAAGATTGGACGGCAGCTCAATGCTGGACTAAAACAATTTAATTTTTAAGAGCCTGGGGGAACTGCTAAAATAGAAGTATTGTAAGTTCAGTTAGAACCTGTACAAAAACAAAGGAAAGTTTATTTTATACAGTGTACCTGTGACTAAGCAGTGTGAAATTGGCCAAACAATGGCCAAAGTCATAACCTACCTGGAATGTCTTTCAGGGCCTCGCTAAAGTCTGTTTCAACTTGTGACACGAAAGGACAGAAAACCACAACAAAGTCACTTTTTTCAGGAGAGGACACCTCTGCATGACCAATCTGTTTAAGATGTGAAACAAACTCTTTATGGGTCCCATTAGTGTTTCCTGCCAAGTGCACATAGTACCTTCTCCACCGCCCTAAAGACAAAGAAGAAATGGTTGAGTCAATATTGAGCTGTAACATAGTTTAACAATCTGGGGTCAGTTGAGGTATCACTATCCATGCTCATGAATGTGTAAACTGTGCGCACAGACTTTGTATGTATTTGTAGGCGTTTCATATCGCCCCTCCTGTCTGTTTTGATGATGATGCCAAACTGCCCATATGTCTATATATTACTGTTTAATACAATGACCTACTCTTGGTTAATGGCTATTCATTTTGCCCATATAAATCCAAATCCATATTATTAATATATATATATATATAATATTTTTTTATCTATATATGTATATATATGTGTGTGTGTGTGTGTGTGTATGTGTATATATATATATATATGTTTATATAAATATACACATATATAAATAGTCTGTCAATCTGTTGCATAATCCTTTAAGCTTTTTAAACCTAATGTATACAGCATTACTACGAAAACAGGAAAATCTAACTATAAAACATATGTTGATGCATACGTAAATGGATAATGGAAACTAAAGAAAAGTTCCCACTTCAAGTCAAACAAAATAACTTGGAAAAAAAAACCCTAAACGAGTACAGTATGTAGCATCACAACCGGGCAAGATGCAGTCACAAGATTTTAAAAGGCCAAGTTTGAAGATGGGCGTGGTCTCATGTAATTATGTAGGAATAACTTCTGAGTGGTCATGAGTCAGAACATCATCATGTTGATGGGTGTCGCTGCTGGTGTGATCCCATCTCAAGACGGTCTCGAGTTTTAACTTTGTTTTTGTTCTCCACCACCTACACCAGAGAAAAATATCTGGCTCTTTTGTTGCTAAATATTCAACTATTTTCACCAGCTAGTAACTGTGTCTCTGTGCCATTTGGTGCTGGGCAAGTAACATACAGTGGGTTTATCAGAGCTTTTTCCCTGAAAACAGCTGCAGGCTGTGGCTGTAAACACCACTAGTGAGAGCAGTGAGAGTGCCAGTGTTTGGTTTCTGTGTTGGTCTGCTGGTTAGCAGGATTATGGAAAAACTACAAAGCTGAAATTTTGGGGTGGATTTAAATCGCTGGGCAGGTACACAAATGCTTTTTCACTTTCATTAACATTATGAGATAGGGCATTTGGCATCTGCAGAATAAAAAGTCATCCACTTAACAATCCAATAGATAAAGTTCAATCGTGACAAAACATAGCCACATTCAAAGCTACCAGTAATGATATTGACAATGACCATCTGCATATTTAAAAGTTATTGGTCCATCTATACTTGCTGTTAAGTGATGCCTTTTCTATTACCAAAGTCCAAAAAAGTTGGGATGCCGTGTAAATTGTAGATAAAAATAAAATGTAGTCATTTGCAAACAACAGTATAACAAAGTGTTCCTGAGCCCATATAGTAATATCCTTTATACAGTCGTGTGTTTATAAGCCGATAATTACAAAAAAGGTAAGACATGATATTGTCTTTGTACTGTTTTCAATTGAGTATATGTCAAAAAGGATTAGCGAATTATCTCAATCTGTTTGATTAATGTTTTACACAGCATCCCAAGAAAGCAGTTGTTATGGAGCACTGGGGGACGGTGGTTTAATGGGAGAAACGCTACAAAACAAACTAAGGCGTGGCTATGAAACGCACATTCACACATATCATGCAACTGATCATCAACTAATTTAGACTTCAGCTTTGCACAACCAAAGAAAGAAGTACATTTGTTTTCTCACCCTTTGCCAGGGCCGTCGCTCTGAAGAAGAGATTTTTTTTAAAAAAAGAAGACAGAGAGAAACCTTTAGTCAACATCATTTAACAAAATGACACAAAGCAAAACAAGGAGCAGGACTATATGCAACAGTTACTGCTTTGTCATGCCCAGCCCACAATAAACTTGAAATATTCCTCGGAACATTGATAATTAATTGATAATAATAATGAAACCATGATGCATTAAGAATCAATTAACAGTCTTGCAGGAATTAAAAAACATTTTTGCACACCTACTTACATAACATATTGTGTCTCTGGTGTATCCATCCCACAGTCGAGAGGAAAAGACTTATGGCTCCTCCCCGGTAGGGAGGCACTTTCTCTTTTGCGTTGACAAGCAAGGCGTTAACAGATTACACTAAAGAGGAAGTGCAGGGATGAGATGAGAGGAGTGACAGTGTTTGGCAAGGATGAGCACAGAAAGAGGAGGGAGTGACTGCAGATCACATCTATACAGGTCTGCTGGTGCAATACATGAGCGCAGGAAGTCATTATGTGTTGTTTTTAGTTTACAAAAGCAGCCTACTGCTAGAGTTGCCTCACATAGGAAGGAGGGAGTCACAGCACTGCGTTCTTAAAAGATCACAATGCTTTTTTGCTAAGACCCACCCTATTCTGCCTCCGATTGGCTGCCTTCATTGGCTGGGTTGATTAGGTTTAGACATGAGGAACTATATTGGTTAGGGTTAGGGTAAGAATATTAGGGTAAGCCAATCAAAGGCAAAGTAGGGTGAAGGCAATGCGTACCAGCCAATCAGAGGCAGAGGAAGGCGGGTTCAGCTTTAATCAGTTTAGCTGTGGAAAAAACAAGTGTTAACTTACTTAAATTATTGCATATTTTTCGAAAACATATCTAGGAGAAAGCTCCAGAGAACAACTTCTGCTCACACTTCCTTATGCAGCTTATTTCAGAGTTGAAGGTAAACAGGTGATAGATTTCTATCAACTACACAGTGTTAACAAGGCAATAAAGTACTGATAACTGTAAGATTTATATTAACGTTTATTATACAGGCCTCTGGAAGATAAGCCAACTTCATGTGAGTTTCTATGCACACTCAGTGGCCATTGCAATCACCTCTCCGTCATAAATTCTGTCTTTGTTTATTATTTTATTCTAAAATATGTATAAATTCTGTTACATTTTTAGGTCACAGTTAAAGGTTTTTTGTTTGTTTGTTTTGTTTTTTTGTTTTTTATTTAAATACATGAGCGAGCCAGATTATTAGAAACACCTCTGAATGTACTGCAGTCCAGTCCAACGCCTTCATTAACTATGACATCAGTGCTAATGAATATACTGAATTGGTACCTCTACGACAGTGTCAAAAATAAAAGTCATTGTAAAAGCACACTTTGCACAGTTGTACCTAATAAAGTGGCCAGTGTGTGTTTATATTGTGAGCAGATATTGTATTTATGTCACCTTTTGCACTCAAGAAATCACAAAAATAAAGAATTTTGCTGGGGAAATTCAATTGTTACAGCAGCTCAAGAGTCATAAGCAGAGGGAAAAAAGTGGTTGAATGATAGAAAGAAGTGTAAAAGTATAAATATAAATATAACTGCACTGAGACATTGGAATGCACAGGATACAAACAGGAATTATAGACTACATGCATCAAGATAATGATGGCAAAAATGAGTCAATAGCTCTTCAACTTTAACATGAAGGTGTTTTTTGATATCTTAATGTCAAACAATGTGACTGAGCAAACAAATGAAGAAAAGTTAAAGATCCACTCATCACTACTGTTTCAAATTCAACAGGTAGTGTTACTGTAAAGGGTTTATAGTGAAAATCCACCAATAATTATTGTCCTACTCCAAGCTTTTTAGTCTAATCATTTTGGTTTTACATTGGTCCTACTGGTCACAACAATTCCATTCCAAGCCCCTGATGTAAGCAGTACTTTGTTTTGGACCAGGAATGTGTTGGTGCCGCTCTTAACAAGCAGAGAACCAATTTTTTTCTTGCCGAGAGACAGTTCTTTGGCTGTCGAAACGACAAAAACTAGTTCAAGATTAGCCACTGACTCCAAACCAGCCCTCAAACTGCTTTGGTGGAAAAGGTGTATCAGTGCCCTCATTTGATGAACTAAAGGTACACCACCTGCTCAGTGCCAAACAGCAGACAGACACAGGTGGGGACTTCCTTTGGTATTAACTGAGACCGAACCAGAGCTGAACTGAACATATGACTTATTGCCTCACATTTGCTGAATCATGAGGCAGTAATATATGTATGTTTCTGGGCTTGTTGCAAAGCTCTTCTGCTCCCATGTGGCCAAAAAATCAATATGTGCAACTTTTAATGTTTTGAAATTGCAGTGACACGTGATTCCAAGCCATCTTACAAACATGAATTCAATTGTAAACTTTAATCATTTTTATAAAACCCTTATCATATACCTCTTCCTGTCCTACTCCCCTGATGCAGTCAACCTCCTCTCACAAGGCAGACTGCTTGAAGGAGGACCCACCCCCCTGTTGACTGATGCTGCCTTCACTGTCTGTCCGTAAGCTTCTTTGACTGGGTGGTGAAGACTATCTGGTCGATGCTTTCACACACTTTGGTAGAAGAAACAAACGTTAAAATGAAGTTTTTCTGGTAGAAATTCTGCAGATAAAATATGCATCAGCAACATGAAGAGGAGCACATCAGGCATGTAACTGATGTTTTAGAGAATTTATTAATGTATTGAATGATTAAATGGAAAACACGCATACAATAAACCAAATCACATACTTCAAATAATATGTCAATCGTGATCACAGCTAGAAAGCTCTCTGCTCCATCTCAGTCACCTCTGAGTGCAGTATCAGTGGCTGATCAATGGCTGTTTTTTATTCCCAACAACAAACACCACAGCAGCTCATTTCTCCTCTTCCTCCTGTGTATGTGACTGTTTGAGTTACTCAGTGAACTCCTGCTGTGTTTGCTTGTAGCTGAATGCTGTGCACTCACACGATTCGTGATGAGTCACAACTGAGAAAATTCATACTTTCCACGCTGTTATTACCACATTGTTAGGGCTAATTTGTCTTTCTCTGCTTGGTATTTTACTCAGTAAATCGGGCTCGTTGAAGCATACAAGATAAATATGCACCTTAAGATGTCCTCCTTTATAAACTAAATTAATTCATACATGTATATTTAATTCATTTAAATACAACCGACACAGCCAAATCCTAAACTCTGCTGTAGAACTGATATCGCTCCACTGCCTCATCTCAGTGATTATAGGTGATTTCAGTTTTGTTGTCGTGGTAATGTTACTGTGAGGAATTTGCATTTCTAAAAGGCCTTTATAAGTGAGTTTTCCATCTACGTTTGTTGTCAAATTCAAAGTAATTCTTCTCAGATTGTTTGCCGTCATAATTATCCGTCAGCACCGATAGCAAGTTTTCTTGGCTTCAAATGAAAAATTCCTCATAACAAGTGGCAGCTTTTGTTGGAATATTCACAGTATCTGCTTGCCAAAGGGTACACGCCAATTTAGTTAGCCTACCTCTCACTAATGAGACATCTGTCATAATAGGTTTTGAAATTATTACTAATGATGAATCAAAATTTTCATTCATTATTGCATCAAACTATTGGATCATTATTAATGATGCAATAACATGTAAGATGCATTTTAATATTTTAGCTGGCAGCAGGAGAGAAACAGAAACAGTGCAAGTGATTCAGGGATTTTCTTTTATTTTTGTGGCGACAAAAGGAAAGGAAAAGACAGCAACTGTCCCATTAACAGATAACTCTTATGAAATAGTAACTGAATAACAGATTAAATAAATTGCAGAACTAACGCCTTACATTACTCGTTACAACAAAAAAAGTAATCCGAGTACTCTAAGGCTGGTTTCACACCAGATCCGGTGGTGCGGTGAAAACGTAGGTTTTCCCATTCATTGTAATGAGGGCAGTCCTCAAAAATGCAGCCGGCTGCAGCGAGAAAGTTGAATCTGACTCAACTTTTAGAGAAACGCAGCCCGACGTCACGATCCGGTGGCCAATCACGTAAAAGGAAGAATGAAACCTTGTTTACCAGATTTGAACCTTGTAGCTTTGTAGCATTTTTTGTGGAGAGGAAGATCCGGGTCGAGGGTTAAAAGCTGTTCTTCTTCCCCTTTCTGTCTAATGGAGGTAGCCACCTTCCAGATTGGTGGAGGGTTTAAGAGCCCAACTTGATGCCACGGTCCAGCTTATGTTAATTCAGTGTTTCGCCACACCACCGGATTTGGTGTGAATGCAGCCTAACGGATTACTTCGTAACAAGTTACAAGTTACAACACTGGTTGTCAGTTTGATTCTCCTAAATTCCCTCTGCTAAAGCATCTTGGGTCAAAACTTTTTAATGAAATCAAAAGTATTTTTAAGTTTAGCAACGGACAGAACTAATCAATGTGCTCATTGACCTCCCAACAAAATTATCAACGGGCCTTAATTAGGTCGTTAAAGGACCGCATTTGGCCCACAGGCCGCCAGTTGAATAGGTCTGCTCCACAACATATCCATTGGAGTCGCGGCGTTTCCGACGGCCCGTGAAGGCAGCAGCAGATGCGGGTCTTATTTGTTCTCTCCAGCAGGAGGGCGTTCCGCTGGACAAGACACAAACACACTGTGCTCCAATTATGCCGGTGTTCGTGTGTGCTGGCTCATATTTAGAGGCTGTCACAGCTTAGGATCACGTCTCAGAGTGTTTTCACACCCGGATCAGGCCTTCCTTGATGTCAGCCTTCCTGGTGGTTATCACTGCCGGGGGAAAGGCGACGGAGGAGGCCAGGCTCGAAGACATGGAGGCTAACCGTCCTTGCAGAGGGAGTGAGCTGTAGGACGGTAGGCTCCTTCTCTCTCTCCCGTATTTCTCCCCCTCGTTAAGAAACAATGAAAGGTAGACAGGACAGGTCACTGTGTCTCCGCTTGTTATCTAGCTAACACTGCTTTAGCTGCAGTTTTCGGACGTCTTTTCTTCTCCCACGTCGTCAAAAGCAGAATTTTATATTTTTTTTATCCACAGACAATGATGATGGTGGTTTGAAGTCTCTGCTTCACTCCTGGAATGGCTCTCTTTAGGAGGTTTTCTGCACCGAGAGGAAAAGAGAAAAAAACACCATACACTTGAACTATATTTGAAGTGCTGGACGTTTTCTGTCGTTATTTGATGGCTCAGCTCAGTGTTTTTGAGCGTTAAAGCAGCAGGCAGTGGCCTTGAACGTGTCATGCAGACGCATCCACATACAAACAGATTGAAATGTGATGAAATACAGCACTGTAAACATAACGGTGCGAGGCAGTGAACGGCTCATCAGGCGCACGCAGAGCCAACCTTCTTACAGCAGCACTCAGTATTTGAATACCTTTATTATGCTACAGAGAAATCTTAATATGCATTATGAAGATAATATGCAGGGTGGAAGAAGGATTCAGACCTGTTACTGAAATTAAAAAGGCAATACCACAGTGTAAAAATACTCTGTTACAACTAAAAGTCCTGCATTCAAAATCTTACTTATGTAAAAGTACAAGCATCCGCATCAAAATATACTTGGAGTACCAGAAGTACTCATTATGCAGAATGGCCCGTGCCTTTACTGTATATAGTGCTGGGTAGCTGATCCTTTATTAACATATCATAATGCATTAGCTGATTTTTCTCTTGTGTTAATAATCTTAATCTGCGAAGTAACTAGGATCTAAACATATGAAATACATTTAAATAGTTGTATTAAAAGTTACATTTTTTCCCCAAAATGGAGTACAAGTAAAAAGTAGCATCAAATGGAGTACCTAGAAATTATACTTAATTACTGTACTTGAGTAATTTAGTTACATTTGACCTCTGTGTGTTCCTATTACAAAATCCTGCTTACAACTCTTAAGTAAAACTAGCTTTGCCCATAATGATATATCATCATTATGGGTTGATTATTATTTTTGCATTAATAATCCAAATCTGCAAAGTAACTAGTAACTACAGCTATCAAATGAATGTAAACATAAGTCGAAAAAAGTGCAGTGTTTCCCTCCAAAATGTACTGGAGTGGAAGAAAAAGGAGCATTAGATGGAGACTCAAGGACAGTACAAGTACCTAGAAATTATACTTAATTACCGTACTTGGGTAAATGTAGTTACATAGTGTTCCAAGTAAAAATCCTACTTAAAATTTGAGTGAAACCAGCTTTGCCCACAATAATATATCATCATTTCTTAGTCGATTATTATTTTGTCTTGATGATAAAAATCTGCAAAGTAACTAGTAACTACAGCTGTCAAATAATGTAAATGATAAATATTTGTCTCCAAAATGGAGTAGAAGTAGAACGTAGCATAAAATGTTAAGGCTCGAGTACAGTATACTAGTAAATGTATTTAATTACATTCCACTACTGTCTGTTAGTATCATACGTTATTAGTCTTTTTTAGTTGAATAACATTTTGTATTGAGGAAGGAAATAGTAACAAAGCTATCAAATAAATATAAATTATAAATATAATATGTTTTCTTTATAATTATTATTTTAAATGTCAGAAGTCATCATGGTTCCACAGTTTTTTGAGCATCAAGTTTGTTTAAATAGGGTGATTACTGGCTTAATTAAATACTTAGTGAGGCAAGTAAATAAACTATTAGGACATCAATTATTTTCCAAGGCATATTGTTCAAGCAATCAAGAATTAAGCTTTGATCAGTTTCCACCACCACACATGTGCCGATGTTCTCCTCTCTGTGTTTTCAGGGGTGATTTCTACAGAGTGTCGGCTCTCCTAGAATGGACCCTGCACACAGTGGAGGGGATATGTCACCTTTGTATGTGCCAAGAAAGAGAAAATCTGTCCAGTCACAACCTAAAAGTGGAGTGCCATGTCCAGGTAAAGAAAAACTGATTCGCCTGACATGATTGTTATTTTGGCAGTGATTATCATGTAATTTCACACGACTGACTGTGAATCAAATTAATTTTCACCTCTCCAACAGTTGTTCAGCGAATGCCAGAAAGAACCTGTGAATTAAATTCAGCTGGATATCCCAAGGTGAGAACAATCTCATGTCTGCTGTATTCTTTTTTTTGTGATGATGTCAATTTTTCAATCAACTTTCCAGTCGTTATCGGGGAGAGTGCTGCTCATTATAACTGTCTGGATGTGGTTGTCCATTTCTGTCTTCTAATACTCAGAATCTGTTAACTTTATGCATATATTTGGATCTCTACGTCACAGTTACTGTACTTGAATGTTTTAGAATGACGAGTCTCAAGACCAAGATCCTCTAAAGATGAAAAGAACTTACGGTAGAAAAAGGTAAGAAACATCTGTTGATTATTAGGTATGCATGACAAATTGCATTGACATTAACAAATAGATTTTCTTTGATAAATAATGGCCCTTAAGTGCATGTTATTTCAAAATATCGGGTATATTGGAGACAGAAGCTGAAACCTCCTCAAGTCTTTATTATACAAATACACAGATCTCCTGCAAAGTGACTGTGACAGAGACTGTTTTAAGTTGTTGCAAAGCTGAGCAAAGCTGAGCTTCAACTTCATGCTCTGAAAAACATCCAAAATACGTAAATAATATAAGTTTAATATTGTGTATGATACATGTGGCTGCTGCTGCAAACACATTGAGAGTTATTAGTTATTGTAACTAATTCTTTTTTTGTGATTGTGAGCTGCACTGTTTCATGTCTACTCTCTGACAATCAGCCAGAATACCTATTTTGTCATCATGTCAATGTGAAGCTGCTAGTCTAGATCACAATATTTGTCACATGATGCAATTCTTCCAGCATCCTTTCTCTGTCTGTAGTCACTACTCTGTGGACTTAGTGATCACATAGATGTAGTGGAGTGGAAGTGTAAAGTAGCAGAAAATAGAAATATTCTCTGTCACTTCATTTTTACTGAAAATGTGTGTCGGTCAAAGTTTTGCTTATCACTCTCGTTGATTACTAATAATCGGCATCGGTATCAGCCCTGAAAAAAAAAACATTAATACAAAATCCCTACTGCAGCGTGTTGCGCTTTATCACCCTACACATTGTAAGCTCGTTGTTAGCTGTGTAATCAACCCCCTGTTACTATAGCGTCAACGAATATCAATCAAACCGACATGCAGTGGGTTTTTTTTTTCAACCTGGACTGACAGGTGTATCAGATATAGGGACAAATCATTCTGCACTCAATGCTTAAAGGCTTCACATATATAAGGAAAGTGAAGAATGTAAAGAAAGTAAAGAATATGAGCATCAAGTGAAACTGCTGCCTCATGTTAAGATTCTGTTGTTTATTTCTTACCACAAATAAACCAGAGTGAAATCAGTTCACTTTGAAGCAAGATATATCACTGCCTAATGAATTTTAAAAAAACATCAGAAAACCTTGCCTCGAGCAAGATCAAATCAGACTCTCATTGTTTATCTCCTGGCCTTTGACTGAGCCACAGCACAGTCAAGCTGTCATTTGTTGTCTTTGGCTGTCAGATGAAGAGCTGTGTTCGTCCCTCAGATGTCCTAATTGGGGACATTTGCTGCAGACTTTTGTCAAGTTTTCCAACTGCTGATAATAATGTTAGAAATAAACATGCTTCTTAGAAAACCTCATCTCTTCAATGCTTAATTAACTTTTGTTATATATATCAGTAATACAATAAATATGTATCAGGCTGATCCTTTCCATACTGTCAGGGGCACACAGCACTACAACAACAGTCCAATGTCACTTCCATGCAAGTTAATTAACTTGAATTTTTGAAATAAGTGTGGAGTATTGTGTTGTTTTATCAGGTACGAGGACCTCCAGAGTGTCTCCATAGGAACAGTAGATTACCCAACCACCAGCTGCTCAGTGATGTCATCAGGTGGTCTGGCAAATGGGGCGGACCCAGGGTCCATGGCCCCGCCCACTGCAAGGCTGCCTCCGAGACTGGTGGCGAAGGATGTGTGGCCTCAAGGCCCAGAGGCCAGCAGGGAGCAGCCCCAGCCTCAGGACCAGAGCTGGAACTCCAGCAGGGACAGAGGCCCCGAGGCCTGGGCCCCGGGTAGAGACAGACCGCAGGAGCAGGTCTGGAACTCTGGCAGGGACCGAGCAGGACACTCCAGTCAAGACCAGACATGGATTCCAGGTAGGGACAGGGCCCATACCGGACCAGACCAGGCCTGGATGACGGGGCGGGACCGAGGTCCTGAGCAGGGCTGGGCAGCCGGCAGAGACCGAGGCCAGGATCAGGCCTGGAACGCAGGCAGAGATCCTGGAAGAGACCGGGCCTCATCAGGGCCGGAGCAGGGGTGGGGAACTGGTCGAAGCCAAGAACAAGCCTGGACGAGCAGAGACAGAGTCTGGAGACCTGGTGGGTACTCAATCACAGAGGGCTGCAACCAACCAATATTTTCATTATTGATTGTATTCATGGTTAATCAATTAATCGTGAAGTGTATAGAATATCAAAGAATTGTGAAAAATGTGAATCACAATATTCCAGAGCACAAAGACTCTTTATTTACTCATGTTGAATGACAAAGAAAAGCAGCAGATCCTCTCACTTAAGAACCTGAAAAATGACTGAAATGACTAATGAACTGTCAAAATAATTGCCAACGCCCTTTTTCTTTTGTGTGTGTGTGTGTGTGTGTGTGTGTGTGTGTGTGTGTGTGTGTGTGTGTGTGTGTGTGTGACTCTTGTTGGATATGGTTTGGTTTTGACTTCTATCTGTATGTGTTCCTCTGAAGACTTGAACATGAAGAAAGTCCAGAGAGTGGAGATGGAGCGAAGCCCACCTGTTAATAACTTCTCACAGCCACCAGAGGGCAGAGACTCCTGTAAGTTACCATCTAGTCTGACAGTGAGACACTTATTGCTTTTCTTGCATTCAGATTCTTTCCTGCAACAATATAGAAAAATCTAGCTGAAATAGATTACGATGTAAAGTCCAAAAAAACACACACATATCATTTGACACAATCCGATTTAAATTTGATAGCACAGAATTATTTTGTCAACTTAACTGATGTGGTGGTATTATGAACCTACAAACAATCATGTTTAGAATTATTGAGATGAAATTAACATATTATATATTTGTTATATTTTTGGGAGCACGCAGACAATGTATAAGGGAGTCAGATGATATCTTGCTCTAGGATGTTTAAAAAGCTGTCAGAATACTCTGTGGATCAAAGTGAAAACTATTCGTCATCGAACGTAAATATTTCAGGTCCAGATGGAGCCAGTGTTGGTGAGGCCTCGACGGCTCAACCGAGCGAGGACCAGAAACCCCCCATCCCCTCCACCAAGAAGGAGCCTCCCACGTACCCTCCAGGTGAAACACGCTGACCGACCACTGCTGTTCATGCTTCAGTAAGAAAACCTGTTCACCTTCTGTCATCTATCCCCATTCACCAGGAAGTCAAGAGGAGCGTTGGCAGCTGCAGATTGTGGCCAAAGGCAGAGTCACCTGTCCAAAATGTAAAAGTGTGAGCAGGAAGACTGTGGAGGGGCTGAAGAAACACATGGAGAACTGCAGACTGGTGAGCACTAAGGCCTATACTGGGATTTATTCGTATTTTATAACTCATAAGTTTATAGTGTGCGCCGCCAGCTCAACCACCAAATCAAAAAACAGAGAAGCTCATGTCACAACACATACAGAGGAATTGTGACGTCATTGTCAGCACAGGAAATCATCACTCCACTTTATCTATACATAATAAATAGATGTTTTCTGTTATATTAATATTCAAAATATCTTGTACTCAACCTTAAATCGTTTGTGTGCAGCAACCCTTTACATGTCAACACTGTGGGAAACAGCTGAAGTCCTCAACAGGGATGAAGTATCATATCATGGCAGACCACAGTCACCTGGTAAGACTGATCAGCCCTAATCCCTGTTGTGCCTGCCTCCTTTTCAGCTATGCTTAAAGATCTTGTTGCTGTGTAATTTCTTCCAGTGCTTTTCCTGAAGTGTGTCTTCGCATTACTGTGTATCTTAAATAGAGCAGTCACTTCTCAAAAATGACACTGGTAATTAAAACACACGCTCAGTGGAGTTTGAGTGTCAGCTCACGGTGTTGCTGCCTCTTTGTCTGTTTTTAGCCGTCATCAGAAGATGCCAAGGACCTGGATGATCGTGTCATCAAAGACAAACTGCGTAAAATCCTGAAGAGACTGGGCAAACTAAAATGCTCCAAAGAGGTAAATCACTTTCATTTAGCAAAGGAGATTTATTAGAATAAGATGAGAGAAGACGATGTCAAATGTTTCTTTTTCGTCTTTTGATTTCAGGGCTGTACTGCTGCCTTCACCAGCATCATGGGCTACGTGTACCACATGAAGAAGTGTGGGAAGGAGGAGTCTGAGCTGGAGAAGATGTTGCTGAATTGCTCTCACTGTGGGAAAACCTACAAGTCCAAGGCTGGTCTGGAGTACCACCTGAAATCAGAGCACGCTCCTGTGAGTCACGTGTTGTTTATCATGTCAGACCAAAGAAACAGTTTAGTTAGCAAATTCAGCACACAGATGAAGTCAACAGACTTTACAGTAAAGGACGTGTTTGTATATTTAAATATCTGTTTCCCGTCCTGGTACCAAGACGCCCCAGAAGAGCGAGGAAGACGAGGCACTGAAGGCCCAGAGGGAGGCCAACCCAGAGAGGACGGCCAGCGGCAGAGTGCAGCGAGCATCGGCCCAGGTGGCAAACTTCCACCTGGCTGAGATCGCCAACAACGAGCTGCCCAAAGACTGGCCCAAGAGGAAGTTTCAGTCAGACCTGGTGCCAGATGACAAAAAGGCAAGAGGAGATTTAGTTTGTCCGAAATATATACAGTACATCAAGCTGGAGGATAGACGAGGGTATTTTTGTTTAGTGTATATTTATTCATACAATGTAAAACATTTCCTTAAACTAGCTGGAATGAAGGCAAAACAGACATAAAAGAGAGGAGTTCCTCTTTGTGGCAGTGTATAATGAAGATATAAACTGCCATTCACACATTCACTGACCTCCTGTTGTTCATGCTGTCCTTTCCAGTTGAAATACGCCCGACCAGGCCTGCCTGCCTTCAGCCAGGAGGTGCTGAGGAAGTGGAAGAATGAGGTGAAGCTGCAGAGGAAGGTCCAGTGCCCCAACCAGGTAGGAAAACAACACTTCACTCATACTCAGCTGAGGTTTAAGAAAGAATCTGCACAGCTTTAGTTTAAAATCTAATTATTTTATTCCTGTCTGGTTATGTGGGGACAGGACTGTTTGTATAATAAGGTATAAAATATATATTAAGCCACAACCATGAGAAAGGAGATTTTCAGTACCAAGACTTGCCTCCCTTCATGCAAATGTCTCACCAAACAAGAGTGTTTTTTGTTTTTTTTTCTCCTATACCACAATGTTCTTGCATGCAACAGGCATACGACTTTCTCCAGATCTGGCACGAAGCTGTGGAGTATGTGAGACTACCGTTAATGTAACATTATGTGTGTCGTCCTCAGGGATGTTGCTGCACCTACACCAGTGTGTCTGGACTAAAGGCTCATCTAGGCCTCTGCACAAGGGTACATCAGCTTCCCTCTTTATCCCTGAAATGAAATATCTATTGGATGTACAAATACGTGCTTATTGGGATTTGCAGTAGAGTAGAAGTTTTCATAGTAAAGAAAATATTGCTACGTTTTTATAACCAGGTGAACATGTTGAGACTTTGTGGGTTTCCCATATTAAGTCTAGTCCACATTCTCTGCAGCTGCAGTGAATATTTTTTAAGTACAGTGTATTCCAGTCTTGGTAATCATTTCATGGCTCTTTTGTGTCCTTCAATCTGATCTCAGGGCGACTTTGAGGCTGGAAAATACAGATGTCTGATCTGCAATAAAGAGTTCAACTCTGAAAGTGGAGTGAAATACCACATCAACTCTGTCCATTCACAGGTAACGAGTATCTACCCTTGTTTCCTGATTACGTTACAATGCTTCTCTGTCTGTTTGGGTCACTGTATGCAGAGGACATTTAATTAAACCAAGATATCTCTTTGGAGAGCTTCCGTCCTAACTTGTAATCACCCTCTCTTGTTTTCTTCTCTCCTCCTCTGTCGACAGGAATGGTTTGTCACAAACAAAAAGGCCTCCAAGAAGTTTGAGAAGTTCCTCAAAAATCAGTCCAAGGAGTTTGCCCAAAACATGGACAAGCAGATGGTGGATCAGTACCACCATAATCACCTCCAGCATCATCAGCAGCATCACCATCACCACCACCACCAGCAGCAGCAGCAGCAGCAGCATCAGCTCCAGCACCAACTCCTGCAGCACCCTCTACAACCATTGCATCACCTCCAGCACCAAACCCAGTTCCTCCATCAAGAGCACCAAAACCTGCCTCCACAGGCGGACGCCCAGCTCCAGCAGCCGATGCTCCACTACACCCCTCTAGAGCCTCCGCCCGGACCGATGTGGGTGGATATGGACCGGAGAGACGCCGTGCCGGAGCCGGAGCAGGCGCCGATCGAGATGGAACTTGCTGAGAAACCAGAAGAGGACAATGACGGGATGGCGGAGGAGGAGAAGAGGAGAGAGAAGGGGGAGAGAGGAGGGGAGAGGGGGAAGGCTGAGGGGAAGCGGAAGGATTGCTTTGCTTTCGGTAGCAGCGGTGGTGGCAGCGGAGGCGGTAGCGGCAGCAGCAGTAGCAGTAGCAGCAGCAATACTGGCAGCTCGTCCAGCGAATCAGAGGTGGAGCAGCAGGACAGGCAGAGACAGATCGACCAGTGGAACCTGAAGCGGCCCGACGTCATGGAGCCCCAACCTGAGGCTGGGAAACGACAGAGGAACACTTAAAAATCTGTAACTAAGATTTACACTTCAATTAACACTCGTCATGCATCAGAGCAGATTTTAACAGAGGTAGATGAGGACGACATCAGGTGTCCGTCCCTACTTTATTATCCTGACAATGTGAAGAAAACAAACCTGGGTTTGGTGAGACGGCAGCTGAGAAAGTTGAGAAATCTTTCAGATGATGATGGATACGTTGAAAAGAAGCTCACTGTGTCAGCGTGGATCTAATGAGACACTTCTGCTTTAGAGGCTGTTTCTCTGTCTTGAAATGGTTGTCAGTGTATAGCCTTGAGAAATGTAGTATACCGTTTATCTGTGTGTTTATCTGTAACAGATTCTTTTCACCAACTTTGAATGTGTCTTATTCTTTAAACCGTTTGATAAACCTTCTCGTCTTTCATGTTTACCTTGAAGGGAAAAAGTTACTTTAACCTACAGAGAGAGGATGCTACAGTGTAGTATTTTGTTAGACTTGTGTAGTCTCTCTCTCTGAAAAGATTTTGTGCCTCTTAAGTATGATCTGTATAACTTCATACTGCTCATCTTCACTTTAACTTACCTTTTCTGGGCTAAGTAATGCTGGAAGCGTCACTTTTCTGGTTAGAAAAGAGGATCAGTTATTTCTGGCTTAGATTTCCCTCACGCTGTTCCTCCCTTTACCATATTGGCATCAGTGTGGTTTTGACTAAATTTATGTTTTGGACCTACACTGACAGTGAATGCAACCTGGCATCAAGCTGCCATCCTTGAGCCAAGTCAGCTGGTAACTTGAGAGGATGTGTCTGCGTCTGAGTAGTGCTCCAGTGCAGTTACAAGAGTTTAAACAGGCAAATCACATTTGAAAAGCAGAAGCAGATCCATTGGTATTACATGTTAAAGTAATAGTTCATTCTAGGAACTAATTAGGAAACACTTGAAAGTACTGAACAGTTACAATCCATCCATCTACCCAGTACTGTGCTGAGTAGAGCTGCAGCAATTTCAGACAAAAACGTTGAACATCTGCTGTTACCAGCTTCTTAATTTGCTGCTTTTCTTTGTCATTTATGATAATAAATGAAAAGTCTTTGGATTTTGGACTCTTGATTGGACAAAAGAAGCACTTTGAAGATATCACTTTGGGCTCTTGGAAATTGCAATGAGCAATTTTTTTCACCATTTTTTCTACATTACTACTAAATGTTGAAAATAATTGGCAGATTAATCGATAATGAAAATAGTCTTTAGCTGCAGCTCTAGTGCAGAGCGTCTCCAGCTGTAGCACAGCCTCACTGTGATGACAAGACTCTGTAAGAAGTCACTGTTTTATTCAAAGAATTGTTAGAGCATATATGCCATGAATTTTTGTTATTTGTCTAGGAATAAAGAAACATGATATAACCTGAACTTTAGAGCTGTTGGTAGTTGTATTTCTGGACTTTTGAAAGAGACAGGCAAGCTGTTTCCCCCCGCTTCACGTCTTTATGCTAAGCTCGGCTAATTACCACCAGGCTACAGCTCCACACGTAAAGCAGACGTGAAAGTGGTGTCGATCTTCTTGTCTAAATCTTTGAAAGCAAGCAAATCAGTTTATTTCCCCAAAAGTTGGCCTACCTCACAACATTGTTCCAAGAACAACAAAATAAATGTTAAAAAATGACTTACAGATTGAAATTGACTCCAGCTGTGTGTGAAGCCAACCTCTGTAGTTTTTGCCAAAACTACAGGTTTAATGGTCACTTACTAGCTTTTTCTGAAATTCCTAATGTCTTCCTCAGTGGATGGAGGCTAATCAGTCATCACATGATGGAAGAATGACAACAGAGCAGCCTATCTGCTGAGGAATCCTGCAAAAACATTTGAAAGCTCTGGAAAAAGCTAGCAAGTGGACCTTTTAGTGAAGATGTTTTTTTGTCAAACTGCGTTTTCCATCTTAAGGAGTTCTGTTCACCAAACAAAGTAAGCACAGAAATATGACAACAATGGTGGACAGACGGCCGTGATGTTGACACAAGTGACTGTTAACTCCGATGAAGGAAAGCTAACATACCAAGCATTTAACATGGAGGGTTGGTGTTTTCTGTTCTTTCTACCTGTTTTTGTCTGTCTCAGAATATTTAACCGATAGCATGTAGCCTAATGTTTATGTACTCTGCATTTTGTATCTATAGTGCTGTATGGTTATGGATGGTTGTCAGTCATTTCTTTGTGACGTTTAACACCATTTTGTTTTTGTTCTTTTACAACTTTTTTTTGCTTTTATGAATGTATTTGGTTATTTTTTCCCATCTCTGTTGTGCACTTCTGTTAAGCCTCGGAAAATTCTTTTTGATTTGAAACTTTCAAAGAGGAAGTTAATCTGTGTTTACATCAATACAGTCTGTCTGGTTATTCTCAGACAAAAGTGATTCTGCAGCCTGAACCATCAGTGGTGGGAAAGTCAAACTTTGATGGTGGCTCAGTAGACTTAAACCACCATTTTAAGCCGTACTCAGACGTTCTCTTGGCTTCATGATTGCTTGAGCCTCAAGTTCTGGATTGCATTGTGGGCTTGGACCCTGTACACCTGCTTGCAATTCTTTTATTTTCACATTAAAGAAACAGCTCACCCAAAAATGAAAATTCAGTCATTATCTACTCACACCCATCGGGGTGGGAGTCAGGTGAAGTTTCGTAGTCAACAATTTCTGGAGCTTTGCAGCAAAACAGCGTTGCAGCATTCTCCTAAACAACTGAAGTAGGTGGGGACTTGTTTTAAAACATAAAACAACCCCCAATAACCGTAAAATGTCTCCATACTGCTTGTCTAGTGTAATCCAATCCTCTGGAAGCCTCGAGATCCAAAATTGATTTGAAAAGACGTCATTTACACCCTTTTATAAGCTGCAATCTTCAGTGTAGCTGCTAGGCTGAAACTGTTAGACAAGCTGTATGTTTTTTGGGGGGGTTTGGTTGATTGCTCTGTTTTAAAACATGTCCCCAGCTACTGCAGTTGTTTAGGCTACGAAACTTCACCTGCCTCTTCATTGGCATGGGCTTGAGTAGATGATGACTGAATTTTCATTTTTGGGTGAATTGTTCCTTTAACTTTACATTCAATCAGGATAATTTATTGAGATTGAATGATTGAGAAGTTTGATTTGGTTTCAGTTCATTTTTCTTTCTTCAGCCACTGTGAATATTGCTGATCATGCTAAATGGCTTGTGATCCTTTGGAAAGCTGAAGCTCTACTTGTCAGTGGTTGTCTGAAGGTTACAACCAAGTCAACTAGTCCCTCTTTAGATTACTATTACTGTAATTCACAAGAAGCAAAGCAAAGATTAGAGACATAAACATAATTACATTTTGTTCTTCAGTCGTTTTCCTGTTGATTATTGTCTCACAATGCCTTGGATTCATAATGTAAAAGCTTTCAGTAACTGGCCTCTTTCTTGCTGTTCAAATACTTCCCATGTCCACTTATGCTCGTGACCAAACCTTTATCACCATGCATGCACTTTGAGCTCATTGATGGCACAAATGAAAGCACTGCTCATCATTAAGACACTTTACATGTGTTTTATAAAGCAGTCCTGGTCCATGACTCAATATTTTATCAGCCCACAAACCTTCTTAAAAGCTTAAAAGGTCAAAGCGTTGATTTTTGAGTGAGGCTTTGTTGAAAATCCTGTCAGTAATTGAAGACCTGACATATGAGAACTGACATATTTCATTTCAGTTCACTTGCTGTTCATTTTCAATCTGTTTTCCTGCTTTTACTTAACCTACAGTAGCATCTCTTCTTCTTAAAGCTGGAGCACAGTTCTTTAATCCAGATTTAGACAAAATAGAAAGCCTGTATAGTGCCGTATTTTTTATATTTCAGTGCCAACAGAGGAGTTGTCACCTACTGTGGGCAAGAGAACCAAAACAGCGACATTATGTTATAAAATGTTATCAATGGTGACCAGCAGGAAGTCCAGTTTTCATCACAAACAGGCATCAGATGTGTTTCTTGAAGTTTTATAGACAGAAATGTAAGTTATCTTTGACTGACTGAACCCCTGCTGAACACCTTCTGAACACCTCCTGGTGTAAAGGGATTTCTTTACGATAAGTCTTAATCCAGTGACCGTATAAGATGTGACGCTGGAAATGGAAGTAATATCATTAACCGTACAGTAAAGGAGCTCTAGATTGAAAATAATGAAAAACTGTTCTCCTGTCTTGTGCCATCACCATCCATACTGAAGATAAACATGAAATATATATGGTCTAGGCCAGATCTGAGCGAAGGTTCAGTTAGTAGTCTGGTATCATTTGTTAAGAAAGCACTTAATTTTTTCATTTTGTGGGACTTTTCAAGTGAAAAATAGTTGACGTCTCAACCAACCCTTCATTAAAAATCTGTACATTTAATATGTTATTACTTGTTTTTTAGAAGTTATGTGCTGCTATTTCATAGTACCAGCAGTGTTATAACCACAGGTGATTAAAAGTTTAATTGATGGTCCTTTTGGTCTCTGTGTCTTCAGTAACAAGGACGTTTAATTGATTCTGTTCGTCCACAGGTTCATGAGTGGGGTCACTGCTCCTTATGGGAAGCCATTTAGGCCATAATTTCATATTTCACTTGCACATACATACATTTTTATTTTTTTTTGAGCACTTGCATACTCTCAGTAGTGTATATGCATATGTGCAAGTTAAGTATGCATGTATGTAAAAGTGAGTGTGCATGTACGTAAAAGTGAGAATCATAAAGATGCACCCAGTTCACTTCAAAATATCTTCCAGACAACCTGCCAAATAATGAAATATAATGAAGTCTGAAGTCAAGAAGAATGACAACATAAACTCTCAGTTTATCTAATTTAACTTTGTTTATGACTAATGAACACTCTGAACTGAATATTGGACTTCCTCATGAACAGACCCCAGGCAGTTCAGCTGTAAGATGTCCAACAAACGAAAAACTAGGCTGAATATAATATGATTGTTTTAAATTAATGAACTTTGTGGATCATATGTAGCTAATAAATATCAGTTATTCACATCTTTTGTCAGCTAATTATTAAAATAGCACAGAATACTTTGTTAGTTACATTTCTTTCTACATGTAATTCCTCACAGACAGCTCCACTAACCCACTGCACAGCTCTGTTTTATTACTGAGACAGTTGTAGTGTTTCACCCTGTCTCAAGCAGAACAACTCTCACTGTCTTTAATCTGCTTTCCATCAATGATCTCTCACTTCATGGATGGTTTGTTCAGAGTGTAAAGTTCACCTCCATCTGTGTGACCCTGCTCCTACCTGGTCCTGGAGAACTTTGACCAGCAGAGGGTGCCCCGAGCCCACTTCATCCTGTCTGCTTCTGTGTCTGAACTATGAACTATTATAACTGCTTCTTGACAACTGTAACACCTATGTGAGAATGCTGTTCATCGACTTCAGTTCAGCATTCAACACCATCATCCCCTCCAAACTGATCACCAAACTCAGTGACCTGGGCATCAATACCTCCCTCTGTAACTGGATTCTGGACTTCCTAACCAACAGACCACAGTCTGTTAGGTTAGATAACCACACATGGGTGCAGATCCCGGGGGGGACAGGGGGGACATGTCCCCCCCAATTTCTGAAAAACATGAATTGTCCCCCCCAATAAAAATACCCTAAATTATTCAAAATTGAACAAATGTATTTTCAGACTTCACATTCTTCACATTTTAGATTCACATCTAAAAAGAAAGGATTGAAATGGTGGAACAAATAATGTTTGACAAATATATTTCTGATTCCACATTCCATCTCTGGTCTCCTCCACTACAATGCAAATGAATGGGTAGTTTCTTACACAGACGCTGATGACATCAGCAGGCTTTAAAAAAAACGACCCCCTCAATCTTTCCCTCAGCTCTTGAAAGTGGCTGCAGCCTGGGGCTCTGGTAATTTGCTGCAGAAGTAGATGCCTTTCTGTAAAATGGAAAATGACAGATGAAAACAGACGAGGAATGATTTTATATAGGCAAATTTATGTAAATAAATCAGATTTTGTTGGGTCAACTTGTGTTGTGTTTATTGTGCTCTTAGAACTGTGTTTTTTTAGAACTGTTTACCAGCATAACTGGCATTGTAAAAACATGATCAGTTAGTTTACACAACTTGGTTAGGGCTTCATATTTTGATATTCATCCATATCAATTAATCATGCATAAAGTAGTCCTATACACTGGGAGAAAAGGAAGATGGTGAGAAGAATTGAGGATCTGGGAGGGTTGGAGGGAGGCGAAAGACAAGAACATGAGTAGACATTACATGCCCGAGACCCTTAAAATTATGATTTACTAATATAACAGTTAAGTAAGCAGTGATATGCACTGTTGGCTGTTTAGGACAAAGAAACAAGAAAGGTAAGCACAATAAATGATTCCCTGTGCAGTACTTTTTGAATGATATGGCAAGCCTCTACGAAGTTGTGATTTATGGTGGCATGGTATGAGTTGCATACGGGCAAAAAAAAAAAAATCACTTTTGTGTCCCCCCCAATCCTGACATCAGATCTGCACCCCTGTAACCACACCTCCTCAACCCTCACCCTGAGCACTGGCTTTCCACAAGGATGTGTGCTGAGCCCCCTCCTTTACTCCCTCTTCACCTACGACTGCACACCTGCACATGGTTCAAACACCATTGTTAAGTTTGCAGACGACACAACGGTGATTGGTCTCATCAGCAATAACAATGAGTTGGCCTACAGGGAGGAGTTCCAGCACCTAACAGCGTGGTGCACCAGCAACAACTTGGCTCTCAACACCAAGAAGACCAAAGAGCTCATTGTGGACTACATAAAGTCAAATGGTGGCACACACACCCCCAT
Source organism: Pagrus major (assembly GCF_040436345.1). Taxonomy (NCBI): domain Eukaryota; kingdom Metazoa; phylum Chordata; class Actinopteri; order Spariformes; family Sparidae; genus Pagrus; species Pagrus major. The sequence goes on from NC_133236.1 coordinate 10,284,887, forward strand.
CCATATCAATGGGATGGAGGTTGAGCGTGTCACCAGCTTCAAGTTTCTGGGTGTCCACATCTTCGAGGACCTCTCTTGGACCCTCAACACCTCCACCCTGATCAAGGAGGCTCACCAGCGTCTCTTCCTGAGGAGACTAAAGAAGGTCCATCTGCCTCCTCAGATTCTGGTGAACTTCTACCGCTGCACCATCGAGAGCATCCTTACCAACTGTGTCACAGTATGGTATGGCAACTGCTCTGCCTCTGACCGGAAAGAACTGTAGAGGGTGGTGAAAACTGCCCAATGCATCACCGGTTCCTCACTCCCCTCCATCGAGGCTATCCAGAGCAAGCAATGTCTGCGAAAGGCACGCAGCATCATCAAGGACTGTTCCCACCCGAACCACAGACTGATCACCCTCCTCCCCTCCGGGAGGCGCTACAGGTCTCTCCGCACCCGGACCAGTAGGTTCAGGGGAAGCTTTTTCCCTTGGTCTGTCACCCTACTGAACTCCACACCGCGGTGATGACCAACTGCCGAATCTAATCTAATCTAATCTAAAAATTCTTGTGGTCCATGGAGAAAGTCACCAGACTCCATTAAGTAAACGTTCAATTTTGAGACTGAATAAAACTGAACTGAAACTGTATAAACTTTGTGAAACGCTGTCTACAACACATTCTTAACTAGTGTAGTGAATGACCCTGTGGGCCGGGGAGATTGAGGGAGTGATTGCACGGGGATAATTGAAGAGTGACTCCACCTGTGGAGGGAAGTGTTTTGGAGGATTACACCCCGCCTTTCCAAAACCCCGCTGTTCCGAAAATAGACTTCCATTCTTCGTAATGGCGGGGTTTCCCATTTTTTCTAAAGACCCCGCTATTCCGAAAAGGCTATTGGGGAACCCCTGACCCTAACCCTATTGGGAAGTAATTGGAACGTGAAAGTCGGATTCGGAACAGCGGTGTTTCGGAATGGAAGCCGTTTTGGAGGAATAGGAGGATTGAAAGGAAGAGAGTGAGCGGGTGCTAGTGTCTCTGGGGAGCGGAGCTTGGTGAGCGTTACAGGGTGGAAACCCAGCCGAGCATTTGTTGTTGCACTCAGTATCCGGGGGGTTCCGGCGTGAGGCAGGGCTGAGGTAGTGTCAGCAGGGAAACTTAGGAGTGCCTTTGTCCGCTCTCCAGCTTGGTGGCGAGGCTCTCCTGCTGCACATGGAGATGCCTCACTGCGCTGGACCGGCGGTCGCCCCACAGCAGACTCCGACTGAAGTCGGGCCGGCATTAAAGCTCGGACCCCGGGGGAGGGTCTCGGACCCCGGGAAAGTTAAGTGGTTTTAAGTTAGACTTATCCATTTTGAGTTGTTTTGTCTGTGTGTGATTTATGTTAAATGTTATGAATTTTAATAAAGCAGCTTAGCCACAGTACCAGGGTGGGAAGGGCAGCTGGGGGGAAGGTAGACAGATTCTCGGATGTGCCACAGAATGTGTGTCCTTATCACGCGTGTGTAGTGGAGAGTGAGTTTGGTTGCAGTGCAGTATCCTGTGTTGTGCCCTGTGGGGTTTCCAGTGGGTTTTGCCGTGCAGTATTTGCAGTGTCCTAAGGGGGTGTAATTCCGTGTGGTGCGGTCTATGTTGGCAGTGGCCATACACCTGTTTCCGACCAGAGTGGCACCAAGGGGAGTAGACTATATGACTCACACTGTGTCCCATACCTGCGTGCTAAGCTATTTGATGTAATTTATAAACTTGTGTTAATAAAGATCATTTCATTCAGGAACACTCTCATCATTGATTAAAACCATTTATTGCAACAAATGGCATACAGTTAGGCTTGGCACTGAAGGATCCGCTCCAAAAGCTCCCTGGATTTGACGAGCAGCATGCTAAGTCACTCCAGGGAGCGCAATGAATGCCCCCCAAAGAACAATGGAGCTCAGCACTAGCCTAGATGAGCCCATGCAAGCATCAGCCAATATGAGGAGAACTATGTGTAGCAACAGCTTGCTGCAGACCTCAAGTTGTTGTCTTGATCGGGCGCAAGCATGCATCCCAAGGAGGTCATATTACCTTAGTGTGCCTAACTATGTGTTGCAGCAGCTTGCTGCAGACCTCTAACAGTATTAACTAAACGGGCGCAAGCATGCATCCCAGGGAGGTCATACTACCTTAGTGTGCCTAACTATGTGTTGCAACAGCTTGCTGCAGACCTCTAAAAGTATTAACTAATCGGGCGCAAGCATGCATCCCAAAAGAGGCCATAATACCTTAATAAATATGATGAAACCCAGCCATCCACTTCAATGCAGCTTTTATTAACTGAATTTTTTTTTTTTTTTTTTACATGACCGTATCCTATAAGGTCTTGCTCATGGCCTTCTAAGCAGATATAATTTCCTTGAGTTTGGGACGAACATAACGCTCGAAAGCTGATGACGACCAGCGGCCCATTGCCTTGACTGTGGAAGCAGGAACGACGTTAGCTGCGGTGGTTGCTGCGCCGATGCGGAAGGAGTGGGAAGTGTACAGGTGGGGAGGCAGTCCACAATGCTGGCAGATCAGACGGAGGCGAGTGGTGAACCAGGACCGGGACATGGGCCTTCCTTTGTCAGTCAGGAACAAGGGCTCGTTTGGCTTAGCATGAGGTCGCCACTGAAGATATCGGACCATGGAGGACAGAGGACAGAAAGCAGTGTTAGTTTGAGTGATTACTATGGTTGAACCTTTACCTTCTTTGTCTGTTTTGGAGTGTTTAAGGTGAATAGAGTATGTGTTAGCTTTAACAGTAATATCTGATCTCGTGAGGTCGTGCAGAGGATTAAAGGTGTCTGTATTGGTAGTGAATTCACCACACCTAAGGAACCCATAAAAAGCTGTGCAGAAAACCGCTTCTAATAGAGAATCTGTGTAAGGCTCGAAACACCCTTGCCTTAAATGAGTCACCGTTTTGTGAATAAGAGACAAAGAAAAAGGAAGGTGCTTATCGTGGCTTCCTGGCTGCTCCTTATTCAGCCCCTTGAAGAGGAGGCATACAGAGGGATGTCCGAGAAGGTTACTAATTGAAGGATCTGCACATCTTAAATGAAACTGAATACCTGCCACTGATGCTTTAATGGAAGAAGGTTGCATTTTGCGAGATTGAAAACAATGAACTATGAAAGCACAAATCACAGGTATGTTAACAGGCATCACAGGAACAGAAAAAGCTGCAGAGAAGGAGGTAAAATGAGACCAAGCAGATTCATACATCCTTAAGAGTGGATTTTGCCAGCCCATTTCTCATGTAATGAGATGCCAATTTCATGTAATCATAGAGGGTGCCCTCTAATCGAGTACAGTCTGAGCGAAGGCTGGGCAGTTCAGGCCTTGACGTGCTGCGTTGGGACAGAGAATTCTGAATTCCTGAAATTTAAATCGGGACAAGGAGTCAGCAATTTTATTATCAAGGCCAGGAAGGTGAGCAGCACGGAGAGTGGAGTTACACATAACGGATGTCCATGTTAAAGCTATGGTCTACGATTTGAAAGATTTATCATTATTATTAACATTATTTAGATGGTGGTTATGGCCCAATAGTATGACCTACACCATGTGAAGAGTAAAAGGAACCAAATAAATCCATTCTCTCTAGAGCCTGCAAAACTGAAAAGAAATTGACCAATAGGAGCCATCCGGTCCGGATGGCTCCTATTGGATCAATTTTCCCATCCAATCCCCTCATTCACTCTCCTGCTCCTGCTCACGTCTGGTCCCGACCCACTTCCGAATTTGAAACTACAAGCGGACAAGAGGTTTGTTTTGCCCTGAGCAGTTCAGCTGCTCGAAAACGAAAAGTCTGTCACTGAAAAGACACAAAGCGGAGATGTGAAACAAAGAGGTCTCAAACTGGAGTAAACATCGGGTCATCATTTGAACGGTGGCAAAAGGTCCGTGAAGATATGGACCTGATGCTGATACAGTAGAGTTTCTGTTGAACAGGTAATCTTTCGTCTTTATTGTGGATGTTGTGACACAGATAACTTTCATGCCGATGCTGGCTTATGACTGTGAAAGCTGCCGTTAGTTTGTTTCTGTGTTATTAGACGGTGTCGAGACAATTTATGTCTCTGCATTGTCAACACTTGTTTATTTGTTCGACAGAGACGTTAGCCTCTATGTTAGTATTGTAAGCTAACAACAAGCTAACATTGCTATCATGTTTACACCAAATCAGCCTATTTATTTGCTCGTGGCAGCTAAATGAAGCAGCAAGTGAAAAGTAAATGAAACCCTCCGCTTCAGGTTGGGGTTTCAATCATCCTGTCCGGATTTATTAACAACCTCTCGCCCGGTCACTACTCAACTGTTTTGCTAACCCTCCTCCCGGTCTTGTCCGTTTGTTTTCAAGGAAGCCTTTGCTAAATCAATATGATGGATTAACATATACGCGTTACGATGTGTGTTTTTGTGTGTCTTATCTGTCATAAAAAAGAGATTACGGTTTACGGGGCACGTTTGTGTCGCGGTCGGGTGCTACTCAGACAACAGCTGGGACACACACAGCTGGTCCGAGGCTCATGCAGGTTTATTTTTCAGCCACAATGTGGAAGCGATCGTTATGATTAAAGCTGACGGTAGCATCTGTTAGTCTCTTGGCCCTCAATAACTTTTAGAAGTGGCTAACTTAGCTGTTGATAAATAATAACTTATTACCTAGCTGCAACGTAACGTAGCTGTAAAATGCTAATGACGCTACGCTAGCTTGGCTGTGGAGCTTAGCTGTGGACATTGTAATGACTTACAAGATTTACGTTAGTTTCAGCGTGCATTGTAGTAACTTTACCTGTGAATCTGACGTTAATCTCTCGTTAAATTATGCAAAAGCCTATTTATCCAAAACAGCTGTTGTAGTATGACCATGAGGAGAACCTTGGTGTGTGTGGTGATTTTGGAGTCTCAATACTGTATAACAGTGCAGCTATTGATTAATATTGGTAGATATTAATGATTAATACCAATAAAAAATCACCAAAATTATAAAAAGGCACATTTTTCCAAAACAGCTGTTGTAGTATGACCATGAGAAGACCCTTGATGTGTGTAGTGATTTTGGAGTCTCTGTACTGTATAACAGTGGAGTTATTGATTTTTGTTTGCAGCGAATGAATGGAACTCCGGTTGGAACTGCCAGGACTGGAGTTCCCAGGGTTCTATGCGGCGTGATGACGATGGGGGGTGGGCCGAATGTCATCATCGCAGGTGAGACGTCTGACGATCCAAGCTGAGGAGATGTGTTTTGGGGTGCTCTGGTGGACAGAATCTCCAGGCGTTGAATCCGAGTGTTCATCTCGTTGAGGGAGGATTGGATGTTGGACAGTGCAGTGAGGACTGGATCTTCGTTTGATGGTGGATATAATATATATATACTTAAATATATATTTATATATTTATAATAGACCAGACTTCTGAACACTTTTTAACTTACTGTTCTTTGTTGTTCTTGTTCCTTCTAGTTGAATGTTGTTTGTTTATGTTCATGTTTACGTCTATGTACATCGTGTGCGAAGAAAAACCAAGTCAAATTCCTTGTTTGTGTTTCACATACTTGGCCAATAAAGCTGATGGCTGTTTGCCAACATGTCTTCGTTCTTTTTATAGTTTGGCTACTTTAGTGTAAAGTTTCCTGTGCAGATTCAAAGTGAAACCACAGTAAACCTCTATATATATATATATATATATATATATATATATATATATATATATATATATATATATATATAAAGTTTCTCTCGTCATTTTAAAGGAGTCTGGTGACTTTCTCCACGGACCACAAGAAGCAGATCATATTAGTTACTGTTAACTATATTTGTAAAATGTGACATGTTTATCATCAATATGTTTTATTCTTTAATACATCTGGTGTGATGTTGAGGTACAGCTGCTGAAACTCTTCAGATATTTTGTCTTCTCTTCCTGCAGTTTTTGGTTCAGGTCATTACTTTGAGATATTATTGTGATCAAACACTCCTGTTAGCTGTCAAAAGAGGTGTGTTTGACCCTGGACACTCCTCACATGAACATCTCTGTACAGAATCTGTGTGTTTGAGGTCTGAAGGACACAAAGAACTGTCTTTATTGACCGTCTGTGTTTTCCTCTGCTTGTGATGTACTCTCACTGTTTGATGTGAAGGTTTTCTAATGTTCCTTCCACATACAAAGACTGACTGCAGACACGAGCATCGACTCTCTTGAAGTTTAACATCGACTTCAGTAAAGTTTAACCAGAATTGTACAGCAGCACCCAATAAAAATATGAAACATATTTTTGGAGGGTGAATGCTGCTGAAGTACAAGTTCTGTCAGAAAACTGTTGTTACGTATCATTGGACATTTTTAAGTGGTTGTATGGAAATTCAGGAGCTTTTGTATCACATAAACAACACCACTGTATGAGTCCCTGGCAGCTATTCTGTGTTAACCAGAACACAATTAGATAGTCAGACGAGTTTGCCACAGGTATGCAATGTTAGGCCAAAACAAAAACTTCCACAAGCAATCTGCCAATGTCAACATGTCTCTTAGTACCTGATTTCACTTACTAAACCTGCCACCCCACATGCCTATTTAAACCCAGCTTTCAAGCAGGTGATCAGTCATAGTATCTGAATGCAGTGAAGTTGGCTGGAGAGCTCTTGAAACACAGTGTTTGTCTTTTTCTTCAAATTTTCTACCTTGACTGATCAATGACTACAAAAACTCCTCTCTGTAAGTATTCATGTTTGTTGAAGTCAGATGAGTCAGTTAGCTGTATGAGGACTTTCTACCAGAAACATCATTTCCACTTGTATAAATCTTGTGTGTGAGAAGATTTTATTGATGAAACTAAACAGAGTCAGTGTTGATATTTACCTCCACCTTCATCTACACAGTTAAACACATTCATTCATCAATATGTAGTCAAACAGTCAGCTGTGAGCTCCTGATGTCCTGTGTGACAGTGATGTGAATGTGGATTGGGATGAGTCGTCGTTGGTCTATAACTGACTCTGTTTTGTCTCTACTGAACTTTACTAACAGCCGCTGGATTTCAACATGTTTGTCTTTTATTCTGCTGCACATTTAGTGAAGTTCAATCCTCAACAAACTTGTTTTGACTTTGTATGTTTCAGCTTTCTTCTTCTTCAGGACGTTTCAAATGGACTCATTCACTTTTTACTATAAAATCATGTCATCAAATATGATGCATTGTTACTGACATCTGACAACAACATGAGCCTGTTTGTGTTTATTTGCAGTTGTTGTCTCATGACTTTATATGGAGACACTGTTTATATGTGTTTCTAATGTATCAGTGTTACGACATTGACAACATGTCACCATGTTCCAGATACACAACTTTCATCTGTCTGTAGCAGCAGCACTAGTTCTGCAGTGTTTTCATGTGGCAGCTACATGTTGTTGTTTGCAGCTGAATCCACATGTTGTTTCCTGCTGATGGTCGACAGTTTAACCACTGGCGCCATCTTGTGTCAGAAGTACAATACAGCAGCTTAGCGTTAGCATCAAGACTGTGTCCAGTCAGGAAGTCCTTGTGTGTAATGAGCAGGATAATAAAGACAGAGGAGTATTGTAAAGCAAAGTGCTGAGTAATAACATTTTGAATGCCAGTGATTGTTGGCTCAACGTCTCTGGTAAGTTGGTTGAGTAGAAGTCAATAGAACTTTATTAACAGTTTCAATTCAGCAGCTTTTTCAACTGTTCTGTTGTTTGGTCTCTTTACAGCAGCGAGAGATTGTCCCGACCCTGAGAGACCCAACACAGACACAGCAGGGCGTGGAAGGATCGGCCTCTACTGTGGACTGGGACTGACAGCAGCAGTGGTAGTTGTGTTGTTTGTTTGTTACATTTTATTTATTCACTGTCTGTCTAAGAAACAACATTTCTGCTCAGGCTCTGGTGGAGGATCTGAGGAAACAGTTTGATCAACAAAACTTAATGAAACAATTTCAAACGATGGACAGATCTGAACAGAGCAGCAGACTTTGAGACAATCAGGGAACCAGGAAGGAGAGGGGAGAGTTCCAGGATATGATTCTTGCTAATCAAGCTCTGTTTTAAGGCTGCTCCTGGCTAATGTCCCATTGCAGGGAAAGGAAATGGACAAATGGGGCTCAGGCTGGTTAAACAATGTTAAATTGGGGACTATTGTGTGCCCACAGAGACCTGTCTCACCACAACATCCTGGATCAGGTTGTTGCACTGGGCAGGTGGACAGAGTGTGGTGGAGAGTTGTGTTGGTTGTTTGTTACATTTGTTTATTCGTTGTTCTTCACCTTTATGTTGTCCATTATTTTGACAGGACGTCTCATCAAACTCTGTCACTTATTAGACAGATCTGAAATCTGCTCTGTGTTCACTTTACTGAAACATGTCGACCTCGTACACCATGTGTATCGACTCTGTGCACTTTATGTTGTTACCTTTTTCATTAATAGCTCTATGTGATGAATTAGCCCTTAATAAGATATGACATTAACACCGACAGTACATCCTGTATATCCTGTACTGGCCTCCTGCAGGATGTAAAGAAGAATCAGGTGAACTTCAGAGCAGAGAACATTCAGCAGATCAAAAGAGAAATTACACGTTAAAACATTAAATGAACTGAAGAACTGTGAACCACTGAAAACATTAGACATCTGTAAATCTTTTCTTTAATATTGTGATACATGATCCCTCTATATGCACTTTGTGTTATATGTGTTTTGTTGTTATGTGTGTTTCTTATGTGTTTGTTATTTACTGTCTGTTACTGATTGTCATTCTGTCTCTGTATGTGTGCTTGAAAGAAAAGCTGTGATCTGGTGTTAAAGATAAAGGTCAGCAGAGGGCACTCTTCACTTTAAAGTCATTGTATTAAATGGATTTTGTTTTCCACAAGCTAAAGTTTGAAACAGCTGAGTTCATATTTTTGTCTGTGTTTTAATTGATTCTACTAATTTCCAGTGATTTACATTGTTTTTTATCTTAAAGTACCTAAACATTTTGTATGCTGTCATTTATAATATGTTACTATTTGTATTTCTCATTATGTGACTTGTGAGAAACTGAAGCAATAAAAACACATAAATTCATCTCTTGTGTTTCTTTTAATATTCTATTCATTAATGTGGCCTGAAAGTCAGTTTGTAACTGTTTCTGAGTGTTTATGAAGTTTATTATTATGAACTTTGTTGCTGATAAACTCTTTGAGGTCTTGACATCTTCTGGGTGTCTAATATTAAAAGACTTACAGAACAATCAAAACAACATCTCTCATATAAATATAGATTTATTTACAGTATGTACACAATATAAATCAGAACATTAGCAGACCATGTCCATCAGAAGGCACGGAGTGAAAACTCTCCATACAGTGATTTACTGAACCAGCTGTGACATTTAGAGATCTGACAGTGGAGGATGTTGAATGGACAAACACAAATCAAACAGCAGCACTTCATTTCAGTTTGAACTGCAGCATTATAACAAGAAAAGGTTAAAACTCCACAACAGAAAGATTAATCTGATTATAAAATCTGGACAGTAAAAACAATCTTGATAAAAAACAAAAAACACAAACGGAAAAAGTGAACATAACAAAACACATATAACACAAAGTGCATATAGAGGGATCATGTATCACAATATTAAAGAAAAGATTTACAGATTTCTAATGTTTGCAGTGGTTCACAGTTCTTCAGTTCATTTAATGTTTTAACGTGTAATTTCTGTTTAGATCTGCTGAATGTTCTCTGCTCTAAAGTTCACCTGATTCTTCTTTACATCCTGCAGCAGGCCAGTACAGGATTGTTACATTTGGCCAGGCCTCTTGCCTGGCCAGGTGACAGCAGTTTGGCTGACTGGTAAAAATCCAATAAGAGGGGGTAGGGCATTAGGCTCTGGTCTCTCCTGCCCATGCTCTAACTTCATTCCACCTGACGCTGACCAGGGAGGCAGTCAGTCAGCCGGGAGGCTGACTGTGGTAGTATGTTTATTTGCTTTTTTGTTGTTGTTGTTTATCTGATGGGTACAGTAGTCTAGTTTTTGTGGCTTTATTTCAAGTAGGTTTAGTTATTTCTTTTGTAGGGTAGAGGGTTAGCCCCCAGATCTGACGGCCCTGGTGGGTTGGTCCGGGTGGCTGCCCTTCTTTTGTTTATTTTGGCCGGCCCATCAGTTAATTTCTTTGTTTGCTGATTATTTTGCTGATCATTTAGGTCGACATGTTTCAGTAAAGTGAACACAGAGCAGATTTCAGATCTGTCTAATAAGTGACAGAGTTTGATGAGACGTCCTGTCAAAATAATGGACAACATAAAGGTGAAGAACAACGTTTCCTCCATCAACTACATTATTGTTGTTCATCAGTTACACTCCAAACTTTCTCATTAAGTTGTTGACAAACTGTTTCCTCTGATCCTGCTGAGATGGAACTTTTCCTAAATCATCCCCTGGACTCATCAGACAGACGGTGAATAAATAAAAGGTAACAAACAACACAATGACCACTGCTGCTGTCAGTCCCAGTCCACAGTAGAGGCCAATCCTTCCTGGACTTGCTGTGTTGGGTCTCTCAGGTTCGGGCCAATCCCTCGCTGCTGAAAAGAGACCAAACAACACAACAGCTGAAGTTGTGACATATTTCTCAGATACTGTGAGAATGAAGTGAAGGATTGTGGATTGTGGTCGTACTCAATACTTTTCTTCAGGTTCTTATTGATCCAAAAAAGCTGCTGAATTGAACCTGTTAATAAAGTTCTACTGACTTCTACTCAACCAACTTACCAGAGACGTTGAGCCAACATTCACCAAAGTCCACACCATAGTTTGTCCTCACATCACACAGGTACCGGCCTGAGTCCTCAGTCCTGAGTCTTGACACATGAAGTCTGAGCCGTCCGTCTCTGAGGAGGTCTTTGTCCAACTGGACTCGTCCTACAAACTGTTGATCCCGAGACTCTGGGACTTTAACACCTCCATATAGACGAAACAGGACTGAGACTTTGTGATCAGTTATCATCTCACAGTGGATATAAAGGGAGTCAGGGGAAGTGTCAGTTGTGGTTGTGAACATCCATTCCAGTGTGATGTTGTGGTTCTCCTCTGCCTGATAGGAGGTCTGTGTCACATTCACTACAAATGTTCCTGTTGAGGAGACAGAGAGGGAAAGTGAGGAGCAGACACACTGACAACTTTAACATGGCAGCCTTTAAACTCCATCTACACATGTTTCTGTGGACAGTTTAGTGACGTCTCAGAGCTGCAGAGGCTCATCAACATCAACTGTTTGCTCACATGTGGCTACTTTAACTGATTCATTGAATCACAGTGTAATAAAGTGAAGCTGGAAACTAACCACAGACACAGTTGAGGCTGATGAGCAGCAGGATCCTGCAGATCATCTTCTCCCTGTGAGAGGAGACAGAGGTGAAGAGTCATGTGATCACAGTTCAGTCCTCACATGTACCACAACAAACATCTACAGTCTGTCTTTAGTCTTTACAATACTCCTCTGTCTTTATTATCCTGCTCATTACCTCAGGGACTTCCTGACCGGACACAGTCTTGATGCTAACGCTAAGCTGCTGTATTGTACTTCTGACACAAGATGGCACCAGTGGTTAAACTGTCCACCATCAGCATGAAACAACATGTGGATTCAGCTGCAAGCAACAACATGTAGCTGCCACATGAAAACACTGCAGAACTAGTGCTGCTGCTATAGACAGATGAAAGTTGTGTATCTGGAACATGGTGACATGTTGTCAGTGTTGTAACACTGATACATTAGAAACACATAAAGAGTGTCTCCATATAAAGTCATGAGACAACAACTGCAAATAAACACAAACAAGCTCATGTTGTTGTCAGATGTCAGTAACAATGCATCATATTTGATGACATGATTTTGTAGTAAAACGTGAATGAGTCCAGTTGAAACGTCCTGAAGAAGAAGAAAGCTGAAACATACAAAGTCAAAACAAGTTTGTTGATGATTGAACTTCACTAAATGTGCAGCAGAATAAAAGACAAACATGTTGAAATCCAGCGGCTGTTAGTAAAGTTCAGTAGAGACAATACAGAGTCAGTTATAGACCAACGACGACTCATCCCAATCCACATTCACATCACTGTCACACAGGACATCAGGAGCTCACAGCTGACTGTTTGACTACATATTGATGAATGAATGTGTTTAACTGTGTAGATGAAGGTGGAGGTGGATATCAACACTGACTGTTTAGTTTCATCAATAAAATCTTCTCACACACAAGATTTATACAAGTGGAAATGATGTTTCTGGTAGAAAGTCCCTCATACAGCTGACTGACTCATCTGACTTCAACAAACATGATTACTTACAGAGAGGAGCTTTTGTAGTCATCGGACAGTCAAGGTAGAGATCCTGAAGAAAAAGACAAACACTGTTTTAACAGCTCTCCCACCAACTTCATTGCATTGTGTTACTCTGACTGATGACCTGTTTGACAGCCGGGTTTAAATAGGGACGCTACAAGGCGGCGCAGCCTGAATGTCAGACAAGCTGTCTGCGTTACAGAAGATTTCAGGGTGTGATTCTTGACTCAGCGCCAGACAATTCATTATCTGATGGTTGACTTAAGCCATGATTCAAACTCGTCTGAGAGAGTCTGGTGACTTTCTCCACAGACAACAAGAAGCAGCTTATATTTTTACTGTTAACTGTTATTTTAAAATTTGACATGTTTACGAGAAAATGTCATTTTCTCAATTAAATTTAGTGTAAATGATGAAACCAGTTGAAACGAAAAAGTGGGTTAAACAGCTGCTGGGAGGTAAAAGAAAATAAAACTCTTCAGACAGGCTTTGACAGCGATGAGGCGACAAACTGACACTTTTTACAAGGAAACAAACATCTTAATGTTTTGTATTTACTGCCGAATTTACAAGAAAGCATCAATGATGTAGAATAAGTCGCAGTTGTTTCACAAAGTTTGTTAAGTTTCTCCTCATGCACCAACTCTTAAAATCACGTGATTTGTTAAGGGAGTCTGGTACACTGCCGTTACTGGTGACTTCATTACGTGGTCCATGTTTATGACTGTCAGCCACAAATTAAATGAATCAGGTGGGTCCTGCAGGTGGATTGGGTGTCAGCTCCTCTGCTGTTTATTAGCTACAAATGATCCACAAAGTTCATTAATTTAAAACAATCACATTATATTCAACCAAGTTTCTGGTTTGTTGGACATCTTACAGCTGAACTGTCTGGGGTCTGTTTATGAGTTTATGAAGTCCAATTTTCAGTTCAGAGTGTTAATTAGTCATAAACAAAGTTAAATGAGATAATAAATAAATAAATAATAGGTCATAAAATCATGTAGTTACATTTAAACATGAAGAAAAGTTCAGATCAAACTTCTTTCCATCAGGAGAAAAGTGGAGTGTTTCCCATCATGCACTGTGTTCTGTGGAGAGAAGAGAAACATCTGCAGCTGTCTGTATGATTGAATTCTGATGATTCAAACACATATAGATATATATGAGAGAAAAGTGGAGGTATACCAGCATAAATAACTGTGGTTTCACCTCCAACCTGCACAGGAAACTTTACACCAGAACACAGTCAAGTAGTCAGACTAGAAAAAGAGCAAAGTTATGGTTGGTATTAGCCCCATCAGAAAGGTGGTGGAAAGCAAAGGTGTGCCCAAAAAAGATTGCACTCTTATCAATGTGCCAGGTAGTGCTGTTATGAGTTGAGGATGATCCTCTCTACTAAATTACGTATGTACATTACTCTATTTACAAGAAAAGTAGTCTGAGCAGACTGTCTCTATTTTTAATTATGTTTGAAACATATTAAGGTGCCGCACATGTAAGTCCTTGAGGCCTGAACATGCCCGGCAAAGACAACATTCTAGGCAGAGTGAAGTACTTTGTTACAGTCTTTGTGCTTGTTGTCTCCTTCTATTTGTCCACATTGCATGTATACTTCTGGGTAAACATTGCTAAGGGTTCAGAGATTCCAACATGTGAATAGGAACAACCACTTCAACATGATCCCAAGAACAGGTTATTGTACAAAGCTGTCAGATTTTACTTGTAGGTGACTGAGTAGCCCTTCCCAGGTACCAATTCCATAGTCAGACTGGTCTGACTACTTGGCTGTGTTCTGGTTAAAGTTTCCTGCGCAGGTTCAGAGTGAAACTACAGTTGGTTTATATTGTTTGCTTCCCAGCTTCCTCTCGTATATATCGATATGTGTTTGAATCATCAGAATTCAATCATAAAGACAGCTGCAGATGTTTCTCTTCTCTCCACAGAACACAGTGCATGATGGGAAACACAAAGAAGTTTGATCTGAACTTTTCTTCATGTTTAAATGTAACTACATGATTTTATTTGACCTATTATTTTTTACCACTAGTCAAATTTACAAGAAGGCCCAAATAGGTAAGAATGTGTTGTAGACAGTGTTTCACAAAGTGTATACAGTTTCTCTCGACTTTTTAATGGAGTCTGGTGACTTTCTCCACAGACAACAAGAAGCAGCTTATATTAGTTACTGTTAACTGTTATTTTAAAATTTGACATGTTTACCAGAAAATGTCATTTTCTCAATTAAATTTGGTGTAAATGATGAAACCAGTTGAAACTAGCTGCCAGGGACTCATACAGTGGTGTTGTTTATGTGATACAAAAGCTCCTGAATTTCCATACAACCACTTAAAAATGTCCAATGATACGTAACAACAGTTTTCTGACAGAACTTGTACTTCAGCAGCGTTCACCCTCAGAAAATATGTTTCATATTTTTATTGGGTGCTGCTGTAAAACTCTGGTTAAACTTTACTGAAGTCGATGTTAAACTTCAAGAGAGTCGATGCTCGTGTCTGCAGTCAGTCTTTGTATGTGGAAGAACATTAGAAAACCTTCACATCAAACAGTGAGAGTACATCACAAGCAGAGGAAAACACAGATGGTCAATAAAGACAGTTCTTTGTGTCCTTCAGACCTCAAACACACAGATTCTGTACAGAGATGGTTCATGTGAGGAGTGTCCAGGGTCAAACACACCTCTTTTGACAGCTAACAGGAGTGTTTGATCACAATAATATCTCAAAGTAATGACCTGAACCAAAAACTGCAGGAAGAGAAGACAAAATATCTGAAGAGTTTCAGCAGCTGTACCTCAACATCACACCAGATGTATTAAAGAATAAAACATATTGATGATAAACATGTCACATTTTACAAATATAGTTAACAGTAACTAATATGATCTGCTTCTTGTGGTCTGTGGAGAAAGTCACCAGACTCCTTTAAAATGACGAGAGAAACTTTATAAACCTTGTGAAACGCTGTCTACAACACATTCTTAACTATGGGGGCCTTCTTGTTAGTTTTGCAAAAGTTACAGTGTCTATTTAAAGATTCCGTGTCTGTGAGTTGGAAATGGTTCTGTTGTTTTGTTAATTTGAGAGCCGCCGCCCAGTATTGTTTTACAAATACTTGACATCATCAGCTAGAGATGGGATTTTGAGGTGAGCCGGATCTTGGTGAGCCGTTCCTTTCAAAGAGCCGTTCAAAAAACTGGCTCATTTGACTGATTTTTATATTTATTAAATTTTAAGAAGCCAGCCTGGTGGTAACTCATTTTATCTTGGAAATAATCACTGGGAGGTTGATGGGGTGAGATTTGGAACAAAATAATACAAAATTAGATATCCCACCAATATCTGAGTTTGAATTATTCTGAAATATTGATTATAACCTCATTTGACATGTGTGGACTAGATTTTAAAGTCTGATCTGGATTCATTGTAAATATTCCACAAGGTTGCACCATATCACTCTGCTTTGACAGTGACATCACTATTGCCTGGGTCAGTTGGCTCTCTTCTCTTCTCACCTCTGCCACTTTCACTGTTGGGTGTTGTGTTTTCAAGTGTCTATGCAAATTATTTGTTGAACCGGACTTAAAAGAAATATGTTTCTGACAAATATTGCATTTTGCCTTACTGTCTTCCACAAGAGAAAAGTGCATCCAAATGCTGCTCCGTTTCCTTTGGCTCATTTTGTCCAAACAACGACGTCAGACACACGACAGACTGACTGTCCTCCTCCTAATTGAGACTGCTGCAGCTGCTCTGCTCTCCGAGGCAGGGGCAGTCACGTGTTTCTGTTTTTACGCAAAGGCAGCGTGCACAACTCAGGTGGCGTCATGCTACATTTGTATAACCAATAAGCACCGTGCAGCTGAGCTGAGCTCCTCCACATGTAACTTTTTTTCCCTCCTGTTCTCTGTCCCACTCAGGGGAGGAGCGAAGGAGGAGCTTTTGTTTGCATCTGCGTGAAACACACAGTGATATATAAAAAAAAAAAGAACGGTTCCCAGCTGTCACTCAGTTCCTATCGTTCAAAAGAATCAGTGTCGTTCGTGAACGTCACAACACTATGAATGTTTTGTTAATTTGAGAGCCGCCGCCCAGTATTGTTTTACAAATACCTGACATCATCAGCCAGCACCCTAAAGAGAAACTGAGAGGGACACAGACTTTGATCAACACCTTTACTTTGAGAGGGCCGGGTCTGAGCCAAGAGTCAGAAAACTGACACACAATCCTCAGGTGGTGAAAGTCTTAAGGTTTTAAGGGAGGAGTTAGCAGTTCACTCCTCGATGCATTAACCAACAGCACTGCCTAAAAACTGACCTTGTGGACCTTGCAGATGAGGCGTGACAGACCTGTCAGCTCAGGTCTCTTACACAGACCACTGTACTCTGTTGTCTCATCACAGTTTCATCCACACATGACTGATCACTTACAAGCTCATCTGTGTCAGCATTTAAGTTTCCTTCACAGCAGGATGACCTGCCACTCCTTCATGTGATGTGCTCAACACAAGGTCTCTGTTCACCACACGGTTCACACTCCCCTCACTGCAGTCCTCCATCAAGAAAACAGCCACCAGGAACACACTGGAGCTGCTCTCTGGACAGAAACAACTCAAGCAAACACATTTTTTTTTCATGTGTGAAACAGAGTGAAAAACTTTTTTTTTTTCACGAGTAAATTTTTTGAGTAAAAAAAAATTTCATCCGGTAAAAAAAATATTTTTTCACACATGAAAAAAATAATAATTTAGAATTTAGATAAAGGAGCACCAGAAAGAAAATTCTCCCTTGTCCCTCAGGGCTTCTGTACATTTACATTCTTTATGTTTTTTTTAATTACTAAACTGACACCAGAGGTAGTTTCAAAATCAAAGTCAGGCGACTAAATTAATTTGTCAGTTGTCATGGCTCTTGTAGTATACAGATATCATTATCATTGTATCATTACCATTTCGGAGAGCGCCCTCTTGTGTTCTAAACTATGACATCACCCCAGTTGTTTTGGCTCTTTGGAGCGATAAGAAGGCAGCAACACGTTTGTACTTCAGGTATTCTTTGTGGAACAGATGAAAGAAAGTCAACACCAAATAAAAGTTCTGACCTCATTTTATATTAAATTTAGTTTAGAGAGAATGAAGCACTCACGTACAGGATGTACAGGCCTACACAGTATAATCATACAACAACAGAACACACACAAATGAACACAATGAAATGTTAATGACTATGTGATATGATTAGATGTAAAGGTCTTATGTTTTGTCGATGTGTTATAATGACTTATGTTGATTAAACTAACCTTGGCTTGATTTTGATATCTCTGTAGGTGATCTCTTGATGTCATTTTTTATTTTTAGGGAGCAGTCAGCTTTGCACAAGAAATGAGATCATTTACCTTTGCAGTGCAGGAGGTGTGAACATGTCACAGTATGCAGCGGCCAAAGCCACAAGTGTAGTTATTTCTGTCTTGTGTAAAAGGGCATGAACATCAGATGGGCCATGCTTGCATGCATGAAGACGAAGTTGGATAAATATTCTCACATTTATGTGAGACGTTACTTCCCTATTTGCTGCGTTATTACGATGCGAAGTAAAACATTTTCTTACGTCACAGAGCGACAGTGTCTTTGCTGGATGTGAGGATGGAGCACACTTTGCTCGGTGTGCTCGGGTTGTTCTGTGAGTACATCTCTGACTTTCTAATGCTGTGACTTTCAGTGGCAGGTCATTTTGTACACATGATCTCTGTTGCTGATTTGGCTTTGGCACAATGCATGTACAGTATATAGTCTAAGATATTGTAATGAATATTTTTTGTGATTTCATTAATGGATCATTTTACTTTATATACTGTATTCCATCTGAAGAGTTTCTTTTACTTGTTTCTGCTCTCTGTAGCTCTGCAGTAGAATATCATCACAGAAATGTGTGATGCTGTTGATTGATAAGAAGTTGTTGTCACTGATGAAACTCCAGCCGGATTTTAAATGCTTATGTTTATTGTCTAATGAAGTTTTAATCTTTATTTCAGTGCTGAATACACTCCTCTACGGACATGCTGAAGGTGAGCAACTGTCTCTGCTTCCGCTTTTTATATATTTATAAAAAGTAGTCATTGATCTCCTACTTATCATCTACTGTATCACTCTTGATCACTTCCTGTTTTTCTTTTTTTCACATGGAAAGAAGTTGAGGTATAGCAAAGATCCCCTCGGGAGAAATCTAGTTTGGTTCAAAAAAATAAAAAGTTTTAACTATTTTGTAAAAACGTACCAAACTGAACAAGTACACGATATAAAATCATCTCAGAATATAAAACAAAAAATCACTTATTCACAGGTCATACATAAACACTTACTGATACATTGTGCTGGCTGCCACACAGAGATGCAGGAAGTCAGTCATAGTTGGGCGTACTGAGGACTCAGTCTATGTAATGACTTCATAGTAAATGGTGTGTGACATTCATGCCTTTTTGTATTAGTTTGAATGAAACTTGAATGAAACACCAACATATTATAGGTCAAAGTGGCCACATCAACTACAGTCAACAACAGCAAGGAGATGAAGAGGGAGGTAAATCCCCCAGTCTGCCTTATAAAATCGAGTTGTTGAGTTTGGAGACACTTTTTTCGCTGTTTCTGACAAATTCTTGAATATTTAGGCTTTCTTGTAAATTCAGCATTTAATACGGCCTCTTTTTAAGGGGCGCTGGAAACCCTAAGCACTCCTAGTTTCTGCATCCATGCTGCCACAGTGTTGTTTTTGGTAATACCTCTAAGAGCTGCCTTCATCAGAAATGGTTAAATACTTCACATACAGATGAGTGACAAGTTATTGATCAACATAAATTGTCTTGAAATTCTATTACTCTATATGTACATATGTATGTATGAGTAATAAAGTCACTCTTAACTGTATCCAGCAGCTCCATCAGGTGACTGTCACTACCACCAAGTCAACAGTACAACATGTTGATGTGATCATCATGTTTGTTGCTGTGCTGAAATGAACATAAACTCCATCTCGTTTCTACATTCTGAAACTTTAAATCCCATCCGACTCATGACATATATTTTATTTGATCTTTTTTTATTTCTTGAAAGTTTCTCCCTCAGAGAGCATGCAATATGAAGCTCAGTGCACATGTTTTAGCTTTGTAACAAAGTAACTGAATAGCAGCCAGTAATCAGATTACTGCATCTTTTGAAATATAATCACTCACACAGAACGAATGAACAGAGTAACTTCAAGGGTGGACGGATAATGCAGTTTAACACTCTTATCAACAAAAAGGGTTCATTTGACATTTGTTATGGAAACAAAATTAAAGAAAATATATATTTTGTATTTATATTTGTTGATTGATAAGAAAAAGGACATGATGTGGATTTAACTTTTTGGCATTTTTGTTTCCTCTCTGTGAATTCTTGAACATGAACAGGTCCAAACAAGGCTCTTGTGACTCTGCAGCCAAACTGGTCTGAAATATACTTTGGAGAGAGGATCACTCTCAGATGTGAGATCAAAGATGGAGGAGACACTGAGTGGGAGTATGAATGGAGAACAACCAGCTCAGAAAAACCTTCAAATCAGAATGAACACAGTATTAGATTTGTGACTGAATCCCACAGTGGAGACTACAGGTGTAAGGGCAGAAAGAAACATACGCAGCATTCTTCAACAGGTTGGAGTGATCCCATCAAACTGACAGTATCAGACGGTAAGTCACATCACATTTCTTTCAAAGTGAAGATTAAACAAGGCTGTTTTTGTTCATATATATTTTTAAAGTAAATCTTCAGTATGTATGATTTTGCAGAATGTATCTGATCCACTATCAATACATGTTTTCATTTGAAAAAATAATTTTCCAACAGGACCCCAGCCTGTCCTCACTGTGTCTCCATCATGGCTGAGTGCTGGAGCCTCAGTAACTCTGAACTGTGGTGTTAAAGATCCATCTGCAGGATGGAGGTTCTACTGGTATAAGATTGTTCCTGATCAATCAGACAACTTTCAATACTACAACCTTGAGCTGCTACCTGGCAGCAG
The DNA here is from genome assembly GCF_040436345.1 of Pagrus major. Lineage (NCBI taxonomy): Eukaryota > Metazoa > Chordata > Actinopteri > Spariformes > Sparidae > Pagrus > Pagrus major. The sequence goes on from NC_133236.1 coordinate 10,305,314, forward strand.
CAGTGGGACTGAACAGGATTCCTACATTGTTCATGGACAGACACACACAGCAGGATATATGTGCAGAGCTGAAAGAGGAGATCCAGTGTATTACTCTTATTACAGTGAACCTAAGTTTGTCTGGTCTGCAGGTCAGTGTGTTTCTATCTCTTAAGAAACAGATGTTATATCAGCTCTGTTCATCTTGTTTCTAAATGATGATAAAAATACAGTATCTTGAAAAAAAAGAACATTAATTTACTGTGGTCTTATGATCTTGTCTCTCTTGCTAAAGCTCAAGCTAAACTTCATGCTTTCCGCATTACTGGGTGGAATTGACTTGTTTCCTTCTGTCCTCACTCTTTAACATAAAACACAAAAAGAGAGATATGATATCTTGGCTAAAACTCTGCTCTCATTTGCAAAAAGTACATTTAGTCTGAATACTTAAGCTCTTCTTCTGTTTACAGCAGCTGTAGTCACTTGGTTGTCTATCATTTAAAATGTACTCAAAATGGTAGCAAGAGGTCAAAGTAGAAATCAGAATTTTACCAAAATACTTTGTTGCAATAAAAACAAAACAAAGCTAAGGACTATTTGAATTGAGGCATTTTATATCTGAAGATCTCTGTTCTCTGTTCGACCTCTTATCACATGTTGTTTTTCAGATATTCACTCATCAGCGTCTCTCACAGTGAGTCCTGACAGAGCTCAACACTTCACCTCTGACTCTGTCTCACTGAGCTGTGAGGGAAACTCTGCTGAGTGGATAGTGAGGAGGTCATCAACTGAGGACAGATACTGGTCACACCGCACCAACTGGGGGACAATGAATGGATCAACATGCAACATAAACATTTACAGCCTCAGTGATGCAGTGTACTGGTGTGAGTTTGGATCAGGAGAGTTCAGCAGCGCAGTCAACATCACTGTACAGAGTATGATTTCATTACATTTTGTTTTTCTTTGACTTATTATCTCAAACATCCCGTCGTGTGTTGAGGAGTACAGTACACTGACATGTTAAGAGTTCTGCCCAACACTCTGCTTCATGAGCTCTCCACTAATTAATTGTTTTCACTTAATAAACATAGTTAAGTATTTAATTACACTTTGATTTTACCCATGTATAGATATAGAATATAGATTTGTGGCTGATCTGATAGGTCCATGATCACCATTTAAAGTTCAGTGTGAAGGATTTAGTGATATTTAGCTGTGAGGTTTCAGATTCAACCAACTTAAAGGGTTCTTGAACAGTAAGACACACAGGGTGTATGAAGATGAAACGTCAGATTTTATGATCACTGTTACATCAATGAGAAAAGTCAAAGAAAATAACCCAGTATGTCTTTTCTCATCATTCTACATCCACTCATTCTCAAGTTCCTCGACCAGCTGATCTCTGACTGAAACCTGGTATTCTTTGACTGTTTAACAGATGGAGATATGATCCTGCTGAGCCCTGCCCGTCCTGTGGCTGAAGGAGATTCTGTTAGTCTGAGCTGCAGATTAAGAAGTCAAACATTTGGCTCCATTGTGTTTTTCTATCACAATGAAAAACTCATTCAAAGTGACAGCAGATGGGAGTTAAATATCTCTGCAGTGTCAAAGTCAGATGAAGGATTCTACAAGTGTCAACACTGGAGACAAGAGTCAGCACAGAGCTGGATGTCAGTTCAGGGTGAGTAGGATTAAAATATTCGCAGCATTTTCTTTTTTTGACTGGGAAAGAAATTCAGATGAATATTGTTTTCCTATTTATTCCAGCTGTGTCCAGGCCTGAAAGCTCTTCATTTCCTGTACTGTTGATTTTTGGGCTGGTTTGTGGAGTTGTTCTTGTTATTCCTCTGCTCGTTTTGTTTTACTACAGAGCATCCAAGGGTGAGACCTTCTTCTTCTATTATTACATGTTTTATAATTATTCAAATACACACACATACTCTGATCTCATGAGATAGAATAGCAGTATAACAACCATCTAACAACAAGTGTCCCTTTCACAGATTCATGCTTCGTCAGGTAGGTGCAACACTGTCTCATCTCATTTTGAACGTAACATCAACACATTTTTATGTTCCTATTTAAATCTACTGTATCTGATATGTGTTGTAGACCAGTCCAGTCTGAGAGCGCCAACGCAGATCGTGTGGACTACGAGAATGATCATTACTCCATTCTTCACCATGGTAAGCAGTTAAAATAATCTTTATTTTTTACAGATTATATTTTAAGTAGTCTAAAAAAATCTTAGTTTGTTTAATAAGTATTGTAAACTAACCTTGGCTTGATATTTATTTCTCTGTAGGTGATGTTTGTGTCTATGAAACAATCAGAGGCCCTCAAGAAGCTGAACATGGTACAGTTTATACCTTTTTATTCACCATGGAGCTGTTAGAAATACTAGAATAAGACACATTTAATTTAACTGTAAATGACTTATTGACAATCATTGAGCATATTTATTTGTCTGAAATGACATATTTTAGACTGAGTTACACATCTAACAGCAAATGTCTTTCACAGATTCATGCTTCGTCAGGTAGGTGCAACACTCTCTCATCTCATTTTGAACGTGACATCAACACATTTTTATGTTCCTATTTAAATCTACTGTATCTGATATGTGTTGTAGACCAGTCCAGTCTGAGAGCACCAACGCAGATCGTGTGGACTACGAGAATGATCATTACTCCATTCTTCACCATGGTAAGCAGTTAAAATAATCTTTATTTTTTACAGATTATATTTTAAGTAATCTAAAAAAATCTTAGTTTGTTTAATAAGTATTGTAAACTAACCTTGGCTTGATATTTATTTCTCTGTAGGTGATGTTTGTGTCTATGAAACAATCAGAGGCCCTCAAGAAGCTGAACATGGTACAGTTTATACCTTTTTATTCACCATGGAGCTGTTAGAAATACTAGAATAAGACAAATTTAATTTAACTGTAAATGACTTATTGACAATCATTGAGCATATTTATTTGTCTGAAATGACATATTTTAGACTGAGTTACACATCTAACAGCAAATGTCTTTCACAGATTCATGCTTCGTCAGGTAGGTGCAACACTCTCTCATCTCATTTTGAACGTAACATCAACACATTTTTATGTTCCTATTTAAATCTACTGTACCTGATATGTGTTGTAGACCAGTCCAGTCTGAGAGCGCCAACGCAGATCGTGTGGACTACGAGAATGATCATTACTCCGCTCTTCTCCACGGTAAGCAGTTAAACTACTATTATACAGTGGGGTCCAAAAGTCTGAGACCATTGAAAATCTCTAATATTGTCACGTGAACCTGGAAATAATCAGAAAGTGCTCAGAAAGTGTGAGTGACTCAAGGTTTCTAAAGGGGCAGTGCATGTAACAATATAAACTCTAAAACACTTGGCACAAACTAGATCAGTTGTATCCAAAGACAGATCCAAAGTGACCACACTGTGGGAGAAAGATGTCGTACATACCCTGTATAAAGATTAGGCCCGATAATGTATGGATGAGGGCACAGTGACGTCTGATCTATGAGTTTATATCTCTCATGGTCTTTGCAAACTTAGCAGTTGGAAGCTGCTGTAGAAATGTCTACAAAACGGATCTCTGACAAACCAAGGCTGTTGTTTATGTGAACTCATAGGATGGCCTTCGATCTATCTGCTGTAGCAGACTGACTGTCTTCTATGCATTTTCTTTCTATTCCTCACTAAGTCAGAGGTGAGAAGCTCTGCAGTAACTTCCCACTTATTTATTGTTAAACAGATAACCATGTATGGGAGGGCTGCTTCCTGAGCTTAGAGGATATAACCTGAAACTAGAGAAGGTTTGGGAGGATTAACTTGACAATGCACTGTGCAGACAGTTGTGCTGTTATTTTGTTCCTCCATGATCAGGTTTGTAAAAACTACAACGTAAGTCATCGGTGTCTCTGAGTTTTCTTCATCTCTCCTGATATTCCACAACACGCACCATCAGAAGATCAATAAATCAAGCTTCGTTCCCTGAAAGATAGAAAAGCAAATTCATCACAGATACAAAATTTGAAAAATACAAACACAAGAATCCAATCAGGTGAAGTCTGTCAAAGGAAAGCTGTCTTGTAGTTGTCTCGAGGACGATTAGCCGTTCCTAAACCACTTCTTAGTTGATGAAGCAGGTGTCAGGCGGGTTAAGAAATACCAGAATTCTTCAACGAATCAACTTTAACTCAAAGTGTTAAGCTGATATTATCATTTGCAATAAAAAATATTATTACATTCAAAATAAATACAAAACAGAAATGTTGCGTGGTCTCAGTCTTTTTGAGCCTATAAACACATTTTAAATGATCAAAACAATCTGAGGTCTCACATGATAGATTTGTTGTTTACAGTTAAAGTTGTTGAAGCCATTTTGCAGATTTACCTTATTGATTCACAATTATGTTGAGACATCATGCATTTTCTGATGCTGATCATGTGTTGGAATGTACTGTGTTGAGGTTTCTGTTTTGTTGGTATTATTATGATAATCATGATGAGCGGATGTCGGATAGTGTGACGTGATATGCCCTTTGATTTAGGGCAGGTGCACAGGTGTTCACAGGAGCAGAAGGGCAAACAATTTTCAACCGCACAACACGAAAGCCTTTGTCTGAAGCCGAATTTATTTATGATCATATCAGTCTGTTATCGTCATTCAATAAAGCCCAAATACGACACTGAGAGCCAAGTGCGCGTTGATTTACTGACCGCTCCTAACAAAAGTGATTAAACTAACCTCGGCTTGATTTTCATTTCTCTGTAGGTGATGTTTGTCTCTATGAAACAATCAGAGGCCGTCAAGAAGCTGAACATGGTACAGTTTATACCTTTTTATTCACCATGGAGCTGTTAGAAATACTAGAAGAAGACAATTAACTGTAAATGATTTATAATAATAATAATCAATAATATCACATATTCTTTTATTGATCGTAAAAACACTAAGAGTGAGTTCTTTATTGGGAGAGAGAGAGAGAAAGTGAGAGAAAGCTCGAAGAGCCCTACATGCAATTAAGAGAACATTTTATAATTTCCAAATTCCAGTCAAAATCTGTCTTAAAATATTTGATAGTGTCATCCAGCCCATTGCGCTGTACGGTAGTGAAGTCTGGGGGCCACTCAGTCATCAGAGCTATACCCGCTGGGACAAACATCCAACAGAGTCTTTACATGCAGAATTCTGCAGACACATTTTACATGTACACAGAAACACACCAACAAACGCATGTAGAGCAGAATTAGGCAGATACCCACTGATAATTAACATTCAAAAGAGAACGCTCAACTTTTTTAACCACCTGAAATCAGGCCCCCGAGACACCTTCCACTCCAAAGCCCTCCAAACTCAAGAGCTGAGCCCAGAAAAGAGTCCCCTATGTCAGCTGGTACTGAGGCTAACTGCCCCCTCTCAGACACAGTCTGACCAGCCTCACAACAACACTGCTCTCCAAACACCAATCAGAGTAAAGCAAATTATAACACAATGTAAAGAAACCTATCTGGAACATTGGAAAGAAGAAACTAAAAGCCAAAGTAGATCAGAATGTTATCTAGCCCTAAAAAGAGATTATGAATCAGCAGAATATCTCTCTACTTTCAGAGATAGAAAGCAGAGACCGATGCTCACCAAGTACAGGCTCAGTGACCACAAACTGACAATCCAAACAGGAAGACACAAACAATCATGGAAATCAATAGAAAACAGAATATGTGGTCACTGCTCGACAGGTGAGGTTGAGACAGAGATGCACTTTCTCCTACAATGTAAAACATTCAATGAAATGAGGAACATTTATTTTAACAAGTTCAACTCTGTAATCTCAGAGTTCAAAGAGCTGAATGACATCTCAAAATTAAAAATACTCCTGGGAGAAGGAGATAGGGCATATCTTGCTGCCCAATATGTGTCAACATGCCACAACCTGAGGGACAGTGAGTGACCGACACACACACACACACACACACACACACATACTGTATATATAATTAATGTAAATCAATCTTGGTGTTGTGTTTGTGTTGTTATTTGTTGTGTTCTGTCCAGGTGTTTGGACAGATGCTTTGGCAAAATTGTTGTTAAACTTTCATGCCAATAAAGCCCCATTGAATTGAATTGAATTGAATTGTGAGAGGGGGGGAGAGAGGGGAGGATAGGGAGATAGGGGGAGAGAAAGAGAGAGAGGGAGGGAGGGGGGGGGGGGGAGTAAGGACAGAGTGTCCTGACATCCACCTCAATCTCTTTTTTGTTTACTTTGCTTTTTCTTTCAGATCAATAAAGAAATCTGTATCAACTGAACCAATGGAACGGACGACAACATGAAAAACTACATCTGTGTACTTTCACACCTTTTATGTGATCACTGTGTGCAGCTGTGCTGTCCAAATAACAGACAGTATTTTGTAAAGTTAATCTAATAGCAGCTGATTTTATATAAATGTATCATATGGATTTAATCTTCTGTTGTATTTGGTATAAAGAGTTTAGATTATCACATATAACAATTGAAATGTTTTGTTGTTTACATCCGATATGTTCTGACACCTTTGTTGTTGTTTGTTGTTGCCTCGACACTCGGTACGAGGTGATAGTGCAACTTTAAAGTCAGCATCTTTTGTAGTTTCTGATTAAAAAGAGTTAAACATTTATAACATTTAATGTATTTTATGTGGGAAGAAAAATCCTGTTACACATACAAGCTTTCTTCTGTCATTTTAAAAACGGCTTGATATTCTCTATATTTTATGTTTTTATATATATATGTGTATTTTTAAAAGTTGGTTGACCATTTTTTGCATCAATAAACTTGTTCCAGCAATAAGCTGTCAACAGTGTTCCTCATAGATTCAGAGGGAACAAAGGGAATATAACTGTAGTTACTTCAATTTGAAAAGTCTCTTCATATTTGTGTCACTACTCACTCTTCATAATGTGTATCAGTGTCAAGCCCGTTCAGACATATGTTGTCCTGCATGTCAATCACCTTGTCTCAACATGATGCTTCATACTGTGGAATTGTTTTATATCTCATTTACATTTCTTTATGTTTTTTACTAAACTGGCACCAGATGTAGTTTCAAAATCAAAGTCAGGCGACTAAATGAAACCATTTTTGGGGGTTTGAACATTGTTTGGAACATTTAAAATAATATTAGCACAAAACTCAACAAAGTAAATGAAAAAGGTCTGGTCATTTTAGACATTTTAATGTAGAAATGTAACATATTATTACCTTGACATGTATTATACATATTACTATTACATCACCCCAGTTGTTTTGGCTCTTTGGAGCGATAAGAAAGCAGCAACATGTTTGTACTTCAGGTGTTCTTTGTGGAACAGATGAAAGAAAGACACCAAATAAAAGTTCTGACCTCATTTTATATCAAATTCAATTTGAGAGTATGAAGCACTCACATACAGGATGTACAGGCCTACACAGTATAATCACACAACAACAGAACACACAAATGAACACAATGAAATGTTAGTGAGTATATGATATGATTAGATGTAGTGGTCTTATGTTTCGTGGATGTGTTATAATGACTTATTCTTGCTGTCATTTTTTATTTTTAGTACGGAAGTCCTGAGGGGCGAGGGGGGATTTTTGTTCTGGTGCTCTTCTTTCTAAGTTCTAAAAATAAGTGACAAAGTTTGATGAGACGTCCTGTCAAAAATAATGGACAACATGTAGGTGAAGAACAACGTTTCCTCCATCAACTCACTACAATACACTGCCTCTAATGTTCTGTTTATAATGTGTACATACTGTAAATAAATCTATATTTACATGAGAGACGTTGTTTTGATTGTTCTGTAAGTCTTTTCATATCAGACACCCAGAAGATGTCAAGACCTCAAAGAGTTTATCAGCAACAAAGTTCATAATAATAAACTTTATTAACACTCAGAAACAGTTTCAAACTGACTTCCAGGCCACATTAATGAATAGAATATTAAAAGAAAGACAAGAAATTAATGTATGTGTTTTTATTGTATCCATTTGTCACAAGTCACATAATGAAAACTACAAATGGTAACAACATATCATATAAATGAAGTGAATCTGATATGAAATGTGTTCTACAGCATTTAAAGAGTTGATGAAAAAAGTTAAATATGAAAATCAAATCACTTGGCAATTAATTAAATCACTTACAACAGACGGAAATATGAAGACATAACTGTTTGAGACTTTAACTTGTGGAAAACAAAATCCACTTAATACAATGACTTTAAAGTGAAGAGTGCCCTCTGCTGACCTTTATCTTTAACACCAGCGTTAACAGATCACAGCTTTTCTTTCAAGCACACATACAGAGACAGAATGACAATCAGTAACAGACAGTAAATAACAAACACAAATCAAACAGCAGCACTTCATTTCAGTTTAAACTTCACATTACAACAAGAAAAGGTTAAAGCTCCACGAGAGAAAGTTAAATCTGATTATAAAATCTGGACAGACGATCAAAACTGAAAGATTCAAAGAAAACTTGATAAAAAACAAAAACAACACAAACAGAAAAAGTGAACATAATAAAATACATATAACAAAATACATAAAAGAAACAGTATATAAAGCGGTATCATGTATCATATTGTATATTTTCATACATGAAGAAAAATATCTTTATATCTAAAAAATCAACTGTTCTTACAAATACCACCTTTAAATGATGCCATGTTAATAAAAACAACTGCTCTCATATGAATGGATTTATTTACAATATGTTATTAAGATAACATAGATAAAGACATCACTTCCTCTGTGTCCTGTAACATCATACAACAAGCAGATCAGTTCAGCTGAAGCTTCATGACATCCTGCAGGAGTCCAGTACAGGAGAGATGAGATATGAATCATGATGTCATATTTTATTATGGATAAATACATCATGTAGAGAAATGAAAAGTATAAATGTGACATATATACAGCTGTAACTATACACTAGTGGTTGGAACTCATCACATGGAGCTTGGGGAAAAAAATCACAGAGTTGTTACACATGGTGTACGAGGTCGACATGTTTCAGTAAAGTAAACACAGAGCAGATTTCAGATCTGTCTAATAAGTGACAGAGTTTGATGAGACGTCCTGTCAAAATAATGAACAACATAAAGGTAAAGAACAACGTTTCCTCCATCAACTCCATTATTGTTTATCTCCTCTGACTCTTATATCCCATCCTCCATCGTTAAATCCTGCCTCCCTACAATCTCCCCATTAATCGCCATCATTATTAACTCCTCCCTCTCCTCTGGCTCCGTCCCCGAATCCCTCAAACTGGCCGCTGTCACCCCCATCCTCAAAAAACCCGGCCTGGATCCTGACATCATCTCAAACTTCCGTCCTATCTCAAACCTCCCTTTCCTGTCAAAGATTCTGGAACGTGTTGTCGCCTCACAAATCCAAACCGAGCACCGAAACCGCACCGAAACCGCTCTCCTTAAAATCACCAACGACCTCCTCCTCTCTGCGGCCACCTCAGTATACTCATCCTCCTTGACCTCACTGCAGCCTTCGACACCATCAACCACTCCATCCTCCTGTCCCGCCTACAAACATTTCTCAACATCACCGGCTCCGCTCTTTCCTGGCTCAAATCCTACCTCTCAGACAGACAACAGTTCATCCATGTCAACAACTGCTCCTCCTCCACTGTCCCCCTGCTTCAAGGCGTCCCCCAGGGCTCAGTGCTTGGTCCTCTCCTCTTCATCATTTATCTACTCCCCCTTGGCTCCATCATCCGTCGCCATGGTCTCCGTTTTCACTGCTATGCCGACGACATCCAACTCTACATCTCCACAAAATCCATCACCCCAGCCACCCCCTCTACCCTCACAAACTGCCTGTCCGAACTACAATCATGGCTGCAAAAAAACTTTCTCAAACTAAACTGTGACAAATCTGAAATCATACTCATCGGCCCAAAACCCCTCACCACATCGACCCAGAACTTCTCCCTCAGCTTTGACAACATCACCCTGTTTCCCTCTCCCTCCATCCGTAACCTTGGCATTATCCTGGACAGTACTCTTTCATTCGAACAGCACATCAGCCGCCTCACCCAAACTGCCTTCTTCCATCTAAAAAATATTGCCCGCCTCCGCCCACTACTCTCCTTCTCTGCAGCTGAGACTCTCATCCACGCATTTATCACTTCAAGACTTGACTACTGCAACAGCATCCTCTATGGTTCATCCTCCAAAGCCCTCAATAAACTTCAATACATCCAAAACTCTGCTGCCCGCCTCCTCATCCACACCCGCTCCCGTGAACATATCACCCCCGTACTCCAAAACCTTCACTGGCTCCCTGTCCCACACCGAATCAACTTCAAGCTCCTCCTACTCACCCATAAAGCCCTCCACAACCAGGCCCCTCCCTACCTCACGGACATGCTCCACCACCACACTCCTTCTCGAAACCTCAGATCCTCCGACGCTAACCTTCTCTCACCCCCCCTCAGGACCAAGCACCGTACCTGGGGGGACAGAGCCTTCTCCATTGTTGCCCCCTCCCTCTGGAATTCCCTCCCCAAACACATCCGCGACTGCCCAGACTCATCCACCTTCAAGTCATTACTCAAAACCCACCTCTTCAAATCCGCTTTCCATTTGCACCCGTAGCTGTTTGTTGTCCTCAACCTGTTCTCCCTAAAAACCTACACAGATCCATATCCTTCATACATTGTTCTTTTTTCTACATATTTCTCCTTTTATCGCACCATGCACTTGATTTTATACACCATGCACTTGATTTTATGTATTCTTATATGTATTCTATTCTTGTAAAGTGTCTTTGAGAGTTTTTAAAAGCGCTGTACAAATAAAATGTATTATTATTGTTATTATTATTATTATATCATGGACACTTACTGAACAACATGAAGGCGGGATGTGTTTTAACCGTCTCATTTACACTGTTGATCGAACTGTTTCCTCTGATCCTGCTGAGCTGGAGCTTTTCTTAAATCATCTGCTGGACTTATGTTAAATAAATATATAAAAAAAAGAACACAGCTACCACTGTTGCTGTCAGTCCCAGTGCACAGTAGAGGGCGATCATTCCCCAACTGACCCTGTTGGGTCTCTCAGGTGTGTCTGTGTTGGGTCTCTCAGGTTTGGGCCTTGCTGCTATAAAGAGACCAAACAACACAACAGCTGAAGTCGTGACATATTTCTCAGATACTGTGAGAATGAAGTGAAGGATTGTGGATTGTGGTCATCCTCAATACTTTTCTTCAGGTTCTTATTGATCCAAAAAAGCTGCTGAATTGAACCTGTTAATAAAGTTCTACTGACTTCTACTCAACCAACTTACCAGAGACGTTGAGCTGACATTCACCAAAGTCTGCACCATAGTTTGTCCTCACATCACACAGGTACCGGCCTGAGTCCTCAGTCCTGAGTCTGGACACATGAAGTCTGAGTCGTCCATCTCTGAGGACATCTTTGTCCAACTGGACTCGTCCTACAAACTGTTGATCCCGAGACTCTGGGACTTCAACACCTTCATTTAGACGAAACAGGACTGAGACTTTGTGATCAGTTATCATCTCACAGTGGATAAAAAGGGAGTTGGGGGAAGTGTCAGTTGTGGTTGTGAACATCCATTCCAGTGTGATGTTGTGGTTCTCCTCTGCCTGATAGGAGGTCTGTGTCACATTCACTACAAATGTTCCTGTTGAGGAGACAGAGAGGGAAAGTGAGGAGCAGACACACTGACAACTTTAACATGGCAGCCTTTAAACTCCATCTACACGTTTCTGTGGACAGTTTAGTGACGTCTCAGAGCTGCAGAGGCTCATCAACATCAACTGTTTGCTCACATGTGGGCTACTTTAACTGATTCATTGAATCACAGTGTAATAAAGTGAAGCTGGAAACTAACCACAGACACAGTTGAGGCTGATGAGCAGCAGGATCCTGCAGATCATCATATTTGATGACATGATTTTATAGTAAAAAGTGAATGAGTCCAGTTGAAACGCCCTGAAGAAGAAGAAAGCTGAAACATACAAAGTCAAAACAAGTTTGTTGATGATTGAACTTTACTAAATGTGCAGCAGAATAAAAGACAAACATGTTGAAATCCAGCGGCTGTTAGTAAAGTTCAGTAGAGACAAAACAGTCAGTTATAGACCAACGACGACTCATCCCAATCCACATTCACATCACTGTCACACAGGACATCAGGAGCTCACAGCTGACTGTTTGACTACATATTGATGAATGACTGTGTCTAACTGTGTAGATGAAGGTGGAGGTAAATATCAACACTGACTCCATTTAGTTCTGGTAGAATGTCCCTCATACAGCTGACTGACTCAACTGACTTCAACAAACATGATTACTTACAGTCAGAGATGAACTCCTGAAGTCTTTGGTCATTTGAGGAAGAATTCGTAAAGAGCTAGCAGATTAAAGTCATCTGGGTTAGGGGCCTTTTCGCTATCAGAGATGACAGATAATGATATAAGAAGCAACCAGCACTTTATCTGCTTCTGCCAGAAGACATCAGCTTTCGACAGAGACTCCTAGAGGTATTTGCAGACTTTAACACAACATGTAACCACATAGTTAAAAGCTGAACAGTAATGTTTGGCATATTCTACAGAGGACATGTTCAACTATGAGACACATGATGCCAAATTCACGGTTGTTTGTGTTTATTTGCAGTTGTTTTCTAATTTCTTTATATGTAGACACTGTTTATATGTGTTTCTAATGTATCAGTGTTACATGTTTACATCATTGACATTATGTCGTCACAACTCTACACTGTAGGACACCATGCAGCACTTGTTCAGTATTGTTCTCCACCAGTTGGAGCCGTTGTTGCTTCATAAGATGTCCACATACTTTTGGGCACTTTAGTGTTTTTATTATAAAGATAAATGATTTTCTGTTCTTTCACTTTAATCTGTTGAACCAAACAGCTGCTGGTGTATTTTTACTGACTTACCGTCAAAGCTGTTGGACTGAACTCTTCATCTTCACAGTTTAACCACTGGCGCCATCTTGTGTCAGAAGTACAATACAGCAGGTGTTTTTTTTAATGTAATTAAAATTTGGCCCATTCATGCTTATGGGGAAATTTTCAACTTTTGTTCTGCTGCTGCTTCAGCATACGTTCAGCTAGTAGTTCTACTACTACTGCTACTACTACTACAACTACTGCTACTACTACTACTACTACTACTACTGCTATTGCTACATAGGTCACTAACAGTGGACCGCGTCCCGAGTCCGGACCCAGACGCCGTCCTATACGGACCTGGACCTATACGAAATAAATTAAAAGTATTTAAAATTTTGACGGGGCGCTTTTATTTTGACCGGCGCAGCTTTACTGGTTTAGCGGATCAGGAAATCCACTGACCAATTGCATGCGAGTTAAGCCATCCCACGTGATGCTACTCAGCCAATCAAGAGAGGGAGAGGAGACAGAGAGAGATGAGTGAGCAAGCCACAAAGAAAAGTGAAATGTTAACATGTGCTAGCCCAGCTGGATGAAGCCATACCTAAGGTACCATGTGTAGGCTTAGCTGTAGATGAGCCCACTGATGTGTCTGACAATGCTCAGCTGTTAATTTATGTAAAGTTCTTCAACAAAGACCAGAAAGAGTTCTGTCTCTTTTTATAGTCTGAATGTGTTCTGGTGTAAAGTTTCCTGTGCAGGTTGAAGGTGAAACCAGTTATGTATGCTGGTATACCTCCAGCTTTCTCTCTTATATATCGATATGTGTTTGAAGCATCAGAATTAAATCATAAAGACAGAGCAAATGACAGGTACATGAGAACAGGGAGGAGCCAAGGACGTCATCACACACACACACACACACACACACACACACACACACACACACACACACACACAGAGCAAGGAACCCTGAAAGTGAAAGTATTCAGTCAGACCCCATTTTAAGACTACGCAGCAAAAGGAGAACAGCTGAAGTCTGAGGCAGGGTGAGTGTTAAAAACACATTTTAATTATTTACTGTGACTTTACTTACTGTGAGTCAGTTTTCTCCCTGTGGACTGTGGAGGAAAGAAATGTTGGAGTGAACTCAACAGTTTGATTCATCTGTGGACACAAAGTCCTGATTGGCTGAATAATACTCTTTAAACCTACAGTAACCCAAGAAAACAAGCACAGGTCTGAAGAAAACTGTCCAGGTGGACTTATGGCTGCTTTTATTATACTGTATAATGTGTGTGTGAAGGGGAGAGAGAGTGTGTGTTACTTCTTGCTCTCTCGGTCTTGTGTGACCCTTGAACGAACTTGTTTCCTGATTCTTGTGTCCTGAACTCACAGCTATTGTTTCACCTCTCAGACTGACTTCAGAGCAGAAGATGAGTGTTTGTGTGAAGGAGGAGGAGGACAGAGCAGAGTCTCCAGAATCCAGCTGTCTGTCTATGAAGAGTGACCAGTCCAAAAATCCTCCTATGAAGTTCAGTGATGAACCTGGACCATCAGACTCAAAGTAAGACAGCTGATACTTGTAGTGGAATTTCGGTTGCTTGACCATTCTGGAGAGATGAAGAAAACTCAGAGACACTGATGACTTAAGTTGAAGTAGTTTATATAACATGGCTACGGAGGAACACATAACAGTACAACTGTATGCACACTGTAATGCCAAATCAATTCCTCCCGAACTTTCTCTAGTGTTCAGGTTATATCCTCTCAGCTCAGGAACGTGGGAGACAGTCAGTCTGCTACCGCGGATAGGTCGAAGGCCATCCTATGAGTGGACATAAACAACAGCCTTGGTTTGCAGTGTTGGGGAAGTTACTTTGCAAGCATAGCTTGTAAAACTAGATGTAGTTCAGCCTGGCAGTAGTTTGAACAAACTACATTTCTACCCCTGGAGAAATGTAGTTTGTAAAACTACTGCTAAAAAAAGTAGCTTAAGCAACTACTTATACTCTTTATACTCATTTAACTCAGCGTTAAATAAATCAACATATGGTGTATATGAAACAAAATATAATAGCCTACAAAAAATTCACATGCCAGCAGAAATATGCCTCTCAACTCAAGTTTTATTTTTTAAAGAACAAAAGCTGACATTTTTGCTCAACATCACAGGAACTTCAGAGGCACTAACACTTAGGCACTAAAACTAGATGCCAGGGCAGAATCGCTTGTTGACACGACACATGAGCAGTCTCTCAAAGTTTTTATCAGACAGTCGGCTCCGTTTGGCACTAAAAACATCTTTGCACTGCCTTCCTTGGCACAAAGACCCACCCACTCTGTGAAGCATTTGAGTGCTGCCTGGGCAAGCCAGTTAGAGGCAGCGTTGGCTTAGCATGTCATGATGTGTTTCATGCCTTTTTTCAAAGAAAAATAAAATAAAATTTATATTGTATAGCTCTTTTTTTATTAAAAAAAATATTTCATGTTATTGGCCAAAATTGTAGTTTGTAAATTGAGTACTTAAACTACAAAAAATGACCCAAAAAGTAGTTGAAATACTTGATGCAGCACAAAATATTAATGTAGTTTAACTACCAGCAAGTTACAGCAAATTGTAGTTAAGCTAGGTAGTTCAACTGCATGTAGTTTAAGTCTCCCCAACACTGTTGGTTTGTCAGAGATTCGTTTTGTAAGGATATCTACAGCTGCTTCGAACTGCTAAGTTTGCAAGGACCATGTGAGATATGGACTTACAGATCAAGAGGTCGCTGTGGCCTCATCCATACATTATTTGGCCTGGTCTCCCAGCCTTTACATTGTGCACATCAGAAATCTTATCCTGTGGGGCCTCATAGATTTTTCTCCAACAATACTAACTCATTTATGTGACTTTTTTCAGTTCCCTCTCACAATGACATGTTTTGTTTATGTTGTGTTTGTATATTTCAACAACAATGTATTTGCTAACTAACTTTAACAAACCTTTTGGGAGTCATGACAGAGAGATTATTCGTCCCATCTTCCTCTTAGTGCTGTCAGTCATGTAAAAATGGACAGGAGGAGTTTGCTCCCTAAATTAATTTGTAATTAGACTTTTTTTCAAGGATTCATGTGATATAAATAAAAACATGTTGGTGTTTTCAGAGTTCAGTCCAATAGACAGAGAGCAGAGTCTCCAGTATCCAGCTGTCTGTCTATGAAGAGTGACCAGTCCAAAAATCCTCCTATGAAGTTCAGTAATGAACCTGGACCATCAGACTCAAAGTAAGTTACTGTTCTTACTGTAAACTGACGTGATGAAGATGATGCTTTGAGCATGAAGACAAAATGTTGTCTTAAAGAACTATTCCTGCAGATACTGTTTCAAACTGAGATGATCTTAATCTGGATTTAATAGCCACAAACTACTGATGGTATTTCTGGAGAACGTCTCTCTCTCTATTCTGTGCAGAGCAGGTAGAGGTACAGGAGGGATAGAGCGAGGGGAGATTGTCCACTTGTTAAACCATTACGAATGCTGTTGTTCTCTCACACTTACAAAATGCTAAAATGGGTCATCAGATATACTCCAGTGGCTGTTAATATACCTTGTTGGCCCACCGAAGTAAATGTGTGGGAAACACTACATAATGTGTACGTGAGTGAGAGGGTGTCGGTCTGCCACAAATACATGAACGTATGGGAAACCTCATCGGTGTGCACCTGTTGTGCATATTGATGAGCTAGTTTGTGGATCGACTTTATTGATGGTCTATGTTTATGAAGAACACAACCACAAAAAAATTAATCATGACATTGAAAACCAAATCCTACCAAACAAAACACCAAATGTTTTTTTTTTTTTTTCTTGGTTTGTTTTTCTTTGGGGAAGTTTTGAAATACATGTATGCCTTCATTTCATAGTTAAGAAGTTGTGTCATAGTTAAAAAGTCGTGTCATATTTAAAGAGTCATCTCTCATGGCTAAAAAGTCGTTTAATAGTTAAAAATGATTTTGTGGTTAAAAAGTCATGTCATAGTTAAAAAGTCATTTAATAGTTAAAAAGGATTTTGTGGTTAAAAAGTCATCTCATGGGTAAAAAGTCATCTCTCGTAGTTAACAAGTCATCTCATAGTTAAAAAGTCATTTCATAGTTAAAAATGATTTTGTGGTTAAAAAGTCATGTCATAGTTAAAAAGTCATTTCATAGTTAAAGAGTCGTGTCATATTTAAAAAGTCATCTCTCGTAGTTAACAAGTCATTCAATAGTTAAAAATGATTTTGTGGTTAAAAAGTCATCTCATGGTTAAAAAGTGTCATAGTTAAAAAGTCATTTCATAGTTAAAAAGTCATTTAATAGTTAGAAATGATTTTGTGGTTAAAAAGTCATCTCATGGGTAAAAAGTCATCTCTCGTAGTTAACAAGTCATCTCATAGTTAAGAAGTCATTTCATAGTTAAAAAGTCATTTCATAGTTAAAAATGATTTTGTGGTTAAAAAGTTGTTTCATAGTTAAAAAGTTGTGTCATAGTTAAAAGTTGTGTCATAGTTAAAAAAGTCAGCTCATAGTTAAAAAGTAATCTCATAGTTAAAGTCATCTCATAGTTAAAAAGTAATCTTTCCTAGTTAAAGTAATCTCATAGTTAAAGTCATCTCATAGTTAAAAAGTCATCTCATAGTTAAAAAAAGTAAAAAGTTGGGAAGTTTTGGGTGAACCAGGTTTTTATTTCAGAGATGCAGTCATTGAGGGAGGTGGGTGGGAGAGAGGATGAAGGTTTAGTGGTGAGGTAAAGCTGGGTGTCATCGGCATAGCAGTGGAAGTGAATGTTAAAGTTGCGGAAGATGTTGCCGAGGGGAAGGAGGTAGATGAAGAAGAGGAGGGGCCCCAGGACAGAGCCCTGGGGCACACCTGAGGTGACAGAGGAGGGGGTGGATTTGAGGGACTTGAGTTGGATGAATTGAGTGCGGCCAGAGAAGTAGGATGTGAACCAGTCCAGGGGAGTGTGGGTGATGCCAATGGAGGATAGCCTGCTGAGCAGGGTGGTGTGAGAGATGGTGTCAAAAGCTGCACTCACGTCGAGGAGGATGAGGATGGTGAGGAGTCCAGAGTCAGATGCCATAAGGAGGTCATTGGTGATTTTGATAAGTGCAGTTTCCGTGCTATGGAGTGGGCGGAAGCCGGACTGGAACTGTCATACAGATTATTGTGGGATAGGTGAGAATGGAGCTGGGAGGCAACTGTTGTCATAGTTAAAAAGTCATCTCATAGTTACAAAGTCATGTCATAGTTAAAAAGTCATCTCATAGTTAAAAAGGCGTGTCAGAGTTAAAAAGTCATCTCATAGTTAAAAAGGCATGTCAGAGTTAAAAAGTCATCTCATAGTTAAATAGGCGTGTCATAGTTAAAAAGTCATCTCATAGTTAAAAAGTCATCTCATAGTTAAAGAGTCATGTCAGAGTTAAAAAGTCATCTCATAGTTAAAAGGTCATCTCATAGTTAAAGAGTCATGTCAGAGTTAAAAAGTCATCTCATAGTTAAAAAGTCATCTCATAGTTAAAGAGTCATGTCAGAGTTAAAAAGACATCTCATAGTTAAAAAGTCGTCTCATAGTTAAAAAGTCATCTGTCAAAGTTAAAAAGTCATCTCAGTTAAAAAGTTATCTCATAGTTAAAAAGTCATGTCATAGTTAAAGGAACTTGGGGCAGGATCAAGAAATAAGACTCAATAGTGACACGACGGCCGTTGCGGCCGTTAGAGTAACTGCAGCCATCAGCCAAGCCGGTGCGGGAGCGCGCATGAACTCTTCACAGCAGTGCAGCCGATGCCTTATCCCCTACACACGAGAAAGTCTTGCTGTGTGTAGCGACACACAAGCGCGGCGATTTACCGTTACAGTCTGAAAGGCACAGGCGAAAGCAAAGACGGCTTATTGGGGGACAGAAATATCGTCTCTGATACGGGATTGCTTTGTGTAAGCAGCTAATGTCAATACACAGACACAAACAAACCGTTAGCCTGTGGCTACAGCCAGCTGCTAACGTCACCTCCCGGATAACAGGTTGGGCTTTTGGTCCCATATATAAAAGGGACATATTTCTAACTCTTCTCATAGTTAAAAAGTCGTGTCATAGTTAAAAGTCATCTCATGGTTAAAAGTCATAGTTAAAAGTCATGTCATGGTTAAAAGTCATGTCATAGTTAAAAGTCATGTCATAATGGTCGACCACAGTTATTGAGAACACTTTTAACTCCAGGTTCAAACTGACTAAACAGAAGAGTTGAAATAACACAAACAGCCATTTTTATTCCAGACTGAATGCTGAATTCAGTCAGAAAAGTAAAGACAGTTTTACTGTCCTCTGTCAGCTGATCTGAGCTTCTCAACAGTGTCAACCAATATTTTTAGAAACAATCAACAAATGGTTTTAGTTCTAAAGAAATGTCTTCACAGAGAGAAGAGGAGGCATGTTTCTGTGGAGGAGCAGCCGTCCTGCTGTGTTTCCTGTCAGGACATCCTGAAGGATCCAGTCTCTACCAGCTGTGGACACTGGTTCTGCAGACAGTGCATCACATACTTGGACCAGTCTGCTTCACCTGGACACTCCTCCTGTCCCCAGTGCGGGAAAAGATCCAGAACAAGAGCTGGACTGCAGACAGCCAGCCTGACCAGCACTGTACAAAGTAAGACTATATATCTGTCTGCTGATGTCTTCATGTCTGAACACACTACTTGTTGTTTTAATACATTTGTTATGTCACACATTAACCAATCAGAAAGCTGTTTGTTCTCTGTATGCATAGATGGAGATGGAGAAGTGTCAGACAGCAGCTTGAGACAAAACACCACTTTAAACAACAGTCCACATTAGCAAGATGAAATTGAAGTGCAGACTTTCAGCTTTAATTTGAGGGTATTTACCTAAAGTAATTGGACAATTGAGTCAAAAGCTGTTTCATGAGCAGTTGTGGGCTATTCCCTCGTTATTTCATCATCAATTAAGCAGGTAAAAGGTCTGGAGTTGATTTCAGGTGTGGCATTTTCATTTGGAAGCTGTTGCTGCAAATCTACAACCTGCAGTCTAAGGAGCTCTCAATGCAAGTGAAACAGGCCATCCTTAGGCTGTGAAAAAAGAAAAAATCCATCAGAGAGATAGCAGAGACATTAGGAGTGGCCAAATCAACAGTTTGGTACATTCTGAGTAAAAAGGAACGCACTGGTGAGCTCGGCAATACAAAAAGGCCCCGACAACCACGGAAGACAACAGCGGTTGATGATCGCAGGATCCTTTCCATGGTAAAGAAGAACCCCTTCACAACATCTAGTTAAGTGAAGAAGACTCTCCAGGAAGTAGGCGTATCATTATCCAAGTCTACTATAAAGAGAAGACTTCACGAGAGCAAATACAGAGGGTTCACCACAAAGTGCAACCATTCATAAGCTTCAAGAATAGAAAGGCCAGATTAGGTTTTGCCAGAACACATCTAAAAAAGCCAGCCCAGTTCTGGAACAGCGCTCTTTGGGCAGATGAAACTAAAATCAACCTGTACCAGAATGATGAGAAGAGAAAAGTATGGAGAAGGCTTGGAACGGCTCATGATCTGAAGCACACCACATCATCTGTAAAACATGGTGGAGGCAGCGTAATGGCATGGGCATGCATGGCTTCCAATGGCGCTGGGTCACTTGTGTTTATTGATGATATTACAGAAGACGGAAGCAGCCGCATGAATTCTGAAGTCTATAGGAACGTTCTGTCTGCTCACATTCAGCCAAATTCAGCAAAGTTGATTGGACGGCACTTGATTGGATTGCGAAAGCAACCCAGGAGTTTTTCAAGGCAAATAAGTGGAATATTCTACAATGGCCGAGTCAGTTACCTGATCTCAATCCGATCGAGCATGCATTCTGCTTGCTTAAGACAAAACTTAAAGGAATAGTTCACTCTAGAACAAAATTCAGTCATTATCGACTCACCCTCATGCTGATGAGATCTCCGGTGTAGTTTCTTATTCCTCAAAGTGCAGCTGGAGACCCGCGGGGGTACCCTCTGGCAACAATAATCCATATAAGGAGCGTCAATTGTGCCCTAGAGGAAAAGGTCCATAAAACTACACAAAAACTCTGTAATATTCCTCCATACTGCTCGTCCGCTGCAATCCAAGTGTCCTGAAGTGGCAACATCCAGAGTTTACTCGAAACGACGTCATTTAGTACATTTTTCTAACCTAAACAGTCACTATGCTATATCTGCCTGGAGGCACGCTCCGCATTCACGCGAGTCTCCCTCACAGCGTTTGCACTACTGAAGCCGCGCCAGACAAGACGGACGAGCAGTATGGAGGAATATTACAAAGTTTTTGTGTAGTTTTATGGACCTTTTCGTCTCGGGCACAATTGATGCTCGTTATATGGATTATTGTTGCCGGACAGTACCCCCGCGGGTCTCCAGCTGCACTTTGAGGAATAAGAAACTACACCGGACTTCTCATCAGCATGAGGGTGAGTCGATAATGACTGAATTTTGTTTTAGAGTGAACTATTCCTTTAAGGTAGAAAGACCTGCAAAGAAACAACAACTGAAGACAGCTGCAGTCAAGGCCTGGCCAAGCATCACAAAGGAGGAAACCCAGCGTTTAGTGATGTCCATGGGTTCCAGATTTCAGGCAGTCATCGCCTGCAAAGGACTTCTTAACAAAATATTAAGAATGAACATTTTATTTATGATTATATTAATTTGTCAAATTACTTTAGGTCCCTTGAAATGAGGGGACTATGTATGAAAATGTTTGCAATTCCTAAACACTTCCTTCAGTTATGATGTAAATACCCTCAAATTAAAGCTGAAAGTCTGCACTGCAATTTTATTTCAATTATTTCATTTCAAATCCATTGTGGTAGCATACAGGGCCAAAATTATGAAAATTGTGTCACTGTCCAAATATTTCCGGACCTTACTGTAGGTTCTTTGAATCGCTCTCAGTCTGGCCCCTCCTCTGGGGCTATTTAGCTTTGCGAGACCCTGCCAGGGGCTAATGCCCCCGACAACAGAGCTCCGAGGATCACAGGGACACACAAACCTCTCCACGACGTTAAGGTGGAAAGAAAGAAAAAGAAAACAACAAACATATTCTTATACTGATGGTTTTTAACTTGTAATGAAAAGACCATTGACTGCTGAATGTCAAATTGTATTTTTTGTCTTCCACTTTTTCTCCTTTTTCAGTGAATGTTGGTCTGCAGGAGGTTTTCCATGAACATAAGATCAGTCTGAGGAGGAGATGTGAACGTGTGACTGAAGGAAGTGATGAAACAGGAAGTGGAACCCTCCTTAACAAGATCTACACTGAGCTCTACATCACAGAGGGACAGAGTGAAGAGGTTAATACCCAACATGAGGTGAGCCAGCTTGAGACAGTTTCCAAGAAGAAGACCTTCAGTGAAAGTCCAATCAAGTGCTGCGACATCTTTAAAGCCTCACCTGACCAACAGAGACGCATCAGAGTCGTTCTGACGAACGGCATCGCTGGCATTGGAAAAACCTTCTCGGTGCAGAAGTTCACTCTGGACTGGGCAGAGGGCTCTGAAAACCAAGATGTCAGTCTGCTGGTTCTGCTTTCGTTCAGGGAGCTGAACCTGATCAGAGATGAGCAGTACAGTCTTCTCAGGCTGCTCCATGTTTTCCATCCAACATTACAGAAGGTGACAGCAGAGAAGCTCGCTGTCTGTAAACTTCTGTTCATCTTTGACGGCCTGGATGAAAGCAGACTTTCACTGGATTTCAAGAACAAAGAGGTCGTGTCTGATGTCACACAGAAGTCATCAGTCAGCGTGCTGCTGACAAACCTCATCGAGGGGAATCTGCTTCCCTCGTCCCTCGTCTGGATAACTTCCCGACCTGCAGCAGCCAATCAGATCCCTCCTTCACGTGTTGACAGGGTAATAGAAGTAGGAGGCTTCACTGACGCCCAGAAGGAGGAGTACTTCAGGAGGAGGTTCAGTGATGAAGATCTGTCCAGCAGAATCATCTCACACATCAAGACCTCCAGGAGCCTCCACATCATGTGTCTGATCCCAGTCTTCTGCTGGATCACTGCTACAGTTCTGGACCACATGTTGACTACAGACCAGAGAGGAGAGCTGCCCAAGACCCTGACTGACATGTACTCACACTTCCTGCTCATTCAGACAAAGAGGAAGAAGCAGAAGTACGATGAGGGACGTGAGACGAGTCCACAGGAGCTGACGAAGGCTGACAGGGAAGTTCTTCTGAAGCTGGGGAGGCTGGCGTTTGAACATCTGGAGGAAGGAAACATCATGTTCTACCAAGAAGACCTGGAGCGGTGTGGTCTTAATGTCACAGAGGCCTCGGTGTACTCAGGAGTTTGTACAGAGATTTTCAGAAGAGAGAGTGTGATCTTCCAGAAAACAGTCTACTGCTTTGTTCATCTGAGCGTTCAGGAGTTTCTGGCTGCAGTCTACAAGTTCCACTGTTACACCAACAGGAACACAGAGGAGGACTTCCTGGGAGGACATGAGGAGGATGATCAGGATGAGGATGAAGAGAACGTCTTGAGAGGTCGGAGGTATAAAAACAGTGACTCTTCCCTGGATGACTTCCTGAGGAGTGCCATGCAGAAATCCCTCAAAAGTAAAAATGGTCACCTGGACCTGTTTGTTCGCTTCCTTCATGGCCTCTCTCTGACGTCCAACCAGAGACTCTTAGCAGGCCTGTTGGGTCAGACAGACAACAGTCCAGAAATCATCCAGAGAGCCATCAACAACCTGAAGGAGATGAACAGTGATAAGATCTCTCCTGACAGAACCATCAACATCTTCCACTGTCTGACGGAGATGAACGACCACTCAGTCCATCAGGAGATCCAAGACTTCCTGAAGTCAGAGAACAGATCAGAGAGGGAACTCTCTGAGATCCACTGCTCAGCTCTGGCCTACATGCTGCAGATGTCAGAGGAGGTTCTGGATGAGTTGGACACACAGAACTACAACACATCACAACAGGGAAAACAGAGACTGATTCCAGCTGTGAGGAACTGTAGAAAGGCTCGGTAAGTCCAGATGTGATTAACATTAAAAATCGCGGTAAAGCTGAAGCCTTCATTATTAAAGACAAAAACACTTTACACACATGCATTATATAAAACCTCAACACGATACATGTTTTCCTGAACAAGTATGAAACCTGCTGATTGAATCGATTATCATCACCAAGCTCAGAGATGAAATGACATGTAGTCGTCTACTTTCCAAAACATTTACTTCAGCCAGGTGAACTCCACCTGAGACAAATGATTACCCATCAAATGATAATAACTCAATCTTTAGTACTAATTATACTATTGATGCAGTAGAAGACGTTGAATTAATTTAATGGGAGGTGAAAAGCAGACGGAGTGACAGAATAAAATGCATCAAAGAACAAAATCCACACAAACACATGACTGAGGTAAACACATACGAGTGCAGTGAATTTACATAAAGCTTAATGAATATAAATCAACTCAATTCTGACAAGTTTACATTACAGTCATTTGGACACTTTTGGCCTAAACATCAATTTGCGGTTCATGTTGCTCAAGGACACTCGGGGAGGTTCATTTATTTATTTATTTTCTTGATATAATACTTTTTGATTTAACACTTTTCAATTCTATTTCAATTCAATTTCCCCACTTGCGGGACAAATAAAGGAATTCTGATTCTGATTCTGATTAAAAGCAGTTACAAAGTGCTGTACACACATTAAACAGCAAAACAATGAAAGAGTCACAAGAAAAAGCAAGTTTTACCCCGACAATTACAAATATAAATATAAAGACAACAGAATGAATAAAACAAACCAAAATCAAACATCAAGATAAAAACATCCACATCAGGGGTTAAAAGCAGCTTTATTCAAGTGTGTTTTGGGGGGTGATATAAAATGAGGCACCAGTTCAGCCCTCTGATCTCCTCAGGCAAGGAAAGTCTGGGGCCTCGTGGACAGAAGGAGCTCAAGTTTTAAACCTCAAACCTTGTGATCAATGACTGACCAGCTCAGGCTGACCAACTGACCACCTGTGCTTTGTGATGCAAAATGTATGAATCTGTTTTGTCAATAAAGTGTCACATTTTATTGTTTTTAATGTTCTATTATCTGTCATCACAGATTTAATGACTGTGGACTCTCAGAGAGTCACTGTGAAGTCGTGGCCTCAGCTCTGAAGTCCAACCCCTCCCATCTGACAGAGCTGGACCTGAGTGAAAACCAGCTGCAGGATTCAGGAGTGAAGCTTCTCTCTGCTGGACTGGAGAGTCCAAACTGTCGACTGGAGACTCTGGGGTCAGTTCACGTGTTTCTGTGTATCTATAGAATTACATTAATTTGCATTTTTTCGCTCTCTCTCTTTTGCTCGACCAGACATTCTCTACACACAGCACACACGTGTGGTTGTTTATCACAACAAGGAAACTAGCTTTACTTGAGAAAGGCTGCAGGCAGCGAGACAGAAGACTGCTGAAAAGGTAGAAAGTGAAATGTTACTTCAGAGCGTGGAGGACGAGACGACTCTGGCTGTTCTGACTGAACAATCAGTGGTCTGCAGTGTGTTAACTCCACCTTTTAGCATGGGATCAGTGTGCATCAGTGAAGCTAAAAGTGTTCATAGCTGTTTCAGACAGCCAAAGGTGGAGCGAAGAGCTGCTGGAGGCTCAACAATGGTTTAAATATGGAGGTAACTTCTCACATGTTCTCTCCTGGAAGACATTCGTAGTGTTTCACTCAGTTCATATTTCAAAGTGACAGAAATAGTTGTGTAACAAATGAAAAAAGAGCTGAGAGAGAAGTTCAAACCTGGGCTCTATCTCACCTCCACTCAGCTCACCAATCACAGAGTGAGGAAGGTGTTAATGTTTGATTGTCAGTTTTGTAAAGTGACAGAAATTGTTGGACACAGACCCCCTAATCTGACATCAGAAAGGTGATCTAAACTCTGATTCAACACACTGCACACACACTGAATGTGTGAAGCTCTGAAGACAAACTTTAATAACAATGAAAATATTACACTGCTGATGAATTATGTGTGACACAATTATTTCACACATACTGTTGTTGTTCTCACATGTTTAAATCCATATTAATATTTATTTTAAACCGTGGTTAATACTTTGAAAACATTATTCCAAACTGTTTAAATCTTAGTTTTCATGTCATCAGTTCTGAAGGGGATTTGACCACATAGATTCTGTCCTGATTCACACTGAGCATCTTGTTCTGCTTCATATTAAAACATATCTAATATATTATCAAAAATTCAACACTGTTTTATTCTCTATCAACCTCTTCATCATTGATTTGCACTTTTCCTTCTTGCTTCTGAAAATAAAAACACAAACGTTGTGTTTTCTTCTCCACACAAACATGTGTTTGTTCAAAACATTTATGATGATATGTGACGTCTGTACTGACTGAAAAACTTCAACTCAGGATGACTTTTATCTTAAAGCTCCTGTTGGTGAGATAGTTGATTTTTGAGTCTCGTTCCCAACCCGTCAAATACTGACACTTTGGGATGGCGGCCGACCCGACCTACAATCCCAAAGCGTCAGTATTTGACGAGTTGGGAACGAGACTCAAATTCAACTATCTTAATAACAGGAGCTTTAAATAGTAGAATCAAATGTTAAATCAGTTTCTGTGGGGTTTTATTTGGCTGCACAACATGAGTTTGTATAGATGGAGCCTCTGGTGGAGCTGCAGAGTTTAAGAGGTGACATCACTACATCTTTATCGAAGCAGCAGCACGTTGTCATTAATATTAATGAGAGCTCTGTTTCACTTTGTGTATTTGACAGTGTTGAACCTGCAACCTGTTGGGTTCAGGTGTTTGGAGTTTCATTTTCTAAACGTCTACATTCTGAACCTTCTTCAGCTCTGAACAGATTATTAAACACTGAATGATTTCAAGCAGGAACATTGTCTTTTAAAGTTACATCATTTATTCTTTATTCAGATTGTGGAACTGCAGTTTGTCAGAGATCAGCTGTGCTTCTCTGGCCTCAGCTCTGAAGTCCAACCCCTCCCATCTGAGAGAGCTGGAGCTGGGTGGAAACAAGCTGCAGGATTCAGGAGTGAAGCTTCTCTCTGCTGGACTGGAGAGTCCGAACTGTCGACTGGAGACTCTGAGGTCAGTTCATGTGTTTCTGTGTATCTATAAAATTTAATTAATTTGCATTTTTTCGCTCTCTCTCTTTTGCTCGACCACACATTCTCTACACACAGCACACACGTGTGGTTGTTTATCACAACAAGGAAACTAGCTTTACTTGAGAAAGGCTGCAGGCAGCGAGACAGAAGACTGCTGAAAAGGTAGAAAGTGAAATGTTACTTCAGAGCGTGGAGGACGAGACGACTCTGGCTGTTCTGACTGACTAATCAGTGGTCTGCAGTGTGTTAACTCCACCTTTTAGCATGGGATCAGTGTGCATCAGTGAAGCTAAAAGTGTTCATAGCTGTTTCAGACAGCCAAAGGTGGAGCGAAGAGCTGCTGGAGGCTCAACAATGGTTTAAATATGGAGGTAACTTCTCACATGTTCTCTCCTGGAAGACATTCGTAGTGTTTCACTCAGTTCATATTTCAAAGTGACAGCACAATAGTTGTGTCACAAATGAAAAAAGAGCTGAGAGAGAAGTTCAAACCTGGGCTCTATCTCACCTCCACTCAGCTCACCAATCACAGAGTGAGGAAGGTGTTAATGTTTGTTTGTCAGTTTTGTAAAGTGACAGAAATTGTTGGACACAGACCCCCTAATCTGACATCAGAAAGGTGATCTAGACTCTGATTCAACACACTGCACACACACTGAATGTGTGAAACTCTGAAGACAAACTTTAATAACAATGAAAATATTACACTGCTGATGAATTATGTGTGACACAATTATACGTCTACATTCTGAACCTTCTTCAGCTCTGAACAGATTATTAAACACTGAATGATTTCAAGCAGGAACATTGTCTTTTAAAGTTACATCATTTATTCTTTATTCAGATTGTGGAACTGCAGTTTGTCAGAGATCAGCTGTGCTTCTCTGGCCCCAGCTCTGAAGTCCAACCCCTCCCATCTGAGAGAGCTGGAGCTGAGTCACAACAAGCTGCAGGATTCAGGAGTGAAGCTTCTCTCTGCTGGACTGGAGAGTCCGAACTGTCGACTGGAGACTCTGAGGTCAGACACCATTTTTTACTTCTGTGCTCAGATTAATATGATGTGAAAGTTGTGTTGACACTAAACTGCAGACATCTGATATTATACTGAGCCACACTATCTTAATGCTAACATCTGTTTTCTTCTTCTGTGGTTTAGTCCATTGACTGTGGCAGAGCTGCACATGTAAAACCTTCATATAACAATATGAATAATTCACTCTGAACATCCTCAACTATTGATTTTCATCTTAGATTCCAAATTGTGTTTTTTAAAATGTTTTTTAAAGTGATGAGAAAAATACATACTACAATGAAAAGTTAAATAATCTCTATTTTAACTATCAGACAACAACAAATTGTCTTTTTACAACATTTTAATGAAGCTTTGTGATGTTTATACTGACTGAATATTTAAATTGTGAAGTTATATCATTTATTCTTTATTCAGATTGGAGAAGTGCAGTTTGTCAGAGATCAGCTGTGCTTCTCTGGCCTCAGCTCTGAAGTCCAACCCCTCCCATCTGAGAGAGCTGGACCTGAGAGGAAACAACCTGCAGGATTCAGACGTGAAGCTGCTGTCTGAACTTGTGGAGAGTCCAGACTGTAGACTGGAGACTCTGAGGTCAGTAGAGAGTTGGAGTCAGTCCATGCTGGTTTCAGCAGTATTGTAATAAACACAGTCAGTATCAGAGTAAAGATCCAGCATTTCCTGCTTTCCTCAGTGAAGCTGTGAGAGGAGAACGGTGACAGGACAGAAAGAGATAGAGGGGGAACAGTCAGCCAGTCAGATGAGCCAGAAGCTTGTTGTGATCATGTGTTGGAGTTGAAGTGAAGACGACTGTTGTTGTTGTGTTCATGTCTTCAGGAAGTAAAGCTGGTTCACAGTTGACAGCATCACAGGATGTGTAGAGACAGCGGTCCTCATCCATCAAACTGTTGTAGCATCAAATCTTTGTTCTCTCATTTCAACACTAAAAAACTGATCAGTCCATATTTGTCACAGCTCGCAGGTCTGTGAGCTTCACTCCAACACGTTAACATGAGAGCTGAAAGGAAGCTGGCTACGCTACACAGCCGCACCACTTGTGGTCTGAACAGGACTGAAGTCCTGCTGGTCTTTATATCACTGACTGACAGCTGATGGAGGGAGTCTCTGTAAACTACTGTCTCTCTGCTTCTCTCATCAGGAGGTGATCTTTGTCAGAGTGAGTGATGAGAAAGGTGGAGGTTTTGAGAGGATCAGCTGTGTCCTGATGATCCAGAGAAGTTGGAGCAGCACCATCAGCTGGTGGGTGGAGAGGCTCTGACTGGGCGGAGAGGAGAGCTTTATCCAGCAGTGACTGACAGACCAATCACAACACGTGGAGATGACTGTCAGTGCTGCAGTGTGAACTGCGATCCCTGTGTTCCTCTGGATGTGACAGAGTGTCATCAGTGTATCTGGACTGCTCTGCTGCTGTTCTGTCCTTTTACACAGTCTCTGCAGACACACTGACACTCCTCCACTCCTTCTGCTCCACACTCAGACACCTCCTCCACCTGGAACCTGGACCTGGACCAGAGTCTGGATTCAGGTTTTCTGTTTTTTGATTCACTCAGATACCCTGAACACAAAGTGACTCTGCAGTGTCAACAGAGCTGAGATCCCTACACACCTGCCATACACCATCGGCAAGTAACAGGACATTATTCAAGATTCAAGATTCAAAGATTTATTCGTCACATGCAATTGTACAAGTACAGCAGCAGTGAAATGAAATTGCAACAACTCCGTTTACTGTGCAAAAAAATAGTGCAGCCAGAAAATAAAACTGAAAAGAGAATAAAATAAAAGACTTAAATTTAAATAGAAAAAATAAAATAAAATAATATAAATATATATATACATATTATAAACAAAAAGACAAAAAGTATTTAAAGAAAGAACCGTGTGCCAAGTAGCAGGGTGTGTATGCATGTGTGTGATATATGGTGTGTGCTGAGTGTGTGTTATGTTGGTTTATAAGAGTTTATTGTCTGAATGGCCTGAGGGAATATGCTCCTCCTCAGATGCTTAGTCCTGGCCATGACACTGCGTAGGCGCTTGCCAGAAGGCAGCTTCACAAACAGTTCATAGTTGGGGTGGTGAATGTCCGTCATGATCCTGGTCGCTCTGGACCTGCACCGCCTGGCGTAAATGTCCTGAAGGCAGGGCAATGCAGTTCTAGTGATGCGCTCAGCACATCAGATCACTCTATGGAGAGATACCTATACCTAGTCCTAACAGTGATTAAGAAAAATATAAGAGCTCTGCTATTAGTGTATTGTGTTTATCAGATGTCTAATAATTGTCGTCATTCACATGTTGTAGCCAATTTTGATGTGTGAATATGTTATGTTGTGTATGTTTTTGGTGAGTCATGTAAATAGCAGTGTTGCTCGTCCACCTGCGCACCAGGGGGCATAGACAGGGAATCACGGTGGTAATGTAGTCTATATAGGGGAGGCACTGGTGAACAGGTGGAGGGGAATTCGGATCACGGAGGCCACACAGTTTTTTCAACCGTTCGTTTGTGTGTGTGTTTGTCCGAGATGCTTTCTGTTATATCATAACGTTAGTCTTTTTGGTTTTCTTTCATATTTACAAGTTGGTTTCAGTTCAGTCATTCAGCACAGCCCGTTTTCTGTAAATATTTTTTCTCTGCCTAAAAGATTAGATTGCCACTACAACATATACATATGTATACACAAACATGTTATTATATCTTACAATTTAAATCTGTATCTTTTAGAAAAATAATGACAGCCTTGTAACATTCCCTCATTTTGTCACTCATCCTTAAAATCCCTTCCAAACTCCATCTCCGCCCTACTTCATATATCCTACTATGTAATTCATTGCGCTCTACATCATATTTGCTACATTTCATAACATGTTCAACATTTTCAGAAACCTTACAAACATCACACTTATCCAACACACACTTTGCCATTAAATAAAGACTTGATTTTAATCCTGTGTGTCTTAGTCTTGAAATAATCACTTCCTCTCTTCTGCACTTTCCTTTAAAATCCTTCATGTTAACCGATTTCTGAATGTTGTAGTAGTCCCAGCAATCATTTATCACCTTAGTTGCAGGTTGTTCCTCTCCAAATTGAACCAGTGACCTTCTGGTAAGAAGACGCTGGTTCTACCCCTGAGCCACAGTCGCCTGTTGGTGTCAGGGGGCAGTGTAGCCAATAGTTCGAAAGAGAGACGACCACAGGACAAGAGGAAGAAGTTTTAAAAGTTGGTGAGAAGTTTTTAACATCTGTATGATGTTACTTCACCCTGGCACAGAGACAAACACTACAGAACAGCTGAGAGGAGATTGGACGGGAATTAAACGCGTGCAAGGCCTCAGAGTGGCGCCCTCTAGTGGTTGTATTACTTAACATCCATACCAACGTGAAGGGCATGTGTGGACAGCGACTGTTATATCATTTGAAATTGACAAGTCTTTTTTCATATGTAAAGGGAGAATAAATAAGCTTTGAGTAGTTTTGTTATTTGATCCAATGAATGTGCACATTTTTGCACATAAAAGGCAAAAATACAATATTGTTCATCCGTTGTGTAAATCTACAGTCATTTAAAGTGTACACAGGTTAAACTAGTGTGAACTAGTGTAAAGTCTGTGGTTCTCTCTGTTTTTCTGTGTCACCTGCTCACTGTTCAATGACACAATTGTTGTTCATTCACTTTATCCTGAATCTTGGAGGTTGATGTCAGAATGCTGAAGTCTGCACTTTAAGGATCTTTCTCATCAATGCTGGATCATATTTCTGTGTACTTGTTCTTTTTTCCTGCCTTTCTTATACTAAGTGTCACGGTCCTGTCATTTTTGTTTCTCTGGTTTTTGGATTGTTCAGCTTTCGTTCAATGACGCTTGCTTTTTTTCCTTATCCTCCCTGCCTCCCTTGTGTTTCTGTGTTTGGGTCCTCACCTTTTCTCAAACTGTGACACTAAGTCTCACTGACATAAATGTGGTGGATCAAATGTTTCAAGTGTAACGGGACTTTCAGACAGAATGGGTCAGTGGCACCGCTGTGCTCCGAAACACATTATTTCACGTTATGAAAGAAAAACACATCTGTTGTCAGGCTGGAGGCTACTACATTTTTTTAAAGGAGTTTCTGATCTTAAGACATAGAAGAAATTTTTCCACATTTTTAGAAGCGAATAATCCGTCAAATCACACGTGAACATAAAAATCCTCCAAGTCAGAAATAAGTGGTGTTCACTGGACAGTGACGATGTTCAAATGATCTCATTAAAGGCATAATTAGAAGTTGGTCGTTAAATATTTCATTGGTATAAATACAATTTAAAGAGAGAAAGTGTGAGGTGTTAAAAGCAGCTGATTCAGGTTTCAGGAAGCAGGGAAATCAGCAGGATAGATGAGGCAACAGCGCCCTCTTATGTTCATACAATAAGATGAGAGGTGACTCGTGTGTCTAACAGCAGCCTCTTTAAAGGAATAGTTCACTCTAGAACTAAATTCAGCCATTATCGACTCACCCTCATACTGATGAGATCTCCGGTGTAGTTTCTTATTCCTCAAAGTGCAGCTGGAGACCCGCGGGGGTACCGTCCGGCAACAATAATCCATATAACGAGCGTCAATTGTGCCCGAGACGAAAAGATCCATAAAACTACACAAAAACTTTGTAATATTCCTCCATACTGCTTGTCCGCTGCAATCCAAGTGTCCTGAAGTGGCGACATCCAGAGTTTACTCGAAACAACGTCATTTAGTACATTTTTCTAGCCTAAACAGTCACTATGCTATATCTGCCTGGAGGCACGCTCCGCGTTCACGCGAGTCTCCCTCACAGCGTTTGCACTACGGAAGCCGCGCCAGACAAGATGAACGAGACTCGCGATAGATACACACCGGTGTGTTGCTCGGTCGCTTTTCGTAATTTTGTTTTAGAGTGAACTATTCCTTTAAATCAATAGTATCTCTGCAGACTTGGAGGCTGCAGATTCAGACCCGCAGTTTTTGCGACAGTGCCACCTACTGGGAGGAGTATGTGCCTGCAGTACCGGAGGCTGCAGTTTCAGGACATTTCGGCGACAGCGCCACCTATCGAACTGGATGACAGCAAAATACTACTTCCTGTCTAACTATGGTATTAAAGGTTTATTCCACCCAAATGCTAAAATAATTGTGATTCATGATATTATACCAATATCATCAAAATATCTAACTATAATATTGAAGGTTTATTCCACCCAAATGCCAAAATAATTGTTTTATTATTAAAGGTTGATTCCACCCAAATGCCAAAATAATTGTGTTTTATTATTAAAGGTTTATTCCACCCAAATGCCAAAATAATTGTGTTTTATTATTAAAGGTTTATTCCACCCAAATGCCAAAATGACCCACATTTCTGGGACTGCAGTTCTAGGCCTCTTATGTTTTTGTGACTGCACACAACTTTTGTGAACATCCTTTTTATTAAACAAACAAAAGTTTTGATGCATCCCTCACACTTTATCGTCAAATATCAAATCAGTGAGGCCAAAATTTGAAAAATGAACATCATGCTGTATTGAAGAAGGCTTTAAAGTAGCGATTGAGACCATAAACACATTTTGAAAAAGTTTACTGAAGTTATAAATCAAGTGAAAAAGTCAAAGTCGCTGTTTCTGTGCCCCCACTTTTAATGCTAATGAGCTCCGTCTGTCAACGCCTGCCTTGCCTGCTACACGCCCCTCTCAGGGAGAGGATGCCGCTTACGCTAGCGGTAGCATGCACTAATGTTTACGGTGGATGTATCGCTATGGCTCGCCGAGATGCTGTCGCTCAACTGGTTGTATAAGCTTAATAAGCCAACACTCAGGAATTTGTGTGTTGTCCAACATTACATGAGAGACTCCCCACTCCCCAACACAACCACCCAGCTCCCATCCCCCACTGACCTACAACAGGTAACATCTAAAAACAGCTAGCGAAAGCTGTGTTTGTCTCCAACACAGTCTCCAAACTCTTGGACACTGTCCGCATAGTATCCGTCTCCAGTCTGCACGTTTCCAGACTTTTCACTGTGACAACCAAGCTCCCTCGTAATATTATTAACATTAAACTCGCTTCAAACGCCATTGCATAGCGGACTGAAGCGGAGCTAACTAGTTAGCCAATTTCAAGCTGACTTCACCATACTCGTAGGCAACTGTAAATACTATCAAAGCGTGGCGACACTTACCTGTGGCTCGGGTGCAGCTGCTGGGTCCCGTGTGGTTGGGACTGATCCTTTTATGAGGGTCAGTGTCGGGGCAAAGCCAGCTTTGTACTGACCCTCGTTACTGAAGCAGTCCGATGTGAAGTGGTTAGCACACACAAACAAACTTACAGGAACCGTAGCCGGCACGTTGTCGTTAAAAATGAAACGCAACCACTGTCTCTTCTGTTCTTCTGTAGCTGGGACAGAATAAAGGGACTTATGTTGATTTTTACAACCAACAACAATTTGCGTGTCGAGCTCTGAGCGACGACATTGCGAAACACTGCTATCTTACCGCTGGACACACCGAACTTCACCTCGGGGATGAACGCCCCCCTCTCGGGTATCTCCGGGGAGAGGGGGAAGTGTTTTCGCGCAGAGGAGGCCGGCCTATGCAAATCACTCCTGTCATTACGTAACGAAAGGAGCTGAATCTGAACAGCCTGTAGGAGCCCCGTTTTACCAGTGGGTGGGCAGCAGAGACCATGCAGGACTCGTTTGCTTTCCTCATTCTGGGAGTTGGTAGGCTCAGGGAGGACCAGTTTATATATGTAGAGACCAGAGAAAACCTGTTTTTCATAATATGGGACCTTTAAGGCACATTAATTAACATAACTACCTCTTAATTAAGGTATTAATATTGTCAAATAGTTGATAAAGGATTTGGGTTAAAAAATTACATTCTTACCTCTGATGATAAAGCTGACCTGTGAGGGTTAGGGTTAGGGTTGACCATGCAGATCACAATCAGCTGTGCAGCTCATTTGTTTGCTTGCCTTCATATTGTCTGACCTGCTTTGTGATTTTAAAGGAATTTGGGGCAGGATTTGTGAAAAAATAAACATGCATTTTAAGTTTTTTAATGCCAATGGGTGATGAAGCGTTCAAAACCAAAAAGAATGAGCCCACCCACGTATCTCTCCATTGCCTTGAACAGGCTGTGTGCTGCATAGTGTACTGCAATTCGTGGTCCGAATTTCCCGCGCAGTCTTGCGGGCGTGACGTCAGATGATGCTGAATGTGCGTCCTCGACGGCTTTCAACTTGGATTCTGCTACGGCCAGCAAACGACCCACCACCACACATAGTCCACTAAAAAGTCATACTAAGAAGAAAACAAAGGTTTTATCAGCAACATGTCGTGAGTTGAATCGAAATTATGGCCAAAGCTCATATAAAAATTTCTTTTGCATTTCTATGAAAAATGTGTCACACCAAAAGACATCCGGAAGTGGGACTTTTGTCAGAGTGCCAACAAAATCTGATTTATTGAAAACATAAAAATGATAACTCACCTCAGAAACCTGTCATGGTCTGGTATTAATAGTACTGAACAACCTTGCTGAAGAAGGACCTCTCATTCCCAAGGATGTCAAAACAGTTGCCCGTTGAAATATCCCAAAATAGTGTCACACCATATGATTTTGATTTGTGTGACAAAATCTTTTTGATCAGAACTGACTCAAAACATTATGCTTGGACTTTGAAAAGAGTAAGCTCACAAATAGACATCTGTATTATTTTTCTGTATTGTTTTGAGAATTTTTGCATTTATTTTTCTTAGTTTTATTCAAGTTCTTACTTTGAGAAACAAGTGCCGGACAGTCACACCATATGAGTTTTGTTTGGTTGAAAATTCTGAAAAAATGAGTGATGAACTGTTTTAATGTTGAGTATGTTCACATAAAGCATAATCTTCTGCACAATATTGAGAAGGTTTTTGACAAATATATTTTATATTTATACATGTTTGACACTGAAGACAGCAAAACTGCCATGTCACGTCACACACCCATGTGGCATTTGCATTTGCAAAGTCGCCCCAGCACTGCAGCAGCTCAGCCATGGATGTATTATATTATATATATATTTATATATGTATATGTATATATGTATATATATATATATATATGTGTGTGTGTGTATGTGTATGTGTATGTATATATATATAATTATTATTATTATTATTATTATTATTATTATTATAATATTTCATTATCTATGTCTTATAATAGAAAAGTAATAATAATAATAATAATATATATTATTATTATTATTATTATTATTATTATTATTATTATTATATTATATTATATTATCTATGTCTTATAATAGATCCATGAGCTCAGCCAATGGTAGACTGTTGCTGAGACAAAAAAAACACATAGCAACGGTCATTTAGCCAATTAGCGTCGTCAAATTTGATAAGCTCGGGGCGCTGTCGTTTAAGTATCCTAGCAACCAGAAACAAGTGTGGGAAATCGAGATGGCGGCGTCAAGTAGACAACAAGAAGACACAGGGCTTCAGCTACCCATAAACTCTGTAAAGTCTCTCTTGCTAAACCCTTTCGAAAGGACAAGTTTAGGGGGAAACTTCGTATTAAAGAACTTGGACCTGAGAAGCCTGGTCTGAGTTTAACACAGCAGACACACGAGAAAGGTAAAGTGTACCAGAGGAGCTTCTCTCTGAATTGGTACGACAGGAAGGCTTGGCTAACTGGATGTAGTTTTGCAAAAGCAGTATTCTGCTTCCCGTGTTTACTTCTTAAAATGCCGGGGACAGATACTACATGGACTGTAACAGGAGTTAGAGACCTAAAACTTTTATCAGAGCGGATTAAAAAACATGAATGCTCGAAGCGAAGGTACACATGAACAACGCAGTCAAGCTAGCCATGCTAGGCAGGACTAGCACAGCTGCTAGCTGGATGAAGGACACAGGATTGCGGTGAGAAAACACAATGAAGAGGTGGACATGAACAGACATTTTATCGAAGATCACTGATTGTGTGAAATTCTGTGGAGCTTGTGAGCTGGCATTGCGAGGCCATGATGAGACAGCATCCTCCGACAACCCCGGCGTTTTTCGGAGATTAGTCGATCTTGCGGCGTCGCTGGACTGTGTGTTAGAGGAGCACCTGAAGACCGCCACTGTCTTTAAAAGGCACCTCAAAGACGGTTCAGAACCAACTTCTGGACTGTCATACTCACACTTGACTCTTACTGGATGAGTGCTTATGAAACTTTAAACCAGTCAGACCAGCTGGGCGGCCTCGACCTTGACGTGAAACTCCCGCTGTAAACTGTAAAGTGATTGTCTTTCCAGTGAACTACAGAATGACGGAGGACATTTAAGAAGAGGATGTCTGTGTGGTCAGGTGTCCTGTGTACCTGGTGGTCCTGACCTTTCTGTGGACTTCTAACAGAGGAGGTGAGTGAGGCGTTCACAGCCCATCTGATCTTCTTCCAGTCTAAACTTAGATCACAGATGTGTTTAAACTTAGTACAGGAGTCATTTTCTTTCACCAGGAAATATAATGAATTCAGATATACCTATAATAAAAACTGTTGAATCAATCCACCTAAAAACACAAAGAAACTACACATTCTCTCTCTAGTTTTGGTGTTCGTGTCACAGTTTTAGATGTTTTTTAATGTCTTATTAAACTTAAGCTGCCATCTCATTATAATAGGAGAGAACTCAGTTTCATTTGTTGTAGATAAGCTGTAAAATGACCTTCACCTGAACTATACTGGGTGATGGAGTTAAGAGTGATCATGTTTATTTAACAACACACACACACACACACACACACACACACACACACACACACACACACACACACACACACACACACACACAGCAGAGATCAACATATGGTCTACTGTAAATGCTGAGGGGAGGAGACACAATGACTGTGTGATCCAGATACATGAGAACAGGGAGGGGACTCTCAAAGTGAAACTAAACTGAGCTCAGACTCCATTTTGAGTCGACAGCAGATGGAGCAGAAAACTGAACGCTGTGTCAGGGTGAGTGTTAATCCAACATTTGAATTATTTTACTGTCAAAGTCTCGAAGTCATTCTCTCCCTGAGGACTGTAGAGGAAAGACACGCTGGAATAAAGTCAACAGTTTGATGAATTAGATTCAGAGACAGATTGTGTCTCACTTCCTGTTCTCTCAGTGTTGTGTTACTCTTGAACAAGGTTGGGTTTATGTCTGTTGAGTTGGCATATGTGACGATTAGTGGTGGGCGGATCGATCCAAATATCGATACCAACGTTGGTATTGATATTGATCAATACCAGTGTAATGAGTTCGATACTTTAGTTTCAGTCTCTCTCCTGTATACACTGCTGCAGTTTCATCA
Source organism: Pagrus major (assembly GCF_040436345.1). Taxonomy (NCBI): domain Eukaryota; kingdom Metazoa; phylum Chordata; class Actinopteri; order Spariformes; family Sparidae; genus Pagrus; species Pagrus major. Next base: position 10,343,843 of record NC_133236.1, read on the forward strand.
AAGAGCCGCCCTGTCTGTCTGTCTATGTCTGTGTAAGTGCTGCTCCTGTTGTGTCGCAGCACGGAGCACACTCTGCTCCTCCTCCTCCTCACACTCTGTTCCTCCTCCTCCCTCTTGTGATTTGACGTTGTACCGTCACATGACTCAGGCAAACACACAAGCAAGCAGGCTCAGCCAGCAGCAGCAGCACACACACACACACACACACACACACAACGAGTGAGTGCAACGAAGGCAGAAATATAATTTAATTATTGTGTTGTAGTTTCTGAACACTATAAAATAATTTGTTTAAATTTGTTCTCGAGTGATAATTGTGTGCACTTTGTTTATTTAAGAAACAAATCCAGACATGACAATGTATGGGTAAACATTGTTTTGTTACTGTTCTATTGTTTCTGAACAAAAACTTTTATTATGATAATAAAGTATTTTCTATTTACCTCTAAACTTTACCCACATTCTGTCCTGGGTTTTAACTAATTAATAATCCAAAGGAAAAATCACTAAAACACAAAAAAAGTCATGAAAATTCATTCAGATTTAGCAATTTGATGATGCATCCACCTTAATTATTAAAAAGTATCGGTATCCGCGATACTGGCCCTGTATTTATGTGGTGTGCCTCAGGGCAGCTGCCTCGGACCGTTACTGTTCACTGTGTTTATTAATGATCTTGCTTGGGCTACTGAAAGAGCAGAAATTGTGTTTTATGCCGATGATTCAACCTTGTATTATGCTGTGCCTTCATACAGTGAGTTGAATGATGTCCTTAATAAGGAACTGCAAATTCTACATGACTGGATTTCTTGTAATAAGTTAGTCCTTAATGTTCTTAAAACAAAAAGTATTTTAATAGGTTCAAGACATAAGTTATCTGGTAGACCAAGGTTGGATTTAAAGTTAAATAATGTAACTGTGGAACAAGTAGAGACTGTTAAACTTCTGGGTGTAATGTTGGATTCCAGGCTTTCCTTTAGTAATCACATTAATCAAATTATCTTAAAAATGGGAAGAGCTGTTGGTATCTCCAGGAAATGTGCTTCCTTTGTTGCTCGACCCCTAATGTGTCAGATTGTGCAGAGTTTGGTGTTGTGCCACCTAGATTATTGTTCTGTGGTCTGGGCATCTGCTGCCAAAACTGAGCTCAAAAAGCTGCAGATTGCCCAAAATAAGGTTGGTATTGGGCTGCTCTACCCGATCAAATGTTAACCGCATGCATGATTCCCTCTCATGGCTGATGGTAGATAACAGGTTAGCATCAAGCACTGCTGCAATGTTTCAGTCAGTCTTGATCAGTAAAGCGCCTGACTTTTTATTTACTCAAATTGTTTTTAGAAACACTGTGCACAATTATAGCACTAGAGGGTCCAGCAATGGTCAGCTGGAAGTGCCTCACCCGAGAACTAAGGCCTTATCACAATCTTTTATCTATAGAGCAATAACTCTGTGGAATAATTTGCCTCACTACCTATGTTGTACTGAAAGTAAACAGGTATTTAAAAAGAAATTGAAATCCTATCTTATACGAGCTGTACATGAGTATGAGTGGCTCCATTTCGCTGTCTAAGAAAAACTCTGTTTAAGATTTGCAGAAATCTTCAAATGTTTGTTTTAACTTTTTAACATTAGGTATATTATGATAGATTGTATTTGTAAATGTATGATATGTTGAGTATGTGACGTTCTTGTGTATATTCTGTGTTGTTCCTTGTGGACCCCAGGAAGACTAGCTGGTTACTAAGGTACCAGCTAATGGGGATCCTTAATAAACAATAAACAATCCAACATTTGTATTATTTTACTGTCAAAGTCTCGAAGTCATTCTCTCTCTGAGGACTGTAGAGGAAAGACATGTTGGAATAAAGTCAACAGTTTGATGAATTAGATTCAGAGACAGATTGTGTCTCACTTCCTGATTCTCTGTTACTCTTGAACAGGGTTGGGTTTATGTCTGTTGAGTTGGCATATGTTACGATTAGTGGTGGGCGGATCGATCCAAATATCGATACTAATGTTGGTATTGATATTGATCAATACCAGTGTAATGATATCGATACTTTAGTTTCAGTCTCTCTCCTGTATACACTGCTGCAGTTTCATCAAAGAGCTGCCCTGTCTGTCTGTCTGTCTGTGTCTGTAAGTGCTGCTCCTGTTGTGTCGCAGCACGGAGCACACTCTGCTCCTCCTCCTCCTCACACTCTGTTCCTCCTCCTCCCTCTTGTGATTTGACGTTGTACCGTCACATGACTCAGGAAAACGCACAAGCAAGCAGGCTCAGCCAGCAGCAGCAGCACACACACACACACACACACACACACACACACACACACACACACACACACACAACGAGTGAGTGCAACGAAGGCAGAAATATTATTTAATTATTGTGTTGTAGTTTCTGAACACTATAAAATAATTTGTTTTAATTTGTTCTCGAGTGATAATTGTGTGTTCTTTCTTTGAAAAGAGAAAGGGGGGGCCTCTTAATTGTGCTCTCTGGTGGGGAAACCTTTTGAATCACGATGTTACGATGGTCAGGGATTAGTAGTCCAGGCTGTCAGCCATCGGTGATGGACGATCGCATCGTTCATCGGCCCAACCCCACTCTTGAACAAACTCTTTTCCTCATTCTTGTGATTTGAGCTCACCGTCAGTGTAACTGTTTTACCTCTCAGACTGACTGAAGTCCAGAAGATGGCCTCCTGGAGACGTGGTGTGGAAGAAGAGGAGGACAGAGCAGAGTCTCCAGTACCCAGCTGTCTGTCTATGAGGAGTGACCGGACCAAAGATCCTCTTTTATTCTTCAGTAATGGACCTGGACCTTCAGACACACAGTAAGAGAACCACTACTAATATATATGACTCATTTTCAGCTGCTTCTGCCAACGTTTATTTTGTGTTTATCTAATAAAATTTCTGTTTAAATGTAGTTGCTGAGTAAAACTTGTGACACAAAGAAGTCATCCGTGCCGTCTTCCTCTGAAGAGAACTGATACAAACTTTTAACCTCCTAATTATCAACAGCAGCAGCAGTTTGTGTATTTAGAGCTTCCTAAATGACTTTGTCTTCAGATCACTTATCAAAGATTCATGTGATATAAATAAAAACATGTTGTTGCAGAGTTCAGTTCTACGGACAGAGAGCAGAGCTTCCAGTATCCAGCTGTCTGTCTATGAGGAGTGACCAGTCCAAAGATCTTCCTTTATTCTTCAGTAATGGACCTGGACCCTCACACACACAGTAAGAGACCTGCTACTAACTTATTCATGTGACTCATGTTCAGCTACTTTTGTTGATTTTGTGTTTATGTATTAAAATGCTCTTCAAGCTTCCTCAACCCAATGGCCAGAATAAATGTTGGCTTGTATCTTTCTGCAGAACCACGGGCAGGTTAAAACTTTGTTGATGTTGCAACTTTAAATTGCTTTAGGTCCAATCTTCAAGTGTTCACTTCTCACAGCGCTGTGCTTATGCTCTGGTTAAGTTTAGGCACAAAAATAATCTGGTGAGGATTAGTAAACATCATGTTTTGGCTTGAAATACCTGAATACAGTAAAGTATATCGTATCGTATGTCATCATATGGTGATATGACACGTTCTGTAAGATGTCAGTATGGTATGTAGCCTATTACATGTACAAATTTGGACGTATTCGTAGTTTGCAGAAATGTTAACTGCTAACATTTTGTCCTGGTGGCACCCTAGTTGGCTGTCATCAGAGAATTTATCAAAGATTCATGTGATATAAATAAAAACATGTTGTTGCAGAGTTCAGTTCAACAGACAGAGAGCAGAGTCTCCAGTACCCAGCTGTCTGTCTATGAGGAGTGACCAGTCCAAAGATCTTCCTTTATTCTTCAGAAATGAACCTGGACCCTCACACACACAGTAAGAGAACCACTACTAATATATATGACTCATTTTCAGCTGCTTCTGCCAACGTTTATTTTGTGTTTATCTATTAAAATTTCTACTAAAATATAATTGCTAAGTAAAATTTGTGACACAAAAAGAAATGAGTCACAATCTTCCTCTGAGTATCTGACAGCTGTCAGTCACGTAAAAGCTGTAATCTAAACTAAGAGAACTGATACAAACTTTTAAATCTCCTAATTATCAACAGCAGCAGCAGTTTGTGTATTTAGAGCTTCCTAAATGACTTTGTCTTCAGATCACTTATCAAAGATTCATGTGATATTAATAAAAACATGTTGTTTGCAGAGTTCAGTTCTACGGACAGAGAGCAGAGTCTCCAGTACCCAGCTGTCTGTCTATAAGGAGTGACCGGTCCAAAGATCTTCCTTTATTCTTCAGTAATGGACCTGGACCCTCACACACACAGTAAGAGACCTGCTACTAACTTATTCATGTGACTCATGTTCACTTACTTTTGTTGATTTTGTGTTTATGTATTAAAATGCACTTCAACCTTCCTCAACCCAATGGCCAGAATAAATGTTGGCCTGTATCTTTCTGCAGAACCACGGGCAGGTTAAAACTTTGTTGATGTTGCAACTTTAAATTGCTTTAGGTCCAATCTTCAAGTGTTCACTTCTCACAGCGCTGTGCTTATGCTCTGGTTAAGTTTAGGCACCAAAATAACCTGGTGAGGATTAGTAAACATCATGTTTTGGCTTGAAATACCTGAATACAGTAAAGTATATCGTATCGTATGTCATCATATGGTGATATGACACGTTCTGTAAGATGTCAGTATGGTATGTAGCCTATTACATGTACAAATTTGGACGTATTCGTAGTTTGCAGAAATGTTAACTGCTAACATTTTGTCCTGGTGGCACCCTAGTTGGCTGTCATCAGAGAATTTATCAAAGATTCATGTGATATAAATAAAAACATGTTGTTGCAGAGTTCAGTTCAACAGACAGAGAGCAGAGTCTCCAGTACCCAGCTGTCTGTCTATGAGGAGTGACCAGTCCAAAGATCTTCCTTTATTCTTCAGAAATGAACCTGGACCCTCACACACACAGTAAGAGAACCACTACTAATATATATGACTCATTTTCAGCTGCTTCTGCCAACGTTTATTTTGTGTTTATCTATTAAAATTTCTACTAAAATATAATTGCTAAGTAAAATTTGTGACACAAAAAGAAATGAGTCACAATCTTCCTCTGAGTATCTGACAGCTGTCAGTCACGTAAAAGCTGTAATCTAAACTAAGAGAACTGATACAAACTTTTAAACCTCCTAATTATCAACAGCAGCAGCAGTTTGTGTATTTAGAGCTTCCTAAATGACTTTGTCTTCAGATCACTTATCAAAGATTCATGTGATATTAATAAAAACATGTTGTTTGCAGAGTTCAGTTCTACGGACAGAGAGCAGAGTCTCCAGTACCCAGCTGTCTGTCTATAAGGAGTGACCGGTCCAAAGATCTTCCTTTATTCTTCAGTAATGGACCTGGACCCTCACACACACAGTAAGAGACCTGCTACTAACTTATTCATGTGACTCATGTTCACTTACTTTTGTTGATTTTGTGTTTATGTATTAAAATGCACTTCAACCTTCCTCAACCCAATGGCCAGAATAAATGTTGGCCTGTATCTTTCTGCAGAACCACGGGCAGGTTAAAACTTTGTTGATGTTGCAACTTTAAATTGCTTTAGGTCCAATCTTCAAGTGTTCACTTCTCACAGCGCTGTGCTTATGCTCTGGTTAAGTTTAGGCACCAAAATAACCTGGTGAGGATTAATAAACATCATGTTTTGGCTTGAAATACCTGAATACAGTAAAGTATATCGTATCGTATGTCATCATATGGTGATATGACACGTTCTGTAAGATGTCAGTATGGTATGTAGCCTATTACATGTACAAATTTGGACGTATTCGTAGTTTGCAGAAATGTTAACTGCTAACATTTTGTCCTGGTGGCACCCTAGTTGGCTGTCATCAGAGAATTTATCAAAGATTCATGTGATATAAATAAAAACATGTTGTTGCAGAGTTCAGTTCAACAGACAGAGAGCAGAGTCTCCAGTACCCAGCTGTCTGTCTATGAGGAGTGACCAGTCCAAAGATCTTCCTTTATTCTTCAGAAATGAACCTGGACCCTCACACACACAGTAAGAGAACCACTACTAATATATATGACTCATTTTCAGCTGCTTCTGCCAACGTTTATTTTGTGTTTATCTATTAAAATTTCTACTAAAATATAATTGCTAAGTAAAATTTGTGACACAAAAAGAAATGAGTCACAATCTTCCTCTGAGTATCTGACAGCTGTCAGTCACGTAAAAGCTGTAATCTAAACTAAGAGAACTGATACAAACTTTTAAATCTCCTAATTATCAACAGCAGCAGCAGTTTGTGTATTTAGAGCTTCCTAAATGACTTTGTCTTCAGATCACTTATCAAAGATTCATGTGATATTAATAAAAACATGTTGTTTGCAGAGTTCAGTTCTACGGACAGAGAGCAGAGTCTCCAGTACCCAGCTGTCTGTCTATAAGGAGTGACCGGTCCAAAGATCTTCCTTTATTCTTCAGTAATGGACCTGGACCCTCACACACACAGTAAGAGACCTGCTACTAACTTATTCATGTGACTCATGTTCACTTACTTTTGTTGATTTTGTGTTTATGTATTAAAATGCACTTCAACCTTCCTCAACCCAATGGCCAGAATAAATGTTGGCCTGTATCTTTCTGCAGAACCACGGGCAGGTTAAAACTTTGTTGATGTTGCAACTTTAAATTGCTTTAGGTCCAATCTTCAAGTGTTCACTTCTCACAGCGCTGTGCTTATGCTCTGGTTAAGTTTAGGCACCAAAATAACCTGGTGAGGATTAGTAAACATCATGTTTTGGCTTGAAATACCTGAATACAGTAAAGTATATCGTATCGTATGTCATCATATGGTGATATGACACGTTCTGTAAGATGTCAGTATGGTATGTAGCCTATTACATGTACAAATTTGGACGTATTCGTAGTTTGCAGAAATGTTAACTGCTAACATTTTGTCCTGGTGGCACCCTAGTTGGCTGTCATCAGAGAATTTATCAAAGATTCATGTGATATAAATAAAAACATGTTGTTGCAGAGTTCAGTTCAACAGACAGAGAGCAGAGTCTCCAGTACCCAGCTGTCTGTCTATGAGGAGTGACCAGTCCAAAGATCTTCCTTTATTCTTCAGAAATGAACCTGGACCCTCACACACACAGTAAGAGAACCACTACTAATATATATGACTCATTTTCAGCTGCTTCTGCCAACGTTTATTTTGTGTTTATCTATTAAAATTTCTACTAAAATATAATTGCTAAGTAAAATTTGTGACACAAAAAGAAATGAGTCACAATCTTCCTCTGAGTATCTGACAGCTGTCAGTCACGTAAAAGCTGTAATCTAAACTAAGAGAACTGATACAAACTTTTAAACCTCCTAATTATCAACAGCAGCAGCAGTTTGTGTATTTAGAGCTTCCTAAATGACTTTGTCTTCAGATCACTTATCAAAGATTCATGTGATATTAATAAAAACATGTTGTTTGCAGAGTTCAGTTCTACGGACAGAGAGCAGAGTCTCCAGTACCCAGCTGTCTGTCTATAAGGAGTGACCGGTCCAAAGATCTTCCTTTATTCTTCAGTAATGGACCTGGACCCTCACACACACAGTAAGAGACCTGCTACTAACTTATTCATGTGACTCATGTTCACTTACTTTTGTTGATTTTGTGTTTATGTATTAAAATGCTCTTCAAGCTTCCTCAACCCAATGGCCAGAGTAAATGTTGGCCTGTATCTTTCTGCAGAACGACGGGCAGGTTAAAACTTTGTTGATGTTGCAACTTTAAATTGCTTTAGGTCCAATCTTCAAGTGTTCACTTCTCACAGCGCTGTGCTTATGCTCTGGTTAAGTTTAGGCACCAAAATAACCTGGTGAGGATTAGTAAACATCATGTTTTGGCTTGAAATACCTGAATACAGTAAAGTATATTGTATCGTATGTCATCATATGGTGATATGACACGTTCTGTAAGATGTCAGTATGGTATGTAGCCTATTACATGTACAAATTTGGACGTATTCGTAGTTTGCAGAAATGTTATTGGATTTAATTTTATTTCTGCAGCAAACAAAATGAGAATTTACACTTTAAGAAAGTATTCTTAGTTGTGCCCTTGTATGAACACTCAACAAATCATATAAGTTATTAAGAAATGTCTTGACAGGAAGAGGAGTCATGTTTCTGTGGAGGAGCAGCTCTGCAGCTGTGCTTTGTGTCAGGACGTCCTGAAGGATCCAGTCTCTACCAGCTGTGGACACTGGTTCTGCAGGCAGTGCATCACTTCATACTGGGACCAGTCTGCTTCATCAGGGGACTCCTCCTGTCCCCAGTGTGGAAAACGATCCAGAACAAGACCAGCCGGTCAGACCAGCAGTGTACAATGTAAGACTCTACATCTCTACCAATTAAACATGCCACCTGCTACATGTCATTATATTTATTTAAAGACTTACAGTCAGTGCATTCAACCACGTGGACACAAACCCCAAAATCACAAGAACCAAGCAGGTACATCAGCTTCATCAAATAAACTGAATGCCTTCTAGTAAGTGTTCAGGCTGAAGAAGTGCACAGTTCCTGCTCTCCTGATCTCAGTCTGGAGCTCGTTCCACCATCGTGGAGCCAGGACAGCTAACGGTCATGATTTTGTTGAGCTGTAGCTGGACCCTCTCGTAGTGAGGGAGTAGCGAGCTGACTGGCAGTAGAAAAGCATAGTGGACAGGCTGGTTTGACCATGACTTGAATGTAGGATGAGTCTGAGGCATTTGCAGCAGGATAGGCCAGTACCAGTGACTTGAATCAGATCCCAGCAGCCACTGGTCTCCAGTAGAAGGTGCTGAAGTCTGGGAGGACTTGGGTATGCTAACTTACAGTACACGTGCGTTACGAACACCAGAGAGGCTCTTTTCAAAAGAGGTCTAAAATAACCAAAACAGTCAAGTAGTTGCAGTAAAAACATTATAAATGTGATCATAAATCAACACCAGCAACAAATAACAGAGGGTCGATGGGCCCACCAAAATCAACAAAGGGGAAGAGGAGCCAGAACAACCCACAACGGGCCGTAGGATCTTGGTTCTGCCCTCGAAGCCAAACCAACATTAGAACTAAGCCTAACAAAAACAAATCCCCCCAAAAACTGGACTACTGCACCAATAAAACGAGACGATTGTAATGTGTAAAAACAACCACAGGAGCAGCAGACAAGCTGACAGAAACCTCAAAAAGTCCTGGAGCCATTAGTGCCAATGCCTCCATCTCAGTGGCTGAGTACCATTTCTAAAGGCTATCAAGTTTGTTTGAAAAATAAGAAATGGGATGCTCTACCGTTACAGCCCTCCTGTAGAAGGCCAGTGCACATACAGCAGCACCTTTACTGCTTTATATATTCTTATTTTGGTCCTTTTAAACGAAAGTGAAAATAATGTGCAGATCGTCGTTGTGTTTGGTTTGTCTCACACTTTTCTCCCTTTTTTTAGTGGTTGTTGGTCTGCAGGAGGTGTTAGATGAACATAAGATCAGTCTGAGGAGGAGATGTGAACGTGTGACTGAAGGAACTGAAACAGGAAGTGATGAAACAGGAAGTGGAACCCTCCTCAACAGGATCTACACTGAGCTCTACATCACAGAGGGACAGAGTGAAGAGGTTAATACCCAACATGAGGTGAGACAGCTAGAGACAGCTTCCAAGATGGAGACCCTCCATGACACTCCAATCAAGTGCAGCGACATCTTTAAAGCCTCACCTGACCAACAGAGACGCATCAGAGTCGTTCTGACCAACGGCGTCGCTGGAGTTGGAAAAACCTTGTCAGTGCAGAAGTTCACTCTGGACTGGGCAGAGGGCTCCAAAAACCAAGATGTCAGTCTGCTGGTTCTGCTTTCGTTCAGGGAGCTGAACCTGATCAGAGATGAGCAGTACAGTCTTCTCAGGCTGCTCCATGTTTTCCATCCAACATTACAGAAGGTGACAGCAGAGAAGCTCGCTGTCTGTAAACTTCTGTTCATCTTTGACGGCCTGGATGAAAGCAGACTTTCACTGGATTTCAAGAACGATGAGGTCGTGTCTGATGTCACACATAAGTCATCAGTCAGCGTGCTGCTGACAAACCTCATCGAGGGGAAGCTGCTTCCCTCGGCTCTCGTCTGGATAACTTCCCGACCTGCAGCAGCCAATCGGATCCCTCCTTCATGTGTTGACAGGGTAACAGAAGTACGAGGCTTCACTGACGTCCAGAAGGAGGAGTACTTCAGGAGGAGGTTCAGTGATGAAGATCTGTCCAGCAGAATCATCTCACACATCAAGACCTCCAGGAGCCTCCACATCATGTGTCTGGTCCCAGTCTTCTGCTGGATCACTGCTACAGTTCTGGAGCACATGTTGACTACAGACCAGAGAGGAGAGCTGCCCAAGACCCTGACTGACATGTACTCACACTTCCTGCTGGTTCAGACAAAGAGGAAGAAGCAGAAGTATGATGAGGGACACGAGACAAGTCCACAGGAGCTGACGGAGGCTGACAGGGAAGTTCTTCTGAAGCTGGGGAGGCTGGCGTTTGAACATCTGGAGACAGGAAACATCATGTTCTACCAAGAAGACCTGGAGCGGTGTGGTCTTAATGTCACAGAGGCCTCGGTGTACTCAGGAGTTTGTACAGAGATCTTCAGAAGAGAGAGTGTGATCTTCCAGAAAACAGTCTACTGCTTTGTTCATCTGAGCGTTCAGGAGTTTCTGGCTGCAGTCTACATGTTCCACTGTTACACCAACAGGAACACAGAGGTCCTGAAGGCTTTTCTGGAACAAACACAAGTTAAATCATCACTGAGTGTCTTCCTGAACAGAGTAATGATGAAATCCCTAGAAAGTAAAAATGGCCACCTGGACCTGTTTGTTCGCTTCCTTCATGGCCTCTCTCTGGAGTCCAACCAGAGACTCTTAGGAGGTCTGCTGGGTCAGACAGACAACAGTCCAGAAATCATCCAGAGAGCCATCAACAACCTGAAGGAGAGAAGGAAGACAAATATCTCTCCTGACAGGAGCATCAACATCTTCCACTGTCTGATGGAGATGAACGACCACTCATTTTATCAGGAGGTCCAAGAGTTCCTGGAGTCAGAGAACAGATCAGAGGAGGAAATCCCTGTGATCCACTGCTCAGCTCTGGCCTACATGCTGCTGATGTCAGAGGAGGTTCTGGATGAGTTGGACCTGAAGAAGTACAAAACATCAGAGGAGGGACGACTGAGACTGATTCCAGCTGTGAGGAACTGCAGGAAGGCTCTGTGAGTCCAGATAAGATTATCATTGTGTGTTTATTACATTATAAAACAATGTTGAGCTGACGTCATCAGTATTAAAGATCCACACGTTACACACATGCACAGTCTAAAAGTTCAGCTCTATAAAAGTCAAACAAGTAAAACTTGCTTTTTGAAATATTAGTACTGTTTGTGTTTTGCACTATAAATATCTAAAAGAAAAAAGTATCTTCTATCATCTTCTAACTCTCTTCAAGTGATGGAAGATTGAAACATGTTGTTAGTCATTTTATCACAACAGTCTTATTGTTACAGTGGATAGACTTTCTGCACTTTGTTTCTATAATGTGTCTGTTTATTGTTCTTATTATATACAGACACACAGACATGTAATATCTGTGATCTGTTGGATCTGTGAGGGTTGAGGTTTTTAGTCGGACCCAAAATGCAGAGACTTGAGATAGAGATGAATTCAAAGGTGATTTATTGAGGTAAACAAGTTGGTGCTGGAAGCGAGGAGGACAGGCAGGCAGGATGGAGCGATGGAGAGAGTCCAGGCAGATGGGTGAAGCTGCGAGCTGAGCTGAGAGACGCTGAGGATCTGTACACGTGGAGAGGGAAAAACATAGGAATGAGATGGCGTCTAGCCATAGAAAAAACACTAGAGCACAAAACACGTAGTCAACAAAACTTAAGGTTATTTACATAACCCCGGTTCTCTGAGTAATATGAGTGAGATGTCTCACTATGGGATGCACGCCTCGCTGCAGCCCTCAGAAGCATTAATCTCATTACGCCAATCCTGATTGGCTGGTGAAACGTGTCCGTCCGCCTCAGGTAGTCCCCTCTACCTTAAATAGCGCATGCGGACGGCACCACGTCATTCAAGATAAGCACCTCTTCTCACTCGCCCAAGCAAGAAGGGATGTCTGGTGAGACATCTCACTCATATTACTCAGAGAACCGGGGTTATGTAAATAACCTTAAGTTCTCTTTCATAATATTTCGTTCGATGTCTCACTATGGGATGTGGTAGCTCCCGTATTGCCAGACAAGCTTACCTAACGTCCACCAACCCACAGGGAAAAGTACTCTGTTCCAATCAGGACAGCAAAACCGCGCGTGCCACGCACAGCGCGGAGACGTCCAGCTTATAGAAGCGGACAAAAGTGAGAGGCGAGGACCAACTCGCTGCAGCACAGATGTCCTGAACAGAAACTCCCCTGAATAAGGCCCAGGATGCGGCCAAACCCCGAGTCGAGTGCGCTCGCAGGCCCACAGGTGGCTGCAAACCCTGACTCGTATACGCCAAAGCAATTGCCTCCACCACCCAGTGGGATAGGCGCTGCTTTGTGATAGGTTTTCCCTTATGAGGATTAGCCCAGGAGACGAACAGCTGATCGCTCCTCCTGAAACCCTTTGTCCTATCCATGTAAGTGCGCACCGCACGGACTGGACACAACGCATGTGACCGCTGCTCTCCTGGTGAAGCAGCAAAGGCCACAAGGTCAATAGGAGAAATTGAGCCGACCACCTTAGGCACAAAAGCCGGGTTGGGCTTCAAAATCATCCTTACATCCCCCGGGAAGAGCTGAGCGCATGACGAATGCACCGAAAGCGCATGGATGTCACTAACCCGTTTAGCCGAAGCCAGAGCCAGTAACAACACTGTCTTGAGAGACACGTGTTTCAAGTCTGCTCCCTCCAGTGGCTCAAAGGGAGGTCCTTTAAGACCCTCCAGAACCACAGCCAGATCCCATGGTGGTACCAGTGGTCTGGACACGGGGAGAAGCCTGCGCGCTCCCTTCATAAAACGGCAAACCAGCGGGTGCTGGCTCGCTGTTTGCTTCCCAAACCCCACGTGACAGGCGGCGATAGCTGCCAAGTACACCTTAACCGTGGAGAAGGCTTTTCGTTTGTCAATCAGGTCCTGCAAGAATGATAATATCACTCCTACTGGACACTGAAAGGGAATGTGGCCATTTCTGTGACACCACCCCTCAAACACTCTCCACTTACAGTCATACAGGGACCTAGTGGAGGAGGCTCGAGCACTTTGTATGGTGGAAATCACGCGCTGTGAGAGTCCCACAGCTGACAGACTGAGCCACTCAGGGGCCAAGCCCACAGCGCCATGCGTTCTGGGTGCGGGTGGAAGACCGTCCCCCCCCCCTGCGATAGCAGGTCCCTGCGCAGCGGGAGCTGCCAGGGCTGAGCGCACAGCAACCGATATATCTCCGCCAGCCAATGCATCGCAGGCCAATGCGGAGCCATCAAAATCAGTGCGTGGCCGTGCTCCCTCACTCTGGACAGAGTGGGGGGTATCAAGGCCAGGGGGGGGGAACGCGTAAAGAAGCTCGTGCGGCCAGGCGTGCGCTAGTGCGTCGACGCCGAGGGGAGCATCCATGCTGCGCAGAGAGTAAAACAGCGCGCACTGCGCGTTTCCTCTCGACGCGAACAGATCCACCGTGGCCCGACCGTAACGGCCCCATATCTGTTCCACAATTTCCGGGTGTAGAGTCCACTCCCCGTATACTGGCGCGCCCCTGGACAACAGGTCCGCGCCTGTGTTCAGGGCTCCTGGGACATGCGTCGCTCTCAGGGAGAGGAGACGACCGCAGCTCCACAGGATCAGTTTGCGTGCCAGCATGTACAACCGACGGGAGCGTAACCCCCCCTGACGGTTGATGTACGCCACTGTCGTCGTATTGTCCGTCCTCACCAGGACATGATGACCCGTGAGAGACGGAAGGAAATGTTTCAGGGAGAGGAACACCGCTGACAGTTCCAGAAAATTTATGTGAGACCGCTAGAGGTCCACACTCCAGTGGCCCCTCACAGACCGGCCCTCGTGAATTCCGCCCCAGCCCGTCAGGCTGGCGTCCGTAGTGACCACCCTCCTGGACAAGACGGAGCCCATGGGCACCCCTTGTGTCAGAAAGGACGGGACGCGCCAGTGGCGCAGCGCCCTGGCGCACCCTGGTGTGACCAGTATCCTCCGTGCGCCATGACGCACGGGATCTAGCCCACATGAGGCCACCCAAAGCTGGAATTCCCTCATGTGGAGGCGACCAAGATGGACTACGAGAATGGCAGACGCCATCAGCCCGAGTAATCGAAGACACAATCTGAATTGAACAGATTTGCCTGGATGAAAGAGCGCGAGACATGCCCTGAAATTTTTCGCCTGCTCCGCCGAGAGGCGCGCTGTGAAAGTCATCGAGTCCAGAGATAATCCCAGAAAGATTATGCCCTGCGCTGGGGATAGCATGCTCTTTTCCGCGTTTATCACGAAACCCAGATCGATTAGGTGACGTGTGAGAATACGCGTGTGCGCCCTGGCCTCCTGCTCCGACTGTGCCAACAGCAGCCAATCGTCCAGATATGTGGCCAAGCGGATGCCCTGCCGTCTCAGCGGGGCTATTGCCGCTTCTGTGCACCGCACAAACACCCTCGGGTAGGCCTGTCACGATAATCAATAAATCAATTAATCATACGATAAATTAAAATGAGCTCGATAATTTTGCCGGCCTCGATAATTTCCATTTGCATGCTTGTTTGTTTTCCTCGTGTCTCTCACTAGAACCCTCTTGTCCCATTCACGCAGCCGTTTGCATGTGGGGATACTGCGCCAATTCTCCGCATCCGCCTTTGTGTGAACGTTTCAGATGCGGTGAGGGGTGAAATTTCACTGCGCCTCCGGAGGTAGTATCAGAGGCGAACCGAGCCGGCGGCGCGGAGCGAGGGCGTGTTGATCTGATGGTGTTGGTGTCTGACAACTCTACAAATCCTTCACTCAACAAAATAAAAATAAATGTCCCACAAAGCAACGTTACAGGACCAAACAACAGGAACGTAGTAACTGGTCGTGTCTTTGGCAACTTATGTGAGGAAAAAAATACCGCAGTTATTCGTGAAGAAGTGTCTGTCAGCCTGTCGGTCTGACCGACTCTTCGTCACATTTCTGCCCGAAAAACAGCGTCTGTCCCCGGCAAAAAACTTTAACTCACCAAGTGTCTGTCAGCCTGTCGGTCTGACCGACTCTTCGTCACATTTCTGCCCGAAAAACAGCGTCTGTCCCCGGCAAAAAACTTTAACTCACCAAGTGTTAGTCGCGCGACGGTCAGCTACTGTTGTCATGGTGACGGTCAGCCCTCCCGACAAGACTCAGTGAACTTAGTGAACCCCGCGAGTGAAATAGTCAGACAGCGTCCAGTTTACTGATGGCGATTATGTAATTATGTAAATTATAGAAAAACGTAACTTTGTCACTTTCCAGGATGTATGGTGTGTCAGGATCTCAATTAAACACATTATAACAGCATCCATATGATTATAAACAGACACACTACTGGTACATGTTTAGATTAACAGGAGGACACCGGGGAAACACCTTGAAAAAAAACACATACGTCATCATCATCACGTGTACCGTCACGCCTCCGCATCACTACAGACAATGGTGCTAACATTGTTGCTGCAGTAAGGAACCGTGGCTGGCCATGGCTCAATTGCTTTGGCCACAGCCTCCATCTTTATTTATTTTGGATATTTAAAATGTCTTTTTCACATTCCAATGTTAAATATTCTTTAGAAATAAAGGTTTATTGATCTTTGAAAGGGTGTACTTGCGTTATTATGCCATTATCATTATATTAGTTGAAAAATGGTCTCAAAGTGACAATATTATCGTTTATCGCAATAATTTCTAGGTCAATTTATCGTCCAGCAAAATTTGTTATCGTGACAGGCCTACCCTCGGGCTTAAAGACAGACCGAAAGGGAGCACGCGGTACTCGTAACAGCTCCCTTGGAAAGCGAATCTCAGATACTTTCTGTGGGGAGGATAAATCGGGATATGGAAATACGCGTCTTTCAGATCGACAGAAGTGAACCAATCGTTCTGTCTCACAAGGCGCAGCAGGGATGCGTGCGTAAGCATCCTGAACTTGCATTTCCTGAGATATTTGTTCAGAGCACGTAAATCCAGGATAGGGCGAATACCGCTCCCCCCCCGTTTGGGGACCAGAAAATACCTGGAGTAAAAACCGCTCTGACACTGTGCGGGAGGGACGACACAAATTGCTCCTTTGTTTAACAGTGAGAGGATTTCCTCCTGTAAAACGCGAGCTGACTCTCCCTGAGCCTGGGAGTGTATTATACCGGCGAATCGCGGAGGAACAGCTGAGAACTGCAGCCTGTATCCCCTCGCGATCGTCCTCAACACCCAGGGTGGAGCTGCGAGCGCGGCCCATCTCTCGCATCTGAGGGAGAGAGTGGACACGCACCGCAGCCCCTCCACCATGAGAGGCTCCAGCCGCGGTGCGGTGGGGCTCTCCCTTGGTGGGGTAGTGACATGGCTCCCGGGCGGTGCTGTGCATTTCCGCCCGGGAGGACAGCGCAGCAGCGGGGACCCCACAGCCCCCCCCACGGGAAAAGCCGCAGCTTTCCGCCGAGGGGGGACAGCGGATGTCGCCACCGCGCTGCTTATTCTGATAGCTTTGGCTTTTTTTATTAGCTGCGCCCTCGGCACTCGGCCTGGATGCGACAGCGGAACACAATTTATTTTCTTTATGAAAACTTGTGTGTGTGTGCGTGCTTGTGGACATGAGTGAGGGGCAACTGCTGAACCCTCTGCCGTCAAATGTCCGTCTCTCCCGGCTTGCTCTGGCAAGGTCCGTGGCAGCTGGGAGACGGGGGCGTGGGGGGCCCCTGAGCGCACGCTCGAAAGCCGAACAGGTGGAGCTGGAGAACGGGGAACTTCCAGCTGCATCACCGGTGAAGAGAGGAGCCTTCAGGCCGCTCTCTTCTTCCTCCTGGCCTGGTTAGTGGCAGCTTGCGCGGGCTGTGCCGGCGGAGCTGCAGCCGGGGCCGAGGGTTTCTTGGACCAGCCGGCCCGGCTGGGCAGGGGAGGTGGGGCGGGCCGGGGTTTCGTCAGTTTAGGTATTTTAAACTGCGAAACTTGGGCAGCAGCCTGCGCGAAGGTTTTCCGCTGTGCAGGCGGAGAGGGAGCTTGGGGCTTTCGAGGGAGGCAGAGCTGGAGAGCTTCGTCTTCCTTCTTTTTGGCTTCACACCGCCGTTGCATCGAAGCCAACGCGGAACCAAAAATCCCCTCCGGGACAATGGGCATGTCCAGGACGTCGTCCTTCTCTCTGTCTGACAGGTTGGCGAGGTTGAGCCACCGCGCTCGTTCCTGCAGAACCATTGCCCCCATCGACCTTCCCGTGGCCTGGACCGCACAGCGTTGGATACGGAGGCACAGGTCGGTGATGACCGGTATCTCCTCCCACGTAGCTGGGTCCTGAGTTTGCACAAAATCCTCGCATAACTCAGCCTGATAAGCCGTGAGCAGGGAGAGGACATTGAGCGCTCTGGCTGAAAGCGCCGCCGCCTTGTATGCCTTTTCAGTCAGAGTTGACTGAAAACGGTCAGACTTGGATGGCAGGCTGGGGCTCCGGGAGGACACCGCTGACAGCCGTGGGTGAAGGTGCGCTGCAACGAGTGGCTCCATCGGAGGCATGCGGAGCAGACCCAGGCTCTCCATCGCTTCACAGTCGAGGGACGAGGCTCCGGGGATCGGGCTCCTGCTGCTGTAAGGGCGGTCTCTCCATGAGCGCGCCACCTCATCCAGCAGCTCTGGGAAGACAGGGAGACGTTGCTTCGTCGCACTCTTAGCCAAGGGCAATTTCTTCCCCTCGTAGCGGGATCTGGTGGTCTCAGCTACGACAGCGGGCCAGGGGATATCCAGTCGGGCAGCAGCGCGTTTGCACACGTCGAGCAGGTCCGAGCTGGGGAGGGGAGAAGCTGGTGTGCTACTCTCATCTCCATCCCGAGAGGCGACGGAGGCCGCGGGCTGCGCAGCCCGGGCCGGAGTGATGAAGATGTCGTCCTCTTCTTCATCCTCTGAGATGAGGAGTTCCGAGGCGCCATCGTCATCGTCCCCATAGTCCAGTTCCAGGACGTCTTCCTCCTGCGGGGGATCCGCGGCTAGGTCGAGCTGGGAGCCCCAGCTGGCGCTAGCCTCCGGTATCGCCACCGCAGCGACCTCCATCTCCTCTCCGCCTTCGACGGCGGGGCCGCCGGGAGGGAGACAGGGGTCATGTCCAGACAAGCTAGCTTGGCGGGCTAGCCGTCTGCGGAGACTCTTGACGGTGAACACCGCACAGTGTTGACACGAGCCGGGGACGTCGATAGCTAGCCGGGCGTGTTGCAGCCCCAGGCAGCTCGAGCAGACCTGGTGTGGATCCGTACTCGATATCTTATTCCCGCAACGACAGAGTCGGGCCCCAGAGTCTCCGTGCCCTCTAGTGTGAGGGGATTTAGCCTCCATTCCTCGCGAGCTGGTGTGCAGGCGGGGAGTCGAGGCAGTTAGCTGGTGTGCTAACGTGAGAAGCCGAAAATTAGCTGGTGTGCTAATACTCGGTGCTCGAACTGCCGTGGTGGGGCGTCGAGGACAGTGCTGGCCAAGCTGTGGAGAGCAAGGAAAGCACTGGTTCGATCTGGTGTGATCGATGAAGCACAGAAAAAGATATCCAAAAGCTAGTAGCGCCCGGCGACGGAAGCTAAATAAGGTCCGCCTGTGGACAGTTTAGCTAGCTAGCCTTGGACGTGAGATATGCTCCGAGTGAGAAGAGGTGTTTGAATGACGTGGTGCCGTCCGCATGCGCTATTTAAGGTAGAGGGGACTACCTGAGGCGGACGGACACGTTTCACCAGCCAATCAGGATTGGCGTAATGAGATTAATGCTTCTGAGGGCTGCAGCGAGGCGTGCATCCCATAGTGAGACATCGAACGAAATATTATGAAAGAGAACACTAGATGACACTGAGATAATGTACTGAGGTTTAGCAAGAGCACAGGTATAATCAGCGAACGTGACGGAACAATCTGCCACAGGAGTGGTGAAGAGACCAGGGTATTGTAGCCGGAAGGATGAAGGACTGATCTGTCCATTCTCACAGTGTTTAACATATCTATTATTATTGCTTGGTTTGAGAGGATGTCAATCGAGGACATGTTCCCTCTTGAAAAGCAAAAAAATCTCCCTCTCCATTCTCATTTATAAAAAGGAGCAACTTTACATTGTTTACTTCCTTATAATCAATTTCTTTTCTCACGTGTTTCTATATTATAAATGAGTTTGATTCATCAACACTGAGGACGCTCTCTCTGTCTCTCTCTCTGGTAGTATTTGAATGGACTGGTCTGTAAGCTGGTATACTCCAGAGCTATCACACATTCAGCTCCTGGGACAACATCAGGGTTCATCCTGCCAGTGAAGGAGAACTCAGCAGGTTCAGTTCAGTGGAGAGATTTTATCATCACCAAACTACAAGTAGAAATGATGTCGTTAAACAGCTGAACTCCACTTGAGTAAAACTATTCACTATGAAATTATAATAAAACAATCTTTGATGAAAAGCAGAGTGATATTAAAAGATGCATAGACTACATACAAGCACATGACTGAGGTCAATACATACAAGTGCTTTTAACAGTTTAACAGACACAAATCACATCACCTTGTTTGGGAGACACTTTGGTCTAAAGCTGCCATTGAGGGATCATTAGTTTGCTCAAGGACACTTTGACATGTGGACAGGAGGAGCTCAAGTTTCAAACCACAAACCTTGTGATCAATGACTGACCAGCTCAGGCTGAACAACTGACCAGCTGAGCTACAGCCAAATGTGTTGATGTCTGTTTTTTAGATAAAGAGTCAGATTGTATTTGACCTTCAGTTTTATTTTCTCTGTCATCACAGACTTTCTGGTTGTGGACTCTCAGAGACTGACTGTGAAGTCTTGGCCTCAGCTTTGAAGTCCAACCCCTCCCATCTGAGAGAGCTGGACCTGAGTAGAAACAGGCTGAATGATTCAAAAGTGAAGCTGCTGTGTGAAGGACTGAAGAGTCCAAACTGTAGACTGGAGATCTTGAGGTCAGTTAATGTATTTTGCTCTTGTTCAGTGTTTATCTCCCTAATTTAAATCCACAACAGAACTTTTAAATATCCTTTACTTTAATTGTTTTCTGTGTTTGTCTGAACACAACTCACAACAGCTCTTTTTTTAGTCTGTCAGCAGAATTCAGTCTGGACTCTAATTGGATTCATGTTGTTATGGATACTGTAGTGTTGGGACAGGTGTTAAAGAGGGTGCAGAGTTCAGCAGCATGTTGATAACATGTGTTGACATGAATGTGGTGACATTTAGATGATGTCTGTAGAAGGCTGACATTACAACATGATGATCCACAATAACACAATAACAAAGTCACTCAATCATTTTAGGATACAGCTAATTGATGAGGACACAGTAATGTTGAACTGCACATTAAACAACTGAACATTGATGGAATATAAACATATCTTTATTACATCATTTATTCTTTATTCAGATTGTGGAACTGCAGTTTGTCAGAGATCAGCTGTGCTTCTCTGGCCTCAGCTCTGCAGTCCAACCCCTCCCATCTGAGAGAGCTGAACCTGAGTGAAAACAACAACCTGCAGGATTCAGGAGTGAAGCTGCTGTGTGATTTTCTGCAGAGTCCACACTGTAGACTGGAGACTCTGAGGTCAGACAACATTTTTTACTTCTGTGCTCAGATTAAGATGATGTGAAAGTTGTGGTGACACTAAACTGCAGACATAAGGCTGATATTATACTGATCCTCACTGAGTATCTTAATGTTGAGCTGCACATTTAAAACCTTCATATAACAAGAAAAATCTACACTAGATGTCATGTTTTTTTAAATCAATGATAATGATAGATTTATGAAGCTACATGATGCTTATACTGACTGAATAGTTTAAACTGAAGATGATTTGATCTTCTGACTCCACTTTTCCTAAAAAAATTAAAATAAATAAAAAACACAGTAGATGTGAGACTTCCGGTTGTGGCGGCCAGACTGGCGGTAGCATAATCTGAGAGCTCCCAGAAGAGTCCGGTTCTTTCCCCATTTTAGAGTATTTCACACACCAATTTTATGATAAATGATATGAGGAAGTATAAAGTAAGGAAGGCTGAGACCACAGAAAATCAGGACAGAACGACAAACGAAGAAATGGCGACAGGAGACGCTGATGAAGCTGTCAGCACAAGTGAAGCTAGCAGCATGTGGACATGTGCGCTCTGGGCGCTAGCATCAGCGCTATCCACGCTGAAATAAAGACAGGACACAAGGACATGAAGAAGGAACTAGACTGTTTCTGCCAGACAATTAAACGAGACATGAAGGAAGAGTTTGGGAACTTTAAAGAAGAAGTTAACCAGAAGCTGAGTGAGATCGGGGCAGAGCTGAAAAACACGGAGGCCACAATGGATGAAGTGGAGAACCGAGTGGCCGAGGTGGAAGAGTGGAAGACTAATGCTGAAGACGAGCTTCTACAAACTCTGCAGGAACAAGAGCGGTTCTGAGTGTTGGCCTGGGCCGCCCCTGAAAACTCATTGGCCCCAGATCTGATAGGTAGTTGGTCAAGTTTGTCAACACAAGAAACAAGAGGAATGCTGTCAATCAATGATGACAGCTGATCAGCTGATTTAGGGCCAGTTTTACATTTTTAACTAACACAGTAATGGTCGTACTGAGGCTGTGAGAGCTGATTTCTGCTCAGCAGACGTTTGGCCATGCAGGTCTGATAGGTGAGCCATGAGAGATGAGCACGGCACGCTGCATCTGCTGCTGCTGCTGCTGGTCCGGTCGTTAATGAAATGGGAGGACGGTCACGTTGACAATGTCAACTGCTGGATAAAAACGCTGAACTCTGTCGAATGAGAGGTATGGTAATTTAATGTTTAGTTATGTCGTAGTTCCCTCTGAATGTGTAGGAAAACTTTATCTATCTCTATCTCTATCGAAGTAGTTCGTCTTTTAGCTGCTAGCTAGCTAAGCTAGCTAGTGCAGTGTAGTTCGTCTTTTAGCTGCTAGCTAAAAGACGAACTAGCTGCTAATCTAGCCTAGCTTAGCAGCCTGCAAACCAAGTTAAGCATTTAATGTTAGCGTTTTTTTTTTTTTATTGTTATTTGGATACCGCCGTGAAATATGATACGCTGTTTTCTGGACTGAAGACTGAGGGTGTTTTTGCAGATGTGTGTGTTCAATAGAGCTAATGTTATATTTTTGACCAACCAGTGTGTGAAATATAGTGTGACAGTCTAGATTTAAGTAGCTATAACACAAGAACAAGCTGTGATTTATTTATTTGCTCTGTGATTTAAGGGCTGTTTAAAGACTTTTCTCTGGGAGATAAAGGACTTTTTGTTTGTATCAGTTAGCTCATCTTCACAGTTCACATGTTTTAGACGTTAAATAGGCAGACGCAGAGCAAACTGCATTCAAATGCCACAAATGCTTGAGATGCAAAATGTGTTAATTGTGTTATTAACAGTGATCGAAGATGTCGGTAGTTATGTAAAAATAAACCTTTGTAGATCCAAAAAATAAACATAATAAGGCACATTGTTGACACCTCCTTTATTTTGACATGTTAATGGAGTCGAAGCTGTTATTAAAGGGCCTCCAGAGCCCCACGAACATCCTGTATTTTACACACTGATTCTAACCCGATTTGACAAAGATCCTGCTTGACGTTTGTTGTTATAGCTATTACTTCAAAGTGAATTGACTGATTGATTGATTGAGTGATTGATTGATTGAGTGATTGAATTACATTTCTTTGCTTTACTAATTTAGGCGCCATCTTGTGGTTAAATAAAAACACACCTGGCAAAGAGCAAACCAAAAAAATCTAATTCCAGTATCTCCAACAAATGATATCTAAGCTAAATAATAACATAAACTAAGCATGTAAAGAACAACAGATATTTCTGTTTTTTCCTTACAAGCTTAGTTTATCTTTTGCTTACAGATAAACTTTTTAATAAGGCCGATCTTTAAGTATTAAGCTTTGATTTGAAGTTTTTGGTTTGTTCTGTTGCCTGGATTGCTGTGTTTTTATGTAACCACAAGATGGCGCTTCAATTAGTAAAGCAAACGCAGGTAACAGTACAGGTGACACAGATGATGAGCTGATGACTAATTAATGTTATTCTACAGGATGAGTTAAGAGCAGTTGAATTGTGCTACCCTAATCTAACTTGTGAAGAGATGAGGACTTTAATCCACTCCAAGGAACTGGCTCTTAGAAAATCTGTACCCTATCCTGAACATAATTACTGATTAAAAATAGACACGTTCAAATAACCAGAGACTCCTGAGGACTGTGATAGGTGGAAATGGAATAAAAGAAATGACTTTTTTTAAAAAGATTTTTTTACTAGCATAGACACCTTTATTTACGGGACAGTTACAAGACAGGAAATCATGGGAGAGAGAGGGGATGTGACACGCAGCAAAGGACGTCCAGCCGGGATTCGAACCGCGGTCGGCTGCGTACGTGGTATTAAACTTCGCTATGCCATGGCCACCCCACACTAGCTTTGTGTCCCATCTTGGCCACCCCAGTAAAAATGTCCTGGATACGCCACTGACAAGAGCACGTCCTGTCCAAACTGATAGACTTAGAAGCAGCTCCCGCAGAAATAACCTCCATCTTTGGGATCCCCGAGGGGGAGGAGGGGGACAATGCATGTGAGTTTGTGGAGAAGTTGATCAAGTCCGAGTTATCGCTCCCTGACATCGACTTTAAAATACAACGCTGTCACAGATCACTCGGACCAAAGCCGCCCCGAGATCCATGATGCTGTGCTTCCTCGCCTACAGAACCAAGGAACTCGTGCTGAACACCGCATGGAGAAAGAAAGAGGAACACCTCAACGGAAACAGAGTTTATTTCGACCACGATTACCCGGTAGAAATTATGAAGAAAAGAAAGGAATATGCGCCGCTGAGGAAGGTGCTAAAGGAAAAGGGACTCAGGTTCCAGACACCGGCGCCGCCAAACTCCGAGTCTTTTCTGAAGAAGGACTCACAACATACAACAACGCAAAAGAGGCGTGTGACATGTGGAGGAAGGGGATTTTAACACCTGATGAACAAACCACCGAGGGCTCAACACCTGTCGGCACACACCGGGCTAGCGCAGATGAGACACCTCGCGGGAGACTGGAGTCAGTGGGTCTGTTAATTCATTGATGAATTAAGTGACCGATTAGTTAATTAAGCATGTTTTTCTTACTACAAGAACTCAAAGACCAAGAAATTAAACATATGTAACGTAACGACCCCCGATTATTAGAGCAGATAAAAGTGACCAGACAAAACTTGAACAGAATATATGACGGTCAAGAGGAGATGAAAATTAGATCCACCAAACAAAGGTATTATGACAATGGGCCAAGAGCTAAAAGACTATTAGCTTGGAGGATAAGAAGGCAACAGGATGAAAGGTCCATTCATAAAATCAAAGATCCACAATCTGCCAAAATGTGTAACAAGCTAAAAGAAATACAACACTGCTTTGAAAATGACACACAACCGGATAGTGTAGATTCTGCAAGCATTACACATTTTTTGAACTCATTGGACCTGCCATCCATTGGAACCAAACAGAATAAAGTAATGACAGGTGAGATAACCAAACAAGAATTAGATAATGCCATATCGAGACTCAAAACAAATAAAATGCCAGGCGCGGATGGATACCTAGCTGAATGGTACAAAACATTCAGAGAGATACTAACACCAGTATTATTGAAATGCTTCAATTTTACGCTTAAAGGTGGAGAAACACCAACATTCTGGAGACAAGCAATAATTTCCATAATCCCAAAGATGGGTAACGATAAATCTGAGTGTAGTTGGTACAGACCCACATCAATACAACATTTAGACTACAGACTATACGCCTCAATAATTGCAAAAAGACTTGACAACATACTTCCTGACATAATAGATGACGACCAAACAGGGTTCCTCAAGAACAGACAGACACAAGATAATGTAAGACGGGCTTTACACTTAATGATCATATGAGCAAAACTAAAGATAAATCTATTGTTCTCAGCCTCGACGCCGAACAGACATTTGACTCTGTTGGCTGGCAATATTTATATTTAACACTGCAAAGATTTGGCTTTAACAGCTCAGTAATTCTGTTTTTAAAGAACTTATATCACTCCCCTACAGCCAGAATAAAAATAACTTTTGTTTCCCAAAAAATTCATCCTGACATGTTTGCATCTTTGGAAACTTTGTGATCTTGAATTGAATCTAAAATCAGTTTTTGTGAGTTTTTATTTGTTTGGCTTCACAACATGAGTTTGTATAGATGGAGCTGCTGGTGGAGCTGCAGAGTTTAAGAGGTGAAGTCACGACGTCTTTATTGAAGTAGCAGCACGTTGTCATTAATATTAATGAGAGCTCTTTGTCACCTTTTGTATTTTAGAGGTTTTAACCTGCGTCCTGTTGGGTTCAGATGTTTGGAGTTTCCATTTTCTCATTTTCTTTTTGAACAGATTATTAATCACTGAATGATTTCAAGCAGGAACATTGTCTTCTAAACTTAAATCATTTATTCTTTATTCAGATTGAGTGACTGCAGTTTGTCAGAGATCAGCTGTGCTTCTCTGGCCTCAGCTCTGAAGTCCAACCCCTCCCATCTGAGAGAGCTGAACCTGAGTGAAAACAACAACCTGCAGGATTCAGGAGTGAAGCTGCTGTGTGATTTTCTGCAGAGTCCACACTGTAGACTGGAGACTCTGAGGTCAGACAACATTTTTTACTTCTGTGCTCAGATTAAGATGATGTGAAAGTTGTGGTGACACTAAACTGCAGACATAAGGCTGATATTATACTGATCCTCACTGAGTATCTTAATGTTGAGCTGCACATTTAAAACCTTCATATAACAAGAAAAGTCTACACTGGATGTCATGTTTTTTTAAATCAATGATAATGATAGATTTATGAAGCTATATGATGCTTATACTGACTGAATAGTTTAAACTGAAGATGATTTGATCTTCTGACTCCACTTTTCCTAAAAAAATTAAAATAAATAAAAAACACAGTAGATGTCTTTTGTTTACTCTTCCCCAGAATTCATCCTGACATATTTGCATCTTTGGAAACTTTGTGATGTTGAGTTGAATGTTAAGTTTTTATTATACTGATCCACACTGACTATCTCAATGATAAAGTCTATTTTCTTTTACAGTGGTTTAATCCATTGACTGTGGCAGAGCAGTGTTGAGCTGCACATTTAAAACCTTCATATAAAGAGAAAAATCTACACTGGATAATTCACTGTGATCCTCTTCAACTCTTGATTGTCATCTTATATTCCACATCATGTTTTTTAAGAAAGTGATAATAAAATACATAAACACAATTAATAAATATGTTATCTCTGTTTCATCGACAACAAGTATTCAGTATTTTCTTTTTCCATCAGTTTTATAAAACTATATGATGCTCACACTAGTTCAAACTGAAGATACTTTGATTGAATCTAAAATCAGTTTTTGTGAGTTTTTATTTGTTTGGCTTCACAACATGAGTTTGTATAGATGGAGCCGCTGGTGGAGCTGCAGAGTTTAAGAGATGAAGTCACGATGTCTTTATTGAAGTAGCAGCACGTTGTCATTAATAATAATGAGAGCTCATTGTCACCTTTTGTATTTTAGAGGTTTTAACCTGCGTCCTGTTGGGTTCAGATGTTTGGAGTTTCCATTTTCTCATTTTCTTTTTGAACAGATTATTAAACACTGAATGATTTCAAGCAGGAACATTGTCTTCTAAACGTACATCATTTATTCTTTATTCAGATTGTGGAGCTGCAGTTTGTCAGAGATCAGCTGTGCTTCTCTGGCCTCAGCTCTGAAGTCCAACCCCTCCCATCTGAGAGAGCTGGAGCTGAGTGACAACAAGCTGCAGGATTCAGGAGTGAAGCTTCTCTGTGCTGGACTGGAGAGTCCGAACTGTCGACTGGAGACTCTGAGGTCAGACACCATTTTTTACTTCTGTGCTCAGATTAATATGATGTGAAAGTTGTGTTGACACTAAACTGCAGACATCTGATATTATACTGATCCACACTGAGTATCTTAATGCTAACATCTGTTTTCTTCTTCTGTGGTTTAGTCCATTGACTGTGGCAGAGCTGCACATGTAAAACCTTCATATAACAATATGAATAATTCACTCTGAACATCCTTAACTATTGATTTTCATCTTAGATTCCAAATTGTGTTTTTTAAAATGTTTTTTAAAGTGATGAGAAAAATACATACTACAATGAAAAGTTAAATAATCTCTATTTTAACTATCAGACAACAACAAATTGTCTTTTTACAACATTTTAATGAAGCTTTGTGATTGTGATTTATACTGACTGAATATTTAAATTGTGAAGTTATATCATTTATTCTTTATTCAGATTGGAGAAGTGCAGTTTGTCAGAGATCAGCTGTGCTTCTCTGGCCTCAGCTCTGAAGTCCAACCCCTCCCATCTGAGAGAGCTGTGGCTGAGTCACAACAAGCTGCAGGATTCAGGAGTGAAGCTGCTGTCTGATCTGAAGGAGAGTCCAGACTGCAGACTGGAGACTCTGAGGTCAGTAGAGGGTTGGAGTCAGTTCATGCTGGTTTCAGCAGTATTGTACTAAACACAGTATCAAAGTAAAGATCCAGTATTTCCTGCTTTCCTCAGTGAAGCTGTGAGAGGACAACGGTGACAGGCTTCACGATTGGACAGAAAGAGAGAGCAGTCAGCCAATCAGATTAGAAGCTTGTTGTGATCATGTGTTTGAGTCGATGTGAAGACGACTGTTGTGTTCATGTCTACAGGAAATAAAGCTGGATCACAGCTGACAGCATCACAGGATGTATAGAGACAGTGTCCGCATTCATCAAACTGTCGGAGCATCAAATCTGATCTCAAAGTGTTTGTTCTCTCATTTCAACACTGAACAACTGATCAGTTCATCTTTGTCACAGCTCTCAGATCAGTCTGACTGAAGCCTGCAAATCACTGGCTCTTATTTCAGAGAACCATCATTACATTTAGTAACCATGTGGTCTGTATACAGACCAGAACCTCTGCTGAAGTCCACAAACCACAGCTGATGTTTTACTCGTCAGACTCTGTATAAATGTTAGCATTTTAACATCAGGACTCCATATTTACATATTTGTCATATTTTAAAAGTAGATGAAATATTCAAATGTGACTGATACTCTGGTTTCTAACAGCTTTGAACCCAAACAGCCGTCCATCATTAAAGAGAGCAGTGAATATCTGTGTTCCTGCAGTAATGATGTGTTCAGGGACTGTCAGCAGTTTATTTCCACTGTGTCCTTCAGTGAAACCTGCAGAGTAAACAGACTTGATGTCCAAAGTGTCTGCAGGTCTGTGAGCTTCACTCCAACACGTTAACATGAGAGCTGAAAGGAAGCTGGCTACGCTACACAGCCGCTCCACTTGTGGTCTGAACAGGACTGAAGTCCTGCTGGTCTTTATATCACTGACTGACAGCTGATGGAGAGAGTCTCTGTAAACACTCATTTATCACTTCTACTGTCTCTCTACTTCTCTCATCAGATGGGAATCGTGGTGGTCTTAGTCAGAGTGATGAGAAAGGTGAAGCTGTTGAGAGGATCAGCTGTGTCCTGATGATCCAGAGAGGTTGAAGCAGCACCATCAGCTGGTGGGTGGAGAGGCTCTGACTGGGCCGTGTTACTGGGAGGTGGAGTGGAGAGGAGGGCTTCATCCAGCAGTGACTGACGGACCAATCACAACAAGTGGAGATGACTGTCAGTGCTGCAGTGTGAACTGCTCTGAGATCAGCTCCACTGTCACACACAATGTCCAGTCCAGCATCCTGCCTGTGTTCCTCTGGATGTGACAGAGTATCATCAGTGTATCTGGACTGCTCTGCTGCTGCTCTGTCCTTCTACACAGTCTCTGCAGACACACTGATACTCCTCCACTCCTTCTGCTCCACACTCAGACACCTCCTCCACCTGGAACCTGGACGTGAGTCTGCATCACGTTCTGTCTTTCTTTTTCTGATTCAGTCAGTCTGTTTATACACTTACTGGTTGTTGAATGATGGAGAACGCCTGTTAATTTTCATATTATGCTGTAAAATGGAGGTTGATGTCAGAATGCAGAAGTCTGCAGTATCATATTCATCAGTGCAAGATTATTTCTGTTACAATGCATCTCTTCTGCTTGTGTGAGATTACTGTTTTTATTCTAATAATCCCTGAAAAATACATGGAATTAAATGAAAATTTTAAGTCAAATGTTTGTATTTCTGTAATGAGCAAAAAATGTATGACACAATATTTTGATGGTTCCACTTTTGTTGATCAGTGTAATCAATTAATTAATAAATTTTTTCAGAATTTTCACTTTTTTTCTCAGAATTTTCAATTTTTCCAAAAAATCCTCCTGTGATGTTTTACAGGTAATTGTGTGAAATACACCATGTAAAAGTTGATGAGTTACTCTCTCACAATGAGGTAATTTTATACGACACAGTTAATGTGTAAAACTGCAGCTCCTGTTTTAACTCCAGCTGACTGATGACATCGTTGGTTCTGTCTGAGGGACCTTTTGAACAAACACAAAACAAAACATGGAGTCCAATAATAAATCTCAGCAGGGCTGAGATGGTTACTTTAAACATGTATTCCAACAGTGTCACTAATTACCTGTTAAAATGTACTCAGGGACGTAATCCAGGTATCACAATATTAAAGTAATGTAACTTGATTACTTTACTTATGCTAATAAAGACTAGAGAAAAGAAATATCAATAAGATGACTTTTATTTAATGTTAATAACAAGTGTATATTCTTATAGAATACACAGTTACAGACGAGTATATCATTCTTTATTTTGAAATTGTAATCTTGTTAGTGATCCCCTTTGTTACTGAATGCATTTGTAATCTAATTACATCTTTTATTTCTATAATTTTACTCGGATACAGTTACCTTTTTTGTATCCGAATTATGTAATATGTTTTTAAATATGTAAATATGTTTTATATGATAAACTCCACAAAGAATAGCATGATTCCATCTTTACTGTTGATTTGTACAATGTTTATTATTATTGTTATTATTATTATTATTATTATATTATTTTTCTCAATTATAAACAGAATGTGTGCATTAATTGAAGCATCAGTGGTGTTTTGTGAATTGACTGTGTGTGTCAGACGTGTGAGTCTGTTTTGACCTCCGGTGGCTGAACTTCACCTCGCTGCAGTCATGTGGAGGTGAAATCCCTGCTGGAAGAGGCTGCAGGCATGAAACTCCTCCAGAAGAGGTCAGTGAAACCATCTGTCTGATCCAGTACTGTGTCATGTTAACACGACAAGCTTGTGGAGTGCTTGCAGAGCGGGACTCAGCTGAACTCAAATGCTTTTTTCGGTTTATTTTCAAACAGGACAAAAAAAAAAAAAAATAAAGCTTTACAACCAAATGGCAGTGATATGTTCAGAAAACATCTATACAATTTATAAAGTCATTGCGTGGAGCTGTCTGGACATTCAAAGGCCTACTGTACATAAAATATATAAAATACGTGCCATAACAACAACAGACAAAGCCACATGATAGAGTCTTAAAAGAAACACAGTGTATTAAACCATCGTCACACCAGCAGTTCATCAGTAGTGTTAGAAAAGAAACCTCCTCTTGGGACCAAATTTCCACCTGACACCTGAACTCATCCTCAACACTCCAAGATAAAACAATCATTTATTTGTATTACTTATTGTTTATGAGTCCATCTAAACATTTTCTGTTCTTGTGAGTACTACAAACATAATCTTGTTTCACCATCCTGTAATAACATTATAAGATAAATGAATCTTGAATGGATAGAAAAACCAGAACACCAGAATACTGTCTTGTCTCTGCGTCGTCCCTTTCGCACATGAAATCCGGACGGTATCCAGAAAACCAGATCAGGATAATGTCCACATTTGCTTCTTCACACATGCAGCACACAACAGCAGATTGTCCAAATCTGAGGTGTTCACACATGTTGGAAATACTCCTGTATGGTTGGGGCGAGGAGCGGCGTCTGGGTAGAAGGCCACAGACTGCTCCATCATGATTGTTTTTATGTGATATCAATACCACATGCAGAGAAGAGGACGAAGCAGCTAGCCAAGTGAACAGAACCACAAGCCCAGCAGGTAGATGTTCTGTAGAACCGAGTAGTTTAACAGGTTTGGTGTTAAGATGTCTGTGTGTTGTGTTGTGGAGATATCTACTGAAGTTAGCATGCTAACGTGGCTGCTTCAGAGTCTCTCGTACAGATTACTCCCACATCTGTTTGTTATCACGTGATAAATATGTCATACACAAACTCAGGAACTAACTTTTCTACCTTCAAGTTTGCTTTTCAGAGCTTTCTTGAGTGTAAATTATGTAATTATTAAATGACATGTCTGTATTCTCAATAAACCATACTCAAGTAAAAAAAAAAAGGGGTTTATCAGCCTTTAAACTTTAATTTTTATAAAAAGAAAAGATTGTTTCTCCTTTTTAATTTGCAGAAATCTTCTTCAAAAGGTTTTGCAGGGTGAGAACTTACTGGTGCAAGTTATAGGAAGGTATTAAGTTATTGTGTGCATGAAGTAAGAAGCAAAGTAAAAATGTGACATAATAATCTCTTTTCTCCTTTTATTTGACTTCTTTCATTTAAAATAAACGCTGACTGACACGTACATGCGAGCAGGGTGTTGGCTGTTTGTCTGTAAATGTTGGAAACTTTAACTTGGACTCAAAGTGAAATGAGACGATTGAGGAAAGTGTTGATGAACTCAGGTGTGACAGGTTTCAGGGTCAGTTTGGAGACAGACTGATGAACTGCTGACGGTCTGCAGCTGCCTCTGCTGGCAGAAAGTGTGAACAAAGAGTCTCTATATTCTGTCTCTTTCATTTCCCCATCAGAAATCACACATTTGGAAAGTTAACGTCACCTGTTCAGGTGTTATTTTAACCTGTTGGCTGTGTTTTCCTGCTTGTATGTCAGTTAAAATGCTGTTAGTTTTCCATCCCCTTTATAAGTAATAGGGTAGTTGTAAGCCTTTGGTTTATTGTGTCACAGTTTATGTTTGTTAAAGTTCACGTCAGTGTTAAAGTGTATTACTGTTAATACTCCATACCTTAGCTTTCCCATGTTATTCATAGGCTATATATATACACACACACAGTGGATATAAAAACTCTACACACTCCTGTTAAAATGCCAGGTTTTTGAGATGTAAAAATATGAGACCACGATAAATCATTTCAGAGCTTTTTCCACCTTTAACGTGACCTATAACCTGTACAACTCAATTGAAAAACAAACTGAAATCTTTTAGGCGGAAAAATAAAAAATAAAGAAATAAAATACTGTGGCGCTCCGCCCTCCCTGATGGAAAGTGATTTTTAATTTTTTTAATTTTTTCAAAATAATCTTTTTAAAATAAATAATTACTGCTCATTCTACAAATAAATGTGTTTTCAATTATCAAGAAGAGCCATATATATATATGTGTCATTTGCATTTGCAAAGTCGTCCCAGCACTGCAGCAGCTCAGCCATGGATGTATTATATTATATATAACTTTAGGGGGAAACTTCGTGTTAAAGAACTTGGACCTGAGAAGCCTGGTCTGAGTTTAACACAGCAGACACACGAGAAAGGTAAAGTGTACCAGAGGAGCTTCTCTCTGAATTGGTACGACAGGAAGGCTTGGCTAACTGGATGTAGTTTTGCAAATGCAGTATTCTGCTTCCTGTGTTTACTTCTTAAAATGCCGGGGACAGATACTACATGGACTGTAACAGGAGTTAGAGACCTAAAACTTTTATCAGAGCGGATTAAAAAACATGAATGCTCGAAGCGAAGGTACACATGAACAACGCAGTCAAGCTAGCCATGCTAGGCAGTGGACATTGTAATGTACTGTAAACACAGTCATCCGAGAACGGTTAGTGATAACATCATATATAAACAGTCATCCATGCAGACGTTTTGTATGTGAAAGAGGAACGTTCACACGATACAAAGATGGAAACGCTCCTGTAACATCATACAACACATGACAACAAGCAGATCAGTTCACCAGACCAGAGGCTTCATGACATCCTGCAGGAGTCCAGAACAGGAGAGATGAGATATGAATCATAATGTCATATTTTATTATGGAAAAATACATCATGTAGAGAAATGAAAAGTATAAATGTAACATAGTACTGTGCAAAAGTTTAGGCAGGTGTGAAAAAATGCTGTAAACTAAGAACGCTTTCAAAAATGGAAGTGTGAATAGTTTTCATCAATTAACAAAATGCAGTGAATGAACAGAAGAGAAATCTAAATCAAATCAATATTTGGTGTGACCACTCTTTGCCTTCAAAACAGCATCAATTCTTCTAGGTACACTTGCACACAGTTTTTGAAGGAACTCGGCTGGTGATGATGTCCACCATGCTTCCCTGTTGCCAGCAGTCACTCATTATTGTACTACTCTCCAGCCCTTCAGCGAACAAAATGCCTTCTGCTACAGCCAGATATTTCAAATTTTGACTCATCAGTCCGGAGAACCTGCTGCCGTTTCTCTGCACCCCAGTTCCTATGTTTCCGTGCATAGTTGAGTCGCTTGGCCATGTTTCCATGTCAGAGGTATGGCTTTTCGGCTGCAACTCTTCCATGAAGATATCTTCTGGCCAGACTTCTCCAGACAGTAGATGGGTGTACCTGGGTCCCACTGGTTTCTGCCCGTTCTGAGCTGATGGCACTGCTGGACATTTTGAGATTTCTAAAGGAAATAAGCTTGATGTGTTTTTCATCTGCTGCACTAAGTTTCCCTGGCCGACCACTGCGTCTACGATCCTCAACGTTGCCCGTTTCTTTGTGCTTATTCGAAAGAGCTTGAACAGCACATCTTGAAACCCCAGTCTGCTTTGAAATCTTTGTCTGGGAGAGACCTTGCTGATGCAGTATAACTACCTTGTGTCTTGTTACCATGATGTATGACCTGTGACATGAAACTGTCTTCCACAACCTCACCTCGGTAGCAGAGTTTAGCTGTTCCTCACCCAGTTTTAAGCCTCCTACACAGCTGTTTCTGTTTCAGTTAATGACTGTGTTTCAACCTACATGTGAAATTGATCATCATTAGCACCTGTTTGGTATAATTGGTTGATCATACACCTGACTATAATCCTACAAAATCCCTGACTTTGTGCGAGTGTACCTATAAGAATTGATGCTGGTTAAAGAAGTAACACCAAATATTGATCTGATTTAGATTTTTCTTTTGTTCGCTCACTTTGCATTTTGTAAATTGATAAAAATAAACAATTAGTATTTATATTTTTGAAAGCATTCTTAGTTTACAGCATTTTTTCACACCTGCCTAAAACTTCTGCACAGTACTGTATATACAGTTGTAACATACACATGGTGTAGGAGGTCGACATGTTTCTCAGCATCATTTCAGTAAAGTGAACACAGAGCAGATTTCAGATCCGTCTAATAAGTGACAGAGTTTGATGAGACGTCCTGTCAAAATAATGGACAACACAAAGGTGAAGAACAACGTTTCCTCCATCAACTCCATTATTGTTTTTCATCAGTTTTTCCCTGTCTCTGTCTCATTAAGTTGTTGATCAAAATGTTTCCTCTGATCATGCTGAGCTGGAACTTTTCCTAAGTCCTCCACTGGACTCATCAGACACAACAGTGAATAAATAAAATGTAACAAACAAACAACCAGTGTTGGGCACGTTACTTTTAAAAAGTAATTAGTTATAGTTACTAGTTACTTCTCCCAAAAAGTAAGTGAGTTAGTAACTGAATTACTCCACTATAAAAGTAACTAGTTACCAGGGAAAGTAACTATTGCGTTACTTCTTTTTTTTTTTAGTTTAAATATGTCTAAGAATTTGGATTCTTTTCTAAGCGGGTTTCACAAGCCAGTTGCATAGAGTAGAACTGCATAGACACCTACACAGAACCTTTAATATTTATTGCACCTCAACAGACTACAACTGGTAGACATACTGTACTTCAAGTATTTTCTTCATCACAAAAATACAGTGTAACAATATGAAGTGCTTTTAACTCTCTGTACATACTGTACTGTTCAAATATTTTCGTAAAAATAAAAGTAAACAGTTTAAATATGAAGTGCTTTAATTCTCTGTAGTGTAAATTAAATAAATCAAACCGTCATACAAGTTACTGTACTGACATACTGTACTTCAAGTATTTTCTTAAAAACGAAAGAAACAGCTTAACAATATGAAGTACTTTTAAAATAGTACTGCAAAAGTCTATGAATTACTTGGACAAATCCAAGTTCAGCTGCTTGGACAGCGTGGCTCCATGTCCTTCTTTGTTAGCGGAGCTCACGTTAGCCACACCTGGCCTGCAGTCATCATCAACAGTGTCAACAACGGTGTTTTTGGCCACTAGTTTTGTAGAAGCGTGTGCCGTTGAGAGATGCTTCATTAGATTAGAGTTGCTTACAACGGACGTGGACAAACACTTCGCTCTGGGACATAATGTACACTTCATATGTACGTTCTTGCCTTTTACCTCAAGGAGATTAAAGTAGTGTCTGTACTTCCACTTTGAAAACGCCAACTTTCCCTCCGGACTCGCCATTGCAGCAGCATGCTGCATTCCAGTTACATGGGAGACCACTTTGTTCGTTTGTGTGTGTGTGAGGTTGCTGTGTGCGTGTTTGGTTTGTGTGTAAACTGAACACTGCCTCTGATTGGCTCACGAACTCTTACTCTACCTTAGCCAATCATCATCACTTATGCGGTTGTCTCGCCCCTCCCTACTCAGCTTTGCAGCTCCTGTGGCAGAGAGCCAAGTCGGATGACAAGAGCTTCAACGAGTAGCTTCAGTTTATAACGCGCCACATTTAATTGTCGGTAACGGTAACGGCGTTGTAACGATGGAAATAGTAATTAGTTAGATTACCCGTTACTGAAAAAAATAACGCCGTTAGTAACGCCGTTTATTTTTAACGCCGTTATTCCCATGACTGGTTACATGTGTTATTTTCTACATAGGATTGAGGCTGGAGAACGGTGAGGAGGAAGGGGGCACATATTCACACAACAACAAGAGAGAGAGATAATAAACATGGTTTTGGCCAATAATGCCATCAGGCTCAGAGAAATTCAAGCCAACATTATTGGTGACCATGCCATTTTCAATAATGTCCATCAGGTCTCTCTGTCAACACTGGCACGCATCCTGAAAAGAAATCAGGTCCAAATGAAACAACTGTATCCTTTTGAGTGGAATTCAGAGAGGGTCAAACGGTTGCAGCATGAGTATGTGGTATGTATTGTTGACTTTACTGTAGCACTGTGATGTTGCATACTGCACACATGACCTTTTGACATGTACATTGACTGTATACTAGATCTATTCTGAACTACACAATCTTGTCTCTCACTGTATTTCAGAGAGTTCTACAAATGGATGCTGAGGAAATCCAGCATGAATTCGTCTACATAGATGAGGCAGGGTTCAACCTCACCAAAGCAAGACGGAGAGGCAGAAACATCATTGGCCACAGGGCTATAATCAATGTCCCAGGGCAACGTGGGGGTAACATCACCCTTTGTGCGGCCATTACACAGGATGGGGTCCTCCTCCGTCATGCCAAAATTGGCCCTTACAACACACCTCACATACTCAAATTTGTAGACCGATTGCACAACATAGTCACAGCAGGTAACCAAATGCACCAGACGCAATACATTGTCATCTGGGACAATGTGTCATTCCACCGTGCTGCTCTGGTCCAGAACTGGTTTCAACACCATCCACAGTTTGTAGTCCTAGGAGTTTTTCTCTGCATGGCGGTGGAAGGTTTACGATCTCAGGTACCCCTGGCTCCCAGGCTCAGGTACCCCTCATTCAGGCCATGGATGACGCCTGTGACCAAGTCGACGCCGTAGCTGTGCAAGGGTGGATTAGACATTCAAGGCGGTTCTTCCAACGTTGTCTTGCCAATGAGGATATCGCTTGTGATGTGGATGAAATTCTCTGGCCAGATCCAGCTAGGCGAAGAGATAATGTCTAGTATTTTCTATACTTTCTTTTCTGTTTTCTTTATCAGATTTATTTTATTTTATTTATTATTTCTGTAATTTTTAACCTGTACTGGATACAGTATTTTATATTTGTTGTTGTTTGCTGGGATAACAGTGTTATGCACACTACTGCAGACATGTTTTGTTGTGATTCTCCATGTTGACTGATTTGGGTGTATGGAGAGAAATAAATTATATTTTCCTCAGTCTGCAGCATTGGTCTTGTCAAGTGTTTGATGAACTTATTGTATATTTGCACTTTCTCTGTGTACTTCATATACAGTACTCTAATCACTGAGAAGTAGAATTGCTAAAAGTGTTTAAGGTTAGCAACAGCAGTGTGTAACTGGTTCAGACAGAATTAAGTAATATGAAGCGTGTATGTGTCATATGGTGACAAAATATGTTTTTTATAAATTAGTGTATAGTTCTGACAAGAGTGTTTCATTTTGCAAAGGGTCTGAGGTGTTCTGCTAATTGGGTGTTTGGTGTGTTAATTGTGTGTAGTGTTTTGAGAAAACAGGCCCTGTTTTCTCAAAACAGGGCCTGTTTTCAAAATGGTGCTTATGCAATCGAAAAAAACTGTAAACACATATCGATTGTTGTATGATCTTACCCCCCCCTTAGCACTTAAACCATAGCACTTTTGTACTTAAGGTATCCTTGATAAATAGCAGATACCATGCTCAGACGAGGGCTTGAAAATTTCTTCTATTTTTTCTTTTCTACTTTATTGACGGTGATATGTTGTGGTTTCTTTCTTGTGACAAATGTACTTATTGTAAGTCGCTTTGGACAAAAGCGTCTGCTAAACGCCCTAAATCTAAATCTAAATCTAGAACAGTCTGACTGTGGAATTGTCTCTAAAGAGGAATGTCACAAGGATAGGGTGTATCATAGCGTGTGAACCCTCATCAACACTTATCAGTAACATTTGTGGAATGTTTGTAGATCAATAGAAGAAGATAACTACCACAACACTGGTTTCAACAAAGGGACTCCATGTTTCAAACATAATTTACAGTTGGCTTAGAGTACTTCACTGTCCAACACATAAACATTTATGTGGATGAATATTCAAAATATTTTATCAGACAAGATAATCAACCAACAACTCACAACAGCACCACTGGTCTTTCTAGTAACACAACATTTCTTTTTAAGGTGCACCTTTGTTTTGCATTGTTGTGTAATCTTTCTCTATTTGTAGTCTGACTACTTGACTGTGTTCTGGTGTAAAGTTTCCTGTGCAGGTTCAAAGTGAAACCACAGTTATTTATGCTGGTATACCTCCAGCTTCTTCTCGTTTATATCGTTATGTGTTTGAATCATCAGAATTAAATCATAAAGACAGCTGCAGATGTTTCTCTTCTCTCCACAGAACACAGTGCATGATGGGAAACACTCCACTTTTCTCCTGATGGAAAGAAGTTTGATCTGAACTTTTCTTCATGTTTAAATGTAACTACATGAGTTTATCTGACGTATTTTTCTCACTGTAACATTTGCCGAATTAACAAGAAGGCCCACATAGTTAAGAATGTGTTGTCGACAGCGTTTCACAAGGTTTATAAAGTTTCTCTCGTCATTTTAAGGGAGTCTGGTGACTTTCTCCACGGACCACAAGAAACAGATTATATTAGTTACTGTTAACTATATTTGTAAAATGTGACATGTTTATCATCAATATGTTTTATTCTTTAACACATCTGGTGTAAATGTTGAGTACAGCTGCTGAAACTCTTCAGATATTTTGTCTTCTGTTCCTGCAGTTTTTGGTTCAGGTCATTACTTTCAGATATTATTGTGATCAAATACTCCTGTTAGCTGTCAAAAGAGGTGTGTTTGACCCTGGACACTCCTCACATGAACATCTCTGTACAGAATCTGTGTGTTTGAGGTCTGAAGGACACAAAGAACTGTCTTTATTGACAGTCTGTGTTTTCCTCTGCTTGTGATGTACTCTCACTGTTTGATGTGAAGGTTTTCTAATGTTCCTTCCACATACAAAGACTGACTGCAGACACGAGCATCGACTCTCTAAAGCATCGACTTCAGTAAAGTTTAACCAGAGTTTTACAGCAGCACCCAATAAAAATATGAAACATGGAGAGATATTAATTAGAAAAACATTCTCAAATACACTACACTACACAATTTCTCTGGACTTTTATTACAGCTGACATAGTTTAATGTGTCATTTATAGTTTAACATGTCAAGAACAAAAAGATTTTTAGAAAATTGGAAATGAAGTTTCTGCTAGAATGTCCCTCATATAGTCAGATGACAAGTCCAACTTAAATGAACACTTGCACACGTCAGGTCGAGAGTCTTCAGTCATTTGCAGATGAAATCATGATGAGAGAACAGACTGCAGTGATCTGTGTGACCAGTGTTTTATTCCCAGAGAAAATCATCTGAGCTTGTGACATCACACCAGCCTGCCAGTGTGTTTTTATAGAATAAAAACTGAAAAAGCTCCCGTGAGAACGTTAAATCTGTGGTCATGAATGTATGTGTTTTTATTGCTTCAGTTTCTCACAAGTTAAACCAAAAACTAGGCTGAATATAATGTGATTATTTTAAATAAATGAGCTTTGTGGATCATTTGTTGCTAATAAATATCATAGCAGAGGAGCTGACACCCAATCCACCTGCAGTACCCACCTGATTCCTTTAATTTGTGGCTGACAGTCATGAACATGGACCACGTAATGAAGTCACCAATAACGGCAGTGTACCAGACTCCCTTAACAAATCACGTGATTTTAAGAGTTGGTGCACGAGGAGAAACTTAACAAACTTTGTGAAACAACTGTGACTTAAACTACATCATTGATGCTTTCTTGTAAATTCAGCATTAAATACAAAGTCACCAGACTCCATTAAAAAGACGAGAGAAACTGTAAACACTTTGTGAAACACTGTCTACAACACATTCTTACCTATTTGGGCCTTCTCGTAAATTCAACTAGTGGTAAAAAATAATAGGTCAAATAAAATCATGTAGTTACATTTAAACATGAAGAAAAGTTCAGATCAAACTTCTTTCCATCAGGAGAAAAGTGGAGTGTTTCCCATCATGCACTGTGTTCTGTGGAGAGAAAAGAAACCGAATAAAGTCAGACGAGTTTGAATCATGGCACAAATCCAACATCAGATAGTGAGTAAGTTTTATTATCCATGCGCAGATTTCCTGTAAAGCTACTGGGGAAATCTGTCTGCTAAACCACACCTGTTGATGTTGATACTCCCAGCTATTAAAAGGTGCTCTCAAGCAGGTAGTTCAGAGTAATACAGTGAAGTTGGCAGGAGAGCTGTTGAAACACCGTGGTTGTTGTTTTCTTCAAGATCTCTACCTTGATTGTCCAAGGACTTCAGCAGCTCCTCTCTGTAAGTAATCATGTTTGTAGAAGTCAGATGGATCAGTCAGCTGTATGAGGACTTTCTACCAGAAACATCTTTTCCACTTGTATAAATCTTGTGTGTGAGAAGATTTTATTGATGAAACTAAACAGAGTCAGTGTTGATATTTACCTCCACCTTCATCTACACAGTTAAACACATTCATTCATCAATATGTAGTCAAACAGTCAGCTGTGAGCTCCTGATGTCCTGTGTGACAGTGATGTGAATGTGGATACGGATGTAGTCGTCGTTGCTTTATAACTGACTCTGTTTTGTCTCTGATGAATAATATATATTTTCTTTTTTATCATCATCACTGTTTTAGGCCTAAAGTGTTTCTTGCATTCTCTGACAGTAAAAATGCGTAGCCTACACACAGAATTGTATCTGTTCTATCAAGTTGTGATTAATTGAATGAGTTAATATCATTGTGTTTTATGCTCAAGCCCGAGGGTTGATTGCTGTATGTGGCTGAGGATAAAAAAAAAGAAGGATTAGCTCACACTGAAATGGACTAAAATGAAATTTAAACTGTCCTGTGTTTTCATTTTTATTTTTTAAAATTTTACTGTTTTTAAATCTTGGTTGCTGCTACGTGTTTTATTCATTATCCAATGAGGCAACTTTTTAATTTGTACATTTTCACAAACACAGGGAGGACTTAAGTAGGTCTGCATATGTAGTTCTGTATTGCTACTGTATTTCTATTTATTGTAGGCTAGTTCTTTTATTTCATAAATGCACCAAAACATGGCATCATTGAAATGGAAACGCAAAGTTCAAGTACCCTATACTGTAAATGTAACTCTGTAACTCTGCCCACTGCAGAGTTGCCACATCATGTAAAAATATAAATTAATGCTCATTCAGGTCTATTAATAATCTTGATAGGCTAATTTAGACTTTCTAGGCTGTGTTACCTTCATTATAAGACACAAATATGTTTTGCAGCTCCAGACGGATTTTTTTTGTGAGGGACGGGGACAAAAATGGCTCTTTTGATAGTAAAGGTTGCTGATCCCTGATCTACACAGTTAAACACATTCATGTATCAATATGTAGTCAAACAGTCAGCTGTGAGCTCCTGATGTCCTGTGTGACAGTGATGTGAATGTGGATTGGGATGAGTCGTCGTTGGTCTATAACTGACTCTGTTTTGTCTCTACTGAACTTTACTAACAGCCGCTGGATTTCAACATGTTTGTCTTTTATTCTGCTGCACATTTAGTAAAGTTCAATCCTCAACAAACTTGTTTTGACTTTGTATGTTTCAGCTTTCTTCTTCTTCAGGACGTTTCAAATGGACTCATTCACTTTTTACTATAAAATCATGTCATCAAATATGATGCATTGTTACTGGCATCTGACAACAACATGAGCTTGTTTGTGTTTATTTGCAGTTGTTGTCTCTTGACTTTATATGGAGACACTCTTTATATGTGTTTCTAATGTATCAGTGTTACAACATTGACAACACGTCACCATGTTCCAGATACACAACTTTCATCTGTCTGTAGCAGCAGCACTAGTTCTGCAGTGTTTTCATGTGGCAGCTACATGTTGTTGTTTGCAGCTGAATCCACATGTTGTCATGTGTCCTGCTGATGGTGGACAGTTTAACCACTGGCGCCATCTTGTGTCAGAAGTACAATACAGCAGCTTAGCGTTAGCATCAACACTGTGTCCAGTCAGGAAGTCCTTGTGTGTAATGAGCAGGATAATAAAGACAGAGGAGTATTGTAAAGACTAAAGACAGACTGTAGATGTTTGTTGTGGTACATGTGAGGACTGAACTGTGATCACATGACTCTTCACCTCTGTCTCCTCTCACAGGGAGAAGATGATCTGCAGGATCCTGCTGCTCATCAGCCTCAACTGTGTCTGTGGTTAGTTTCCAGCTTCACTTTATTACACTGTGATTCAATGAATCAGTTAAAGTAGCCCACATGTGAGCAAACAGTTGATGTTGATGAGCCTCTGCAGCTCTGAGACGTCACTAAACTGTCCACAGAAACGTGTAGATGGAGTTTAAAGGCTGCCATGTTAAAGTTGTCAGTGTGTCTGCTCCTCACTTTCCCTCTCTGTCTCCTCAACAGGAACATTTGTAGTGAATGTGACACAGACCTCCTATCAGGCAGAGGAGAACCACAACATCACACTGGAATGGATGTTCACAACCACAGCTGACACTTCCCCTGACTCCCTTTATATCCACTGTGAGATGATAACTGATCACAAAGTCTCAGTCCTGTTTCGTCTAAATGAAGGTGTTGAGGTCCCAGAGTCTCGGGATCAACAGTTTGTAGGACGAGTCCAGTTGGACAAAGATGTCCTTAGAGACGGACGACTCAGACTTCATGTGTCCAGACTCAGGGCTGAGGACTCAGGCCGGTACCTGTGTGATGTGAGGACAAACTATGGTGCAGACTTTGTTGAATGTCGGCTCAACGTCTCTGGTAAGTTGGTTGAGTAGAAGTCAGTAGAACTTTATTAACAGGTTCAATTCAGCAGCTTTTTTGGATCAATAAGAACCTGAAGAAAAGTATTGAGGACGACCACAATCCACAATCCTTCACTTCATTCTCACAGTATCTGAGAAATATGTCACAACTTCAGCTGTTCTGTTGTTTGGTCTCTTTACAGCAGCAAGGCCCAAACCTGAGAGACCCAACACAGACACACCTGAGAGACCCAACAGGGTCAGTCGGAGCTTGATCCGCCTCTACTGTTTATTGGGACTGACAGCTGTGGTAGTTGTGTTGTTTGTTACCATTTATTTATTCATTGTCTGTCTAAGAAACAAAAGTCCAGCAGAGGATTTTAGAAAAGTTCCAGCTCAGCAGGATCAGAGGAAACAGTTTTATCAACAGTGTAAATGAGACCATTAAAACACATCCTGCCTTCATGTTGTTCAGTAAGTGTCCATGATATAAGAGTCAGAGGAGATAAACAATAATGGAGTTGATGTTGTTTATTATTTTGACAGGACGTCTCATCAAACTCTGTCACTTATTAGACAGATCTGAAATCTGCTCTGTGTTCACTTTACTGAAACATGTCGACTTCTTACACCATGTGTATGTTACAACTGTATATATGTCACATTTATACTTTTCATTTCTCTACATGATGTATTTATCCATAATAAAATATGACATCATGATTCATATCTCATCTCTCCTGTACTGGACTCCTGCAGGATGTCATGAAGCTTCAGCTGAACTGATCTGCTTGTTGTCA
The DNA here is from genome assembly GCF_040436345.1 of Pagrus major. Classification (NCBI taxonomy): domain Eukaryota; kingdom Metazoa; phylum Chordata; class Actinopteri; order Spariformes; family Sparidae; genus Pagrus; species Pagrus major. The sequence goes on from NC_133236.1 coordinate 10,387,839, forward strand.
TGTGTTGTATGATGTTACAGGACACACAGGAAGAGATTTCTTTATTTATTTTATCTTAATCTTTGTCTTCTGATGAACATTGTTACAATGCACTGCCTTTACCTGATGTTCTGTTTATAATGTGAACATACTGTAAATAAATCCATTAATATGAGAGAAGCTGTTTTTATTAACATGTTATCATTTAATAGGTCAAATAAAACACAATCGGCCCCTAATTGTTCATGGCTGTACAAGACATAACAATTACAATTATGTACACACATATTAAATTATAATATGATCATGATAATCAATTAAATGATTAAATGTTTTTTTAATGGAGTTTGGTGACTTTCTCCACGGACAACGAGCAGCAGCTTATATCAATTATTGTTTACTGTATTTGTAAAATGTGACATGTTTCCTGTCAGTATGTTTTATTCTGTAATACATGTGGTGTAAATGTTGAGGTACAGCTGCTGGAGGTAACAAACTCTTCAGACACAGAAGCAGACAGCTTTGACAGCGATGAGGCGACAAACTGACACTTTTTACAAAGAAACAAACATCTTAATGTTTTAAATTTACTACTGAGTCTCCAAACATTACTGATGTAAATGTCCCACAGCTCACACACTGCAGCTACTGTAGAGTCAGTCGCTGTAACAAGAAGTCGGTGTGACCCTAAAGCACGGTTGGGCCTTCTTGTTAATTTGGCTAATGTTATAGTGGTAAAAGTGAACATGGTCAATTAAAATCATGTAGTTACATTTAAACATGACCTGGATGACTGAGAACCTTCATCAACATTTGCTCCATTTGTTTCCATAATGAGTCCGCCTCTTTCTCCACAGGTAACAACTCAAGCAGAGTATGATGTGCACTTTTTGTGTCATTAATCAACATGTGATATTTGCTGAAGTTGCTTTTTATTTCAGCTTCATAACCAGGCTCAACCCTCGAACTGTCTCTTTTAAGAGAGTTTGTTTAGATTTTCTTAGTTTTTCTAAATCACTGATTTTAGAAAGGGATGCCTTCACTGTTAGTTTCACTGATCGTTTCCTGACAAAGGTCTCTCCACTCTCAGTTTGAGCATCAATGTTAGTTAGCTCTTGTTTGACCTGTGTTCCTCAGCCTTCCTCCTTCAGTGGTCCTCACCTGTCCTGTCTGCTCAATACAAGAGCTCGAGGTGAGCTGCACCACACCTTCTGTTATTCCTCATGTCCCTGGACTTCATGACTGGACTCCCTTCTATCATTCAAGCACCAGTATTCAGGGTTGAATAGTAACAGATTAAATATAATCCGGTTTATGCGATCATATTGCAAAACATTTTTTTTTTGTTTTATTGAAAGATGAACATTTTGAGGAGCTACTCCACTTGCAGTACAAGAGCAAAGTCCTCCATGTGGTTTTTGATTACAAAACAGCAACAACAACTTGCACAAAAGAAACAGCATGCAACATGTTGAATACACACTGTACACCTGTAATTTGTGCCAGTACTGGTATGATTACACTGAAAATGTTTGGAGACGTTATAAGAGGAAAAAAAGAGTATTTGTAGAACTCAATTTTTTGTGGCTGCGTCCATTTTTTTTGTATAAGGTGCAATATTTTAAATGTTATTTAATAATCCATAAGAAGTCAGACATTTCGACATCATCCACCTCAGTGGAATTTTATCTTTGGCTTTTACCAAAGTACAGTAAAGTTCATACAGTGTTGTAAAAAGAACCTCAAAGTCATATTTGAGAAAAAGTAAAGATATTGTGTTAAAAATATTTCTTCAGGTAAAAAAAAAAAGTGTCAAATGATAATTGTGCTTAAGTATCAAAAGTACAAGGAAAAATAAATTATACCTCTATATACATGTATGTATGTACTGTTTATGGGTCGACCAATTATCAACATGGCTGATTATCAAAATCCAAAATCTTTTTTTTTATCTGATTGCTGATAAAATAAATACATTTCAAAATGTGCTTCATAGGCTCTGATGCAGCATGTCATCTGAAAAATACATAAATGAAGTTTTCTTAGTTAAATTAAATGTAGTAGATTATTTGCCTCCAAAATGTTATGGAGTGAGAGTATAAAGTAGACGAAAATGGAAATACTCAAGTAATGTACCTCAAAATTACTGAAGTGCAGTAGCTGAGTAAATGTACTTAATTACATTGGGGTGCATACAATGCACATACAGCACACCATTGAAAGCATACAGTATCAGGCTATAGAATGTCTACAATATTGCAAATGCAAAACCACTATTGCAAATTGCAAACCACTACAACGGATCTTCAACCTTAGCCTGCAGCTAGGGAGAGTGCCCACCCTCTGGAAGACATCCTGCATCGTTCCAGTCCCGAAGAAGAACCAGCCCAGGGAGCTGAATGACTTCCGACCGGTGGCACTCACTTCACATCTAATGAAGACGTTAGAGCGGCTCTTCCTCAGTTTCCTCAGACCCCAGGTGCAACACGCCCAGGACTGCCTGCAGTTTGCCTACCAGCCAGGTGTTGGTGTGGAGGATGCCATCCTCTACCTGCTACACCGAGTCCACTCCCATCTGGATAAGGGAAGCGGCACAGTGAGGATTCTCTTCTTGGACTTCTCCAGTGCCTTCAATACCATCCAGCCCCCTATGCTTCAAAACAAACTGAACAGGATGGGAGTGGACCCCTACCTGGTGGACTGGATCTCCAACTATCTCACCGACAGGCCACAGTACGTCAAGCTGAAGGACACCACGTCTGACACTGTGGTCAGCAGCACTGGAGCCCCCCAGGGAACAGTGCTGGCCCCCATTCTCTTCACCCTGTACACCTCGGACTTCTGCTACAACTCGGAGCTGTGTCACATACAGAAGTACGCCGATGACACAGCCATCGTTGGATGCATCAGGGATGACAGAGAGGAGGAGTATCGGAGTCTGGTGGGGGACTTTGCTGTCTGGTGTCGCACCAACCACCTACAGCTCAACACCTCTAAGACGAAGGAACTGGTCATTGACTTTAGGAGGTCTAGACCAAAACCGCGACCAGTCCTGCTAGAGGGACCTGAGGTGGAGGCTGTGGACTCATACAAATACCTCGGGCTGTGGCTGGATAATAAACTGGACTGGACAACACACACCAGCCACCTGTATGGGAAGACGCAAAGCAGGCTGTACTTCCTAAGGAGACTGCGGTCTTTCAACATCTGCAGCAAACTGCTGTGGATGTTTTACCAGTCTGTGGTTGCCAGTGTCCTCTTTTACACTGTAGTGTGCTGGGGGGGCAGCACATCCAAGAAGGACACATCCAGACTGGATAAACTGATCAGGCGGGCCAGCTCTGTGGTCGGCATGAAGCTCGACCCTCTGGTGACGGTGGCAGAGAGGAGGACACTGGAAAAACTGCTGGATATTATAGACAATACCAGCCACCCTCTGCACACCGTCATCTGCGACCAGCGGAGCCTGTTCAGTGAAAGACTGCTCCTTCCCAAGTGTAGGACCAACAGACTTAAGAACTCCTTTGTCCCTCATGCCATCAGGCTGTACAACTCCTCACTTGGGGGGAGGAGGAAATAGGAGGAAATAGATAACCGGCAATACTGCAATACTGTGATTTCACTGTGCAATAACTTATTTATCTATTTATCTATTTATTCACATACATACCTGGACACTCTCACTTTCATGCAATAATTTCTGTACAATAACAAATATACAGTCCTCTACATTTACATTTATTTTTATTTTATTTTATTTTATTTATCCTATTTTGTCTTATTTTATTTTAATCTATTTTTATTATATTCTATTGTATTTTGTTCTATTCCTATCTTTATTTTCTATTTTTTTGCTAAGAGTTTATTTTCTCGTGAACTGTATGCTGCTGGAAATTCAATTTCCCTGAGGGAGCCATCCCAACGGGATCAATTAAGTGAAGTCTAAGTCTAAGTCTAAGTCTAAGTCTAATGTTATTAAAAATATATATATATATATATATATGTATATATATTCTCCCAAGTTTGGGCATATTGTTAAATGCATTTCATGACCTACACCTGATATTTGGTTAGTTGTTATTCGGTGTAGTTCCACGTTGCGCTGGTAGGGGGCGGTGTGATCTCCATGTCTGTACAGTAACAACATGGCGGTCTGATGTCAGCGGAATGTGAGTTTCAGCAGCCTGAGTCAGTGGGAACACCGCGGGTGATGTTGATATTTTGCCATCCGTGAAATAAAAACGGCAGGATTTGTATGTCGGGTCTGTCGGTGGTCTGTCACGGTGTCATTCTCGGTAGCAGAGATTGGGATTCGATCCCGAGTGGCGAGGATCTAGCTTCCCGGGTTCGGTCCGAGGCGCTTCACCCTTCGCCACCGTGGAGAAAGCCTCCGTGTAGCGCAGGGTGAGTTTTTAACGGTGGTGATAGTATTCCTGACAAAGTGTGTCTGTTAACAGGCTGATTAATAAAGTATTATAGCTACTGAACGTCAGATTATGAAGCGCTACACTCCACAGTTACTTTAGCCTGTTAGCTTTAGCTGTGTGGTGTTAGCTCAATAGCGTGGCTAGAGGGAGATGTGAGTCACTGGGAAAACAAACGAGTAACTAAAGTGTGTTACTTAAATAACTTGTTACTTGGTATTTGTGGAATTTGAGACGTGTGCCGAATTTACGAGCGGGTTAAAAATATTAGTTATTTTAATCGTTCATCTATCTCTTACCCGTGTACAGTTGCCAGCACGACAGAGAGCATTAAACTGTCAGGTTATTGAATGAGGTTTGGTTTGTCAGTCTCAGACAACGCGATATCGACGTGATATCGACAGTACGTCTGGCTCTGTGACACCACGTTTCCACAGTAGTCATTTGAAACTATCTATCGCAAGGTGTCAAGCTTTGTAATAAATATAGTAGAGACGTTCCTGGTGATGTTAATGTTATTACAGGCTGTCTAATTGTGGCTGACAATTTGTAGCCTCAAGGAGGAGACACTGAGGTGATGAAATACTAATGATGAAATACTACTGTGTGTGTACAGTCACTGTACATACCTTGAGAAATGAATGTTTGTTTGTACCACATTTTCAGAAGTACTATTTTATGAATATTCTGATTTGGTTCATAAACAAGGTATGTCTTCTATATTTCTTAATTTCTGTCTCTTGTCTGAACAGCACCAAGGCGAGAGTAAGAAGGAACTACTCCACACATGAGGAGGCATCAGTCAAGACAACCACAGCACAAGAAACCCAGGGCCTATGGATCCCATTGACTCTGAACAAGGTTGCCAGCATGCTCTTTTTTTTAACAGCAGCATTAGGTTACTATCTATTATAAGGGTGTCATGTGGGGAAAAATTAGTTACTTATTTGTAAGTTGCTCTGGAATTTATGTAAAGATACTGTAGCAATGGGGCACCCCAGGAGCCCAGTTGGTAGAGCATGCCATCCGCTCTCTCTCCTCCGTTTCCTGTCAACTCTCCAGCTATCACAACAAGTAAAGGAACAAAAAGCCCCCCAAAAATACTGAAAACAAATAAAAATTGTAACAATAGGAGCTGAGGTCGCAGGTTGTTGACTACTCTCAGTTATGGAAGAGCATGCCGAGTGGCAGGCTGTTAGCTGTGTGGTGTTGATGCATGATAACAATCCAGAAAGCTGATTGGATTTAATGCATTGTTTTGTTTGTGTAGAGTTTTGTTTGTTTAACATCGTGAACTGTTATTTTGGGTGTTCACCGTGTGTAATTCAATTAGTTTTTGCACACAGTTGATTAAGTTGAGAGTCAAAGTAATTTATTCATTTGCACAAATTCTAAATTCAAGAGCATAAATTACTTATATTTCTTTCTTTCATTTCTAATCACAATTGCCATAAGATATCAGACTTTGAAACACAGTAACATCATATATGTCCTGTGTTTAAAAGTAGGGCTCCTCAATTAATCACAATGTTTTTTAAATCGCAATATGAGTAGTACAACATCCAAATTGCAGGAGCTGCAGTTTTTTGATAAAGTTACAACATGTCACAGCATACCATTATAAATGAAGCATTGTGACGCTAAAAAAATGTGTAAAAATCACATCAACATTCAAAAATTACCATTTCCACTAAAATCCTGAGTGACTATCTGTCAAAGTAATCGCAATATTTAATTATTTACTTAGCATAACATACAACCCTACTCAAAAGAATGATTTCTTCTTGTGAGGCTACAGCCTGTGAGAGCAACATTTGATTAGGATGAATAGAAAGACGGTGAGTCCTTTTGTGAAGCTATAATTGTTAATTTAATTTGTTGTAGTTTATACAATGCTGTATACTGTACACCTGTTGAGTAGTAACTCACTCTCCTCACAGGGGAAGAGAAGCCGTCAGAGCAGTGTTGCGATTTAACACCGACCTCCAGAGGACGACAGCGGAAGAAAAATCCCAAATATTTAGATTATGAAACTGAGGACACGAGTAATGAGCAAAGTGCCCAGCAAAAACCACAGAGAAAGAGCTCAGGAGGAAGAGGAGGAGCAGCTTTGAAAAGGACTCCGGCAAAGAGTGGAAAAGCTAAGAACGCCACACAACAGACTGCAGATGTGGAAATAGAAGTAACTGACAAAACACCACAAGAGTCCGATGGTCAAATCTCAGAGGAAATGCCTAAAAAGGCAGTTAGGGCCAAGAAGACCCCAATAAAAGGAACTCCCGCCAGAAAAACTCCCGCCAAAAAAACTCCTGCCAAAAAAACTCCAGCCAAAAAAACTACCGCGACTGATGGAGACCTCCCAACCGAGGAGGATGGAGTTTCAAATACTGTGCAGCAGGCAAACGGGAAACCAAAGAGAAAGTATGTCAGGAAGCGTCCTGCACAGGAAGTGGAACCAGTTACAGAACCACCTTGTAAGGAGGCTGAAGGGGAACCTCCGATTGAACCTGAAGAGGAGCTCACACCAGGTGGTCGCCGCAGGAGAGGTGCTGCTAAAGCGTGAGTCACATGCAGTCTGTCTTTATGTTTACTGTATGTTGCACTGCAGAACATGGAGATCGAGAGAAAACAGCCAGCAGTTTTCTCCATGCCTACAGTTTAACAAAGAGCAATGTCGTCATTATATAAAAATTGTTGTTAAAATTTCTCCAGGGCTTTGAAGTACCTCCACATTCTGGCAAAAGAAGTATTCAACCATCCCGGTGATGAATCAGGCTCCCAGCCGGGGGCCAACAGTGATGTCACCCGAACAGAAGCAGTGTCAGTAACGGGGCGCAGAAGTTCCAAAGGAAGCAAAGGTACAGTGGATTCCACAACTCCACACAAACGTGTTTTAATATATGTTGCATAGACATTTGAAGATAGTCAGTGATGTGCTGGGTGGATGTGTATGTTAGACTGACATCATGATCAAGACGATGGTGTTGTTTTCATTCAGTTTCCAAAACTAAGGAGGGCTGAAACTGCCAAATTAAAAAAGAAATAAAGAGATGGCTCAATAAATGAATTAATATTCTATTAAATGCTTACTTCTGTGTTCTTTTTCCTTTGCATTTTGCAAAAGAATACATAAATAAAAGCATAGATGAATGAATAAATAAATAAAACATTTTTGATAAATCATAAACATGTTGAAAACATATGGGAAAGTAAATAAATAGGGGAGTAAATAAAGTGGTAAAAGTATAAAGCAAATTTAAACAGAAATATCACATTTTGTCACACTTTGTCAACAATTATTAATGCCTAGATTTATTATTAGTTTTATTTTTGTTGCATTTGATGACACATTTCTTTACTTATTGAGCCATTTATTTTTAATTTTGGCAGTTTCAGTTAAATGGAGACAGTGGGCCTCAGAATCAGCTGAACAGTACCATCACTGAGGACTATAACATCTGTTCAAAGGTGACATTAGAAGCAGGGTTTCCGTTTGGTGTCTTTCCCCATCTCCAAAATGTTATTGTCTGAGACAAAAGAGGGAAATTCAGGTTGAATATTATCTGTGTTTATTACCATTGAGGAGAATTTATGATCCAGCTGAGGAGTAAATGTTGTTTTATTCACAGCTTACTCCAACTGTTTCTTTTATATTATTAATCCTGACTCCTGACTGAAGGTGCACTGTTGGTGAGCTCATGACAGTATGGCTATTGATAAGATAAGAGGTCACTGTACATGCTGGTGTCAACATTTCCTCTCATGGTAGTTGTGGGTCAGAGGTCAGGGGCAGGCCAGAGGCAGATATATATATATATATATATATATATATATATATATATATATATATATATATATATATATATATATATATATCAGCACAGCGAGTGTGGCTTTCTACTGGTTTCAACCACTGAGTAACCATTACCATTGTCCTTTTCCAGAATACCTGTAGTTATAACCAGGGTTTGACTATTTTAATTTGCTTTTTGTTGAATTGTGTACTTACGTCATCTGAAATGTTTCCAACAATGTTCAAACCCAGAGAAATCTGTAATTTTGGTTGCAAATCTGGTTGCATTTGATTTGGTCACATGTCGCTGTACCTTCTGGGGAAACATCAGATGATACATCAGAGAGCGAGGAAGAAAGCTGGTGAACGTGCCTAAACTTAAGATAGATTTTCATCGGCAAGGGCAGTTGTTCAACAATGAAGATGACAACTCCCATGATCCCTCGCTTCCTCAAGATGGCATCAAACTACATCCTTGGTTTTTCAGTGTTTGCGGCAGAAATTACATACCGTGCTTTTAATTAAAGAATTGACCTTTATAATCCTCCTATACTTTAAACAGTGAGGATCCCTACTTACTCTGACATGAATCATTCTTCTCTACATTCCTGCAGGACGAAAAGGCAAAAAGAGGAAACGTGCTGACTCTGACAGCGATAATACAGACGATGGAGACTTTGTTCCAGGTGTTGAAGACGAGGCTGAGGAGATGGAAGACGACGATGATGAAGAAGAAGGAGAGGCAGAAGCAGAGGACTCGGACTCAGAGTATAGGACAAGAAGAAATCCAGCAACGTATCAAGTCAACAGGACCTGGGTTAGTAGTTTTCTCATCTCTGTTGTCTATATTATCTCTTTAATATGTGTTGGCCTGACATTGAAGAAAACACGACTATCCCCCATCACCTGAATGGTGATGGTTATTGGTAATGGCTTAAAAGTTATGATCACCGTTTTTCTCACTTCTTAAATATTAGGAAGTTTTCTTCAAGACTAAACTTGGATCTCTGCAGAAACTTTATTAAGAAGTGACCAATGAAACTCATCCAAACCCTCCTTTCCTCCTACAGTCAGGCCCAAATCCCAAAACCCCCAATGGGCTCAACGCCAGCCTCATGAAAATCGTTTGGGACACCACTGAGACAACCAAAAAATTGTAAGTAGCTTTACTCAGCACTAAGTCTTGTTGTTTCTGCTCACTGGTTCTTTGAAAATATTAATAAAAAAGTGTTTTAAGATTGAAAGTGCAGATCTGCTTTAATTATTGCCAGAGCAGGCTGGTGTTGTCTTATTTCATTCTGATGAGTAATTGTCAGTGCTGAGAGACAGTGAGTGGCATTGCATTTATCTTGTTAACTCAGGGATGACATTATTTCACAAATTCACTGACACTGATGTACAAAGCATCACTAGAACAACATACCATTGGAAAAACCAGGAGTTGGTGACTTAACTTCTTGTTATTTTTAGCCCTGGTGTGTGTTTGTGACATATTGTGATGTGTTCACGTGTGTGTTTTCCAGCCGGGAGGAGCACTTCAGCAGCTGGGTGTTCCCAGCGTGGGTCCCCTCCACCAGTGACTGGCATCCTGTACCACAAAGGTACTAATTACTGACATGCATAGATATAATCCAGCATTCTGCAAGAGAGGAGGCTTGTAGGTTGATGAACAAAATGAAGTCATAGTTTTACCATGTTTTAATGTTTTATTTTTCATTGCAAAACGCTTTCTGCAATTTGGTGCTACTTACTACTGTAGCCAAGTTTTCATCACTGTGACTGTCTGTTCTGTTGTTACACACTGAGACATCTAACCTTAGAAGGCCATGTTGGACCTTCTCAGCTCTTTAACAGGAGCTGTCAACAGCTGACTATGTTTCAAGGCCGGCAACCTGTTTTTTTTTCTGAACAAATCTGAATGGATGTCGTTAGTTTGCGTGCTGTTTTATACTGAGACATGAATATGTCACTGCTGTAGCTTCTCACTGTACCATATCTGGCCAGTTGTGTTATGACGACATCTGATATACACACCAGGTAAATAAATAGTAGACAGTTCAGGTGTGTATCAGCCCCTTTAGGAGTTATGCAGTATGCTGTATGTGTCGGGTGTGCTGGGGATTCTGATAAAACATTGAAGTTATTTACGTTAACTATTAAAAGTTTGTGTGTCTAATTTGTTATTCAGTGATGTGGAGAAATACCTGCCTCAGGAGCTTCAGTCGGTTGCATTCAAAGTGTCCAGACATGGTCTCAGTAAGGAGGAAACGCCTCTGCAAAGACTCAACAGGTGAGACTGAGCAACTTTAAATTAGATAAAACAAAAAGAAATGTTCACCAGCATTTAAAGTAACTTTATCACTTTACTAGACTAATGTATTTTTTTTATAGAGGCCTAAAGAAGATTTTGTTTCAGACTCCTTAGTGTCATATATATTGAAGTATTATTTCATAATTTATTACTTCAGAATATCCATGTTTTAGTCTCCTGTCATTTTCGATATATTATATTATATCAGCTACAGCTAAGAAGCTGTCCACTCCTGCTCAAAAAATAACCTACAAATAATAACAGAGTGAGAAATCTGTATTTTTAGTTGCTCATTGTACAAACTCCAGAGAATGATAATGTTTACATTCTTCACATTGATGCATTCATCTTTTGTAATTTAGCTGCCTGTTTTAGTTCTAGTCTGGGTCTTTGTATGGAAGACCAAAACTGCTAAATCAAGTAAATGAATGGCTTAATAAATCTGCCATGAAATGCATCAAAAATAATATAAAAAATAAATGAAGGTGTTAATTGAACAGAAAATGTGATACTTCTACTAATAAATGAATATCCCTGTTTTATTTTGCACCTGTATTCATTTGCCACTATCAATTCCTCTTTCCAATTTTATTTTCCATTTTATTTATTTATTTTTAATTTATTTTTTTACATATTTAGATCTCATGTTATTTCCATTAACAGTTTTTATCCTATTTATTCATTTATTTCTGTATTTTCTTTTGACATTTCTTCATGCCATTCTGATTCATTGTGGGAATGAATCTTGTGTCAGTTCTGCTAAATAATTGCTGTGTTGTGTACTGTGCTAAAAAGCATTGATCCAAAATATGACCCAGATGATTTTCTTTCTTTTTATGTGGAGGATGTTAAAAAAAGTGAAAAAGATGTTTTGATGTTAGTTCAGTGACTTTTTAAAAGTCTGATTTGGTATTTTGAAGTAAAGTCCTTTCTGTGTGTGTAACTGAACAGGCTCACAGCAGTACCTGCTCACCCCGATCGTTGGGACATGGTGCTGTATGCAGGCGGACCTGTCTGGGCCTTGGAGTGGTGTCCTACACCTGACGGTGCTCCGGCATCTCAGTACATAGCTCTGGCCTGTCATCGAGGGATGGATGACCAGCACTACGTTAACAAGACGTACAGCGGGCCTGGACTCGTTCAGCTGTGGGACATCAGCAAGCTGGAGTACAACAGCAGGTACAGCTGGAGTGGGCGCACTGGGGTTATTTGAGGACTGATCGTGATATATTTGGGATTATTTTGGAGGCTTTTATGTTGAATGGCTACGTCACTGCCAGAGTTTAGTTTTAGTTTTCCAGCACTTTTCTTTATTAATCAACCATCATTTTTGTATTTTTTGCCTTTGCCACGTCTTGTTTCCCCCATCTTGTCTGTTTTACAAGTTACATCTAATGTTGTCCTGTTCATCCCCCACTGTCTCTGCAGACCAGATTCCCAGCCAGCCTTGGCCTATGGTTTGGCCCAGGACAAAGGCTTCATCTGGCATCTAAAGTGGTGTCCTGCAGGAGGCTGGGAGCCTCCCAGCTGTGGCAGAAAGGTAAAGTGCTTTGTTTTCAAACTGGGCTTCCACCAACATGACTTTTTGATTGCCAGTACTAACATATGTGGTCTGGTTTTGCCTTATAGCTGATACCTTGTGACATTTGTATAAAAAAACATGTAAATCCCCTACACGCCCAGGAACCTTTTCTGCCCAGACTGGGTCTTCTGGCGGTTGCCACCTCCAACAGCGTGGTCACCATTTACAGCCTGCCCCACCCTGATGCTCTGCTTTCCAACAACAAGCAAGATAACTCTGGTAGGAACCATTAATAACAAGTATTGCAACACTAATATACTGGTGTTATAGTTTCCATTGGCTGTAAAAAAAAAAATTCAAATATAGAAAACCTTAGTACACAACTGTGACTTGAGCAGATTCAGACACCCATAAAATGAACTGTCTCCAGTGCTCAGCAGAGGGCAGTGTTGTCCTTATAAAGCCTGAAGTCAGTGGGATACCTGATTCCTGCTGTAGCCTTAGAGGACACAGGACTGCAGTAAAGCAGCAGATCATGGCAGCATTGTAAAAATTAACAGCTGGACTATGGATTTGTTCACATGCTGCTAAACTCCACCCAACTGCTGATTAAAATAAGGTTTGCTGCAGCGTATTACACAGCTTCCTTACTCTATTTCTTCACACACCACAAAAAAGGAAACGGATAAAAACACCTTAATGAGTTCCTGTATCTGCTCACAGATGCATCCATCTATTGTGTTTTAGAAGAGTCCAACCCATAGCTCACATCCATGTTGTGACCACTATAAGGCGAGAATAGAGATTGACATTAGGTGCTTTTAGCAGGTGTCACAGTCACTTTGAAGCACCCTGAGTGATTTGGTGATATGTGGATCCATTTGGTGACTCAGTCATTTGGAGTTGCCATGAAACACATCCAATATCCAGTGACATGGACCAGTTACCTTAAATTTCTCTTGGGAGAGGCGGAGGAGACGCAGTGATAACCAGCAGGAACTCGTGACTTTGAAGATGTGTGGGGTCGACTGTAAAATACAATATAATCAGTAATACTTGTTCACATCGTTAGATTTTATAGAAATTAAAAGAATTGGTGACTAGGTCCAGTGGAATTATAGAGGTGGAGGCAATCATTTTATATTGTAGAGAATCGTAATCATAATCTAGCACTATATATCGTCTTCGATTTTGGACATCTTTGTATTATGATAAGACATAAGTGTTGTCTTTTGCTGGTTTTACAGTAAACTGATGTAGTTTTCTGAACTCACCAGACTGTTCTACTTGTTCTAATACTTGCTTTTAACCAACTTAGTCATTATAGCCACATTCCTGAAGATTATTTATAAAAATCTCATTACCTGTGCCAAGGAGGTTTGTTGTTTTTTTTGGTTGGTTTGTCAGAAGGATTACACAAAAACTAGTGAATGGATTTCCATGAAACCTGAATGGAGGGCAGGTCTCGGCCCGGAATGGACCCCATTAACTTTTGGTGCGGATCTGAACAAAGGGATTTATCCAGGAATTCTTTCTCATCTTCTTTAACATTGTGAGATGATTGTGCCTTGGGGGAATAATGCATGGATGTTGATGACAAGAACAGTATTTAGGTGGCTGGTATCTATGTGAGTGAGAATAATTATAGAGAGGTAAATTAAGGGATAAAGACAAAGATATAGGTACACTGATGCCCAATCCTCACAATAGAGAATTCTTAACAAATTAATATTTGGAATTATTGACAGACAAAATGACTTAAACAATGTATTGATAACCAAAATAGTGGCTGACTAATTTTCTGTTGATCGATTAATCGCTAAATAGTTCTACCTCTAGTCTCATTAGAATGATTTCAGGTTACAGGCGTTAATACACAACCTGATTAACTCCACAGTGAGTATGTAATCAATCACACAGCACCATATCCATCATATCAGACTCGGACATCATTAACCGGACAGGATCTCAGGACAGCATCCATGAAGCCCCTCAGCCTCCTCGTGTGCCTGCCTGTGAATGTTTAGAGCTTGAGGGTCTTTCAAACTGTTTAATGCAGCTTTAAGAATAGCAGTAGTTAACTGCCCCTCTGGAAGAAACACGCACACATGCACACACAGAACGCTCTCCAGGAGTGTGAGTATATGCTGACATTATAGATGCTGGAGCCTGTGGTCTGGTCTATTCAGATCACTGCGTCAGCTGCCTCTGGGGCTCTGCTGATAGAAGACTGTATGAATGAGATTAATGGGGAGCTTATCAGCCACATCCATCATACACAGAAACCTGGTTATGTCTGTGTGTGTGTGTGTGTGTGTGTGCGTGTGTGTGTATGTGCGTGTATGTGTGTGTTTATCTGTCTGTGTTGCACAGCCGTAGAAGCTAATCTGATTGAACACTATACCAGTCTGAGATCATAGCATTTCAGAACAGCACACACTTAGAAAATGAACTCTCACACACTTTACATTATATCACAGCCGACACAATCTTCACACATCCCATTAAGCCTTGTGTTCTGGAGCATATCTGCTCTGTAGCACAATGTAACATGAGGGTTGGATGATATTTGTTGTTGTAAAGTGATAGTGACAGTTCTTCAGTGGAGAATACTCATATTCAGCATTTTGTGTGGATACGTAGTACCTCAAATTTGGCAATTTTGTTTCAGGAAAATCTGAAAATTATGAGGATGTCTTGCTGAATTTTATTCTTCTCAAGTATTAAACCACTACATATTTCCAGGACATCTGTGTGTGGTGTTGCATAGATATCCACTAAAGGCAGATTTGCCAATTCTTACATACTGCACCTTTTTAAACTGGGCCTACAAAACGTGTAGGGCGGCCCATAGCACCATGTATAAACAAGTCATCAGAAGCTTTAATAGGGTTATGTTAAGCTTGATAGCTTCACCTTCTGCACTTTCCCCAGTGGTTTCTGAGGTGGATATGTCAGAGTCTCTTGCTGGATAAGTTACAAAGCAATCCTTCATAGCTTAAGAGAATACTGTATCTGTATACTTGAGAAAATAATATAGTTAATTGGCCACTCTGTTTCAATAATACGTAGTTAGCTGAATAGCTTGTTGTTATGGGTAGATGTACTGGTAGGCTTCCATTCTAGAGTCTGTTGGGGCCCAAGGCAGGAATTTATCTTTGCTAACAATATGTTGGCTTCATGTTAATTTGTATTTTCAGATGCATTTAAGCTTTTGAAACAATAAAAACTTTCAAACAGACAATAACCCCCTTGGGTCACTGACATCTCGTTTAAGACCCAGAGTATAAACTTAAAGAAGCTACAAATAGCTGGCAGCACCTTTGGACAAAAGCAGTATGAGTACCATTGCCTCCTGTCGTAAAGATCTTGATTTGGCTAATGCGTGCATTAGTTGTTAGAGAACAAATAAAGAAAGACACAACATATTTTTAACACTACTTTTCTTTTTTAAACACTGCAATATGATGAGGGTGGAACAAAGTAAACTTTGTTCAAGAAGCTGTTCATACGCCTCAGTTAGCTTACATGTAGCCTACAGCTAACAGATGGTCATATAGAGGCATCAGTATTAAATTGATTCATGATGTTTCCACTTAAAAACTCCTTGTAGTATGTTTAAATTCTTCTTTAACTTGCCCAGATTTGTATTTAATGTTTGGTCAAACAATCACATCAACACCGTTATTCGCCTATAAATCTATGAAGCACACTAGCAAGAAAGGGAATAGGCAACACAAAACTCCCTTTACTGTGATTTAAGGACACCATTATGGAGGAGCTCAAGCATAGTCATTCATGTGTTAATATGTAACTCCACTTGGCTCCACTTGGCTTGGTTTCACAATTAAGAAAAATTTCCTGTGCAGTTTGGACATAAAAAGCTGTATAAAACCTGACATTTCCATCCTTTTTCTCCCCTTTTCCCCACTGCTTCATGGCTCCTGGTTTCCATTTTATTTTGTATCTACGGGTCATTGGGTCCCGTATCCAGAGAGCTACTCCATCAACCCCCTGCTTCCAACCATAGGTTATAGTTATTGGATGGAAAGGTTGCAGAGCGCTCACATTTGAGGATACGGTCGCCCTAAACACACACACACACTTGGACTAATAGTAAGCTTTTGAACAGGGTCTAAGTTTGTGTTGGGTTTTCTTTTACCCCAACAGGGTGGTGTAAACACTGCTTCAAATCTTTCTCCACACTTCTAGGAATTATAATTCTTGTTGGAAAATACTGAATACTTCATTTTTTGTTGGAGTCTACTGATTTCAGCCTGTAATATATACAGCATTATTTAATTATGATTAGAAACATTTAAGGACCTCGTTGTCCTCAATTACAGCTGCTACCACCCCTTTAAAGTCCGTCATGATATAAAGGTCATAAAGTATTAATAATATGTGACTCTCATGTAAATTCCCATGTGAAATCTATGTGATGGCATGTGAAGCCCATGTTACATTTGTGAGGCCACATGTGAAACCCATTGGGATAGTCGAGGTTTTCAGTCCTCTATTCAAGCCCAAGGGACACCCTAGGACGGATTTGTTTCAACACGCCTCCTTTATACACATAAACTCCACAGCACTTACTTGTTGTTGACTGAAAATCTGGTTTGGGATGAGTGATTGATGAATGTCGATGAATGGTTGTATAGAGCGTTACACTAAACAAAAATGTAAATAAAAATATTTCGATGCATGCACCAAAACAAAACGCATGTGGATTCAAAGGTGTTCCAAATTCAAATAAACAACCTTTGTTTTAATAAAACAAACAACTTAGATTTTCTTTCTATTCATTTTGATCTAACGTTCAAGCGGTTGAAAACAATTGCTCCTTGGCGTCACGTATACCTGTGTCTTTTGTCCTAAGTGACGCACAGTGATTGCGTCCTGCTTAAATGCGACGCCTTGTAGGTCTTTAATTAAAAACAACAAAAATAGCTCCTAAAGGAATTACCGGTGAAACCTAAGGGATTACATGTGAAACCTAAGGGATTACATGTGAAACCCATTGGGATTACATGTGAAACCCACATAAATACCCATGTTAAACCCATACAAATGCTCATGTTAAACCTATGAGACCACATGCGAAGCCTCTGGAATTGCATGTGAAACACACCAAAAATGTGATCAACCAACATTCACATTAACTTTTGTCCACCAGCCTGAGGCAATTAAAAAAATATTTTTATATTTTTTCAAATGCAGGTAGGATGTGGACATTTCTGTAGCCTCTCAACAAATAACTTGCAAAGTGACTGTGCTGTCAGGTGTGATTTTGAGCTGCTGACGTGGAGTTTATTGTAGCTGGAAAATACCTTTCATCATGTCGAGTGCTCTAAGAGGGCAGACAGGGAAATGTATTTTGAACTGGCAGTAGAGAGGCGGGGGAGGGATGGAGAGAGTGAAGGTACATTTAACCAAGTGAAAAATAACCATCGAGTAGCTTCACAGCTCCTCACTTATTTTAGTCTGACATGATGAGTGCTAATTGAATGTAGATTAGCTATCTTACATGACCATGGGTGGAAAGAAATTCCATGAGATTCAGTATCAGTTAAAAGGGTCAAAGGTGAAATTGGCTAAAAAGGTGTGTGTGTGTGTGTGTGTGTGTGTGTGTGTGTGTGTGTGTGTGTGTGTGTGTGTGTGTGTGTGTGTGTGTGTGTGTGTCTGTGTGTCTGTGTGTCTGTGTGTGTGTGTGTGTGTGCGCATGCGTGTGTCTATCCCAGTCTCTCTCCGCCAGCCCGGTGCTGTTTGCGACAGATAATTATAAATGGCTTTTGTCTTTCCAGTCGCCAAAATGAACGAGCGAGTGAATGAGCAGAGGAGGCTGTTAAAGCTGCAGAAGTGGAGAGTGGGGGTGTTGGAGGTGTAGGGGCGTCGCGTGGAGAGAAAAAAAAAAGACAAAAGGGAGAGAAGTGAACGCACATAATTTACAGCGCCGTTCTCCATCAGACAAGGATCTATAATTGAAATGACAAAGAAGATGCATCACCGAGCCAGTTGTTAGTGTTGGAAGCTATGAATTTTAGGTCTAGTAGCTGACACCTCTTGTATCCCTACTCTGTCAATCATCTGAGACTTACTTGGGATTGGGCGGGGGTCACAGGAAGGCCACGTTGGAGCGCTTCTTTCTATGTTGTACTTTACTCACAAAAACCGTCTGTGTACGATGCAGGCTAATTACCATCATCAGTTATACAGGACTGTTGGACTTGGTCACGAGAAAAAAACCTGTCATTTCAGTTCATACAAGGCCCAGTTCTGCAGCATTTGATGCACACACTTTTGCAATAACATTGAATTATACTAGTCGTTTAAATACATCGAAATCTAATTGGTTTGTCAAGTTTCAGGTCATAAAATTTGCCTGCTGTATGTTGTCAGAATGATTTAATTTGGCAGAATTTCTTTCTTTTTGTCATGTTGTGGAGAAAAAAAAGCACAAATCCTTGTAACTGAGTAGAAGAGGGGTTTTTTAATGTCTGAGTAGGCAAGAGGTCTTTGACAAAAAAATCATTATGATTTTAACAACAAAATATAAGTTTTACAGTCAAAATGGTAAGATGCGCTCACTCTAACTAGAGTTGCAGTGGTATGCCGTTAAAAGAAAACTGACAATTGTGGTGATAAAATTGATATTTTGTTAACATATAACTTCACATATTTAACATAAAACAACTTGTGTGCTCATATTCAAAAATCTCCACCATACTGACTAGCTACAGGAACCTGAAATGGTCAAAAGAGTAACTCAAACTCTACCCCTCCAGTAGAGGGCAGCACATATACTATACAGTGTATATGTATTTATATTTTTTCTTTCATCTATCAGCGAGCTCGGTGAGCAGGAACAGCTAAATGTAGCAGTTTACTAAAAAGGTCTGTATGTTGGATTTTTTTTAGTTGAAAGCATTTAGATATGAACTAATATTATTACAAAAAGTGGATAAAAGTTTTGACATGTCAAAGACATCTATGTATTGTGTTGTAGAGATATCTACTGAGGTTAGCATGCTAACCAGCTGACCAGGCCTGTCCTTTCACCTTATATTCAGTTAATAGGACCGCTAGCTGACTAGCTAATTTGTTAGGATTACGAGGAGTATGAATTCGACAGGTGTCCAATTCTTACATATTGCACCGTTTTTAATAAGTTTTTTTTTTTCTTTTTTTAACCATTTTACATGGAGTATAGCTATGATACTGTTGAAATAAGACTCACATGTGATATGCATTATTTTTGGAAATTTGGCTCATGATACAGCAGACCTATTCAATGTGGTCCTTTTAACAGCCTCATTCCAGCCCTTTGATCATTTTGTTAGTAGGCTAATTGGCCTATTTATTAGTTAAGTCTGTTGTCAACACAAAAATACTTTTATATTTCATGAAAAAGTTTTAATCTAGGCTGTTTTTATAAGCAGAGGGAATTTACGAGAATCAAACAACTTACTTCTAGATTAGAAATGTGCATTGTTTTTTCCCTGTACTTCTGTGTGTATATGTATTTAAATTACAAGCTAAACAGGTCAGACATCGGGAATGTAAAAGTCCAGCCTTGTGGCACTTTTCTAAGTGGAAAAGGCCTGCTATATAGAGTCTCTAGATGTGTATGATTTAACTCTTTCACATGAAAGCAAATAAAAATCTCCCATAAAACATGAATATTGAACTGTGATACTTGGAATCGCAATACTTAAACCGCAATACATATCAAACAAACCAGCACCCAAGTATCATGATAGCATTGAATCAGAAGATAGGCATATTGAATGATCATTTGAAAATCTGATCACAGCCAAGCAGTCCAAACCTGCGTCAGACTCATCTTGAGGTTGTGAAGCCATATTGGAAGACGTGAGTTGACATATTCTCGTTAACGGCAACCTTCACCCAGTCTGAACATTGGTCTGGACTTGATTTAGGACACAAGAGGCTTTTAAAAGTATGAGTGTGTGTTTTTCTGAGGCCGAGGTGAGTCGATGGAAAGTGTGGAGGAGGATTGAGGAGGACTCTGTATTGATCTGAACTCTCAGTAATCTAAACTGAAGAAGGTGAGGAAACTAATGATGGGGAACAGTCCAACACCTTTTTTTTTTTTTCATTATTGGATTTTACATCTATTAAGCACAACAGTGATCGTCAAGGCAGGCACGGCAGAATTACTTTTAAAGTGGTGCTTAACATCCAGTCATTTTTTAACCACACCAGGGGAGGGGCTCTACAGATGGCAATATCAGTTGGTCTGTCTGTCTGACAGTTTAGTCCAGAGTGTCTCAGCTCATCAGACACTCATCAGATTTCTGCAGTTGTTGCCTACAGTATGTATTGTACCTTTTAGTTTATTGATCCCCTTTCCACACTTCATTTCATGTCAGGATATCTCTGAAACTGCTGATGAATTCCCTTCAGCCTCAGCTTTACTCTGAGCTCAATGTTAGCGTGCTTTAAGTCAGCAAAGTTTCTTGTTTGCTTTTCTTGTTGAGACCCGCCCTACTCTGCCCCTGCCCTGCTTCGTTGCTTGGGCTGTTTAGGTCTAGGCATCTACTTTACATACTGTGCTATTGTACAGTATGATACTTAACAGCTGGGTGTGGTCACAAGTAGTTTATGATGGATTTGGTTATAAGTGCAAGAGAATTGAACGTTCCCAAACATGAATGTAAGTGCGGCAAAACTTTTCCTCTATACAAGATTAAACTGTGGTCAAGTTGTCAAAAAAAAACATACCATGCGTTTTCCTAAACACTTGACCTTAATGGAAAACAACTATGGAAAAGAGATCTGCTGTGCTAAGAGAACTGCACCTACAGATTATGTGGCGGTGGATGACTGGTGTGTTGCTTTAAATGTTTTTCCTGAAAGTATTTGTGGGACAACATTTTCTCCTTTCATGAAGGATGGTCCAGTGTACCCCATGTTAAAGGAGATAAAACAGAAGCACTGATGCACCTTTCCTTAGCATTTAGAAAACACGACTAGCTCTAATCATGGCTGCCACTTTAATACTTCCTACAGCAAAAAAAGGCCAGTGTACTGCAGCCTCAGTGATGAGTTGCTCTCTCGTATGGTAGAAATTGCATGCGAAATATTTTTTTTATTACACAAACCCAAGACTATATGGTGTCATACAAAAAAGACAGTTGGGTGCAAAAAAGACTAAGATAAGGATCAAATAAAAAACATCCATGTGACAGGTCTAGCACAAATTAAAATGTTTATTTAGTCCCACTCTCCACACAGAATTGTTTCTCCCATTTCAAATTGTGTTACTACTTTGTCAAGTCCTGCAGCTTTGCAGCAGCCTTTTCCAAAATAAATTGGCATAGATTCAAATTGGTTCTTGATTGAGCTTAAAATAGAACAATTTCCACTAACAGAATAATTGTATTTGACATATTAACAATTGTCATCACAAAAGAAAAACATTGAACATTAAACATGCTCGACCCTGCACAGCCTACTGCTAAGTAGTTTCTGAGTTTTCCATATTTACGTTCAATACAAGATTCAAGCTTTTTGTTATCTGAAAATGCTCATTGTTATGCTTAGTTTTAATTACTACCAGTAAACAATTTCTAAGTGTGATTTATGTTTCTCTCCACAGCCGGTCAACAGCTGCCAATATACCAGGTAGGTTCGTAATTAAAAAACATTTGTCTTTCTCTTTTCTCATTTACTCTCCTGCTGTCACAATCCTCTCTGTTTATGTTGATAAATTCTGCCCACCCACACTTTAGGTTGTGAAATATGTACAAAAATACAACAGAATGCTGCAGGAAGAAATATTGTCCCACCCTGCTATATACTGATGTTGCAGTAACATTTGTTTGTTCCTCCCTCTTGTTGTCTGCAGGCAGCAGGAGTGTTAACACTGAAGCTCGGTGCCTTCAAAGCTCCTCGCCATGAAAAGAGTGGACAAGTCCTGTCTATGGATTGGCTGCCTGCAAAACCACACGATATAATGGCTATTGGATTTTATGATGGTGTGAATTGATTTCTTGGAGATGCTTTTGATGAATTGGATCAGTGTTTGAAAGAAAAAACAAATGCACAGTGTAAATCCCCTTTAGGTTTATCTGCATGCTTCTGGTGTCAAAATAGCACATTCTGTCTTCTTTTATTGTTTTTGTCTTCATGATCTGGTGGCTTTAAAAGACATTTTCTTCTCATCTTGATTTGTAAACTGGTAGCTTTACAATTTGAGCTAGTGTGTTTCTATTTTTATACAGTGTTGTGTGTTACATTCATGCGCTCTCTGTTTCCTCCAGGTGTCGTAGGTCTGTGGGATCTGTCCTCCAAGTCTGCACTGTTGCGAGTGCGAGAGCCCGACAAGTCGCTCAGCCTGCTGCCTTATCGATGCTTCCTGGCTCACGACCACGCGGTCCGAGCTCTGACCTTCTGTCCCGCCTCCAGGTAGACACTTTCACTCAGATCCAGGGCTACACATAGTGTTAGGGCACTCACATTTAATAGATTAATCATCACTAGTAGATTAATTGATAACGACATACTTAGTACTTGTAGCTCTAATATAAATTTGTCTATCGTCATATACCATTCACATACACCATTTCTGAGGTATATATCATGATGCCCCCTCATGGACATGATGAAAAATCAGTGTCGAGGCTGTCATTGTATCAATATTCAGTACCTCGGTATTTAATTTTCTGGATTAGACATTGATGTCTAGTTATTTTAACAAAAAATAGGCGTTTGTTGCTAGATTTTCCTTAAAGCTTAGTATTTAGACACGGGATTTAATTCACCCAAACGGAGTCCCACATGAAAATAATGAAAAATTTGCTCCTGCACACTTTCAGCTGGTGCAGAAGTGCAACTAATGATTATTAATCTACCGATTATTTTCAAACTTAACTGATTAATTGTTTAATAATAAGTCAAAAAATTCAAAAATGCTCATCACAATTTCCCAGAACCCAAAGTGACGTCCTCAGTTTGCTTCTTTTGTCCAACGAACAGTCAAAAACCCAAAGAGAAAAAGAAACGTTGCAGATCTTCACATTTAAGAAGCTGGAATCAGCGAATGTTTCACATTTTTTCTTGTGAAACTACTGAAGGATTAATGAACTAATCGTTGCAGCTCTACTCTGATCTCACCTGTATGCTGATGCTGCATTGAAATTATATCATTTTTACCATCATTAGTCATAAACAAATGTGTAATGAAGGAAAACTTTTCAGATTTTCAATTCAATCTATGGTAGGCTTTGGCAATATCCAGAGTTTAGTATCACAATATTGCCCTGCCAAAACATCACAATAGACAATATTATCATCTACTACTCCAAGCTCGTGATTCTATTTTCCAAGTTTTTGATACACTGGGAATCTTTTTTAAATTATGGATGCTCCTGGGTGCTGCAGTGAAATATAGAATTGGCACTCTTGGGTCGATTACAAATTTTAAATTAAACTTCAGTGCAAAACATGACAGAATAGCATACAATATTAGGTGCAGCTAGTCTGTCAGTGGTTCCCCACCTCGTCAAATGTAGTAATGAAAAGTGTAAGTGTGATATGAGCATGTCACTATTGCAAGTAAGTAGGAATAATGTTTTATATCAGCATATTGAAGTTGTTATTGCAACAGCTTTAAATAGATATATGGTGGTTGGTCTCACATGCTATAAATCAAGACATATTGAGTTTATTTGCATAACCCCAAATCATAAAACTAGTTTCAGCAATAAAACAGCCTTGTGCAGGCAAAGAAAAACGCTTTCATGAGAATAATCATAGAAATTCTTGAGAAGTGTCACAGAAGAGAGAAAGAATTTCACGGACTTCACGGATTGTCTGATTGCTCGTTTATCTTTTAAAGGTTTTTTCTCCATCTACTTTAGTTTGGCAGTTTTATTCACAGCAGCTTAAAATGTGGGTTAAAGGCAGCTCTGGTACACGCAGCCAAAGGCAGCACAATAAATCTTGGAAGCAGAAAGTTGTGCTGAAGTTTGGCAGAAAAGCCCTTGCTCCAGTGTATTCAGGCACTAATTCAAAATGTGGGGTACAAGGCCGGGCATGAAGCCATGTCCTCTCGAAGCCATCACTATTCAGAAGAGGTAACCTAACTTATCTCTCTGCTACTCAGCATCCACTGACCTTCAGGCTGCAACCTTGAGTAAGATATTCCCTAAATTACTCCAAAGTTGCCTGGCTTAAGATTTTCAGACAGTACAGCCCAGGAGTATTGGAAGAGGGAAATAAAACCAGTTTTTCCACAAAAAAAGCAAGTTCATTCATACAATAGCTTCCAATCTCTTTGTGTTTTTGGCATTTATTGTCTTTAATTTGTCAGGAATAAATAACTCAATATAACAAATAGGCTGCAGATATCTGATTGCTTTTGTGGGAGAGATCTGTAAAGGCACATTTCCAGGCTAGTTGAATAAATCAATGCAAAGTATTTCTATGTCTTGCTTGGACAAAAATCCTTGATTTCATACTATATTTTAAGCTGATAACAAATAGTTTTACTTGGCTTTGTGTGGCTGTTAAAAGTAAAGTCTGTAACAGTCTCACAGTTTCTTCTTTGACATTGTATCTTGTAACTTGAAGAAAGGCAGTCAGCGTAGGGATGTCCTCATCATGTTCATTTGGCCCTTATCCAAATGTGAGTTCTTTAATAGTGTGTATCTCTGATAGGGAGCCTGATCCAAAACTTATATTTATGTAATGTTGATTAAATATGTATCTGACAGATCAAAATGACATTTATAGTGTTCTAAATTTGGCAAACGTTTTTAACCAACTACTTGATCCAAGTACCCTGGTTCCCTGCCCTGTTCAAAGCGATATAACTGACCAGCTTGAATTTTTGATATGGTAAAGAATCTTAGCCAACTCTTGAAATTGATGTGAAGTGATCAGCTATATGGAAGACATATCTCTCTGTTTGAGTTATTGAACAACAAAAACACTCGCTACCTGCGAATGCAAAGCAGTGCAGCAGAGTGATGCTGCTTCTACCTGATAAACAAATTTGACTGAGTACAGACACCGTTTTAGACAGTAGATCGTCTGTGGTGCCTAGGTATGATAAGCTGCAAGAGCTTTTGTTATTTTGTATAATTTAAGCTACTGGAAGTATAGACTAAACAGAAAGGGGCCTCTGATGGACCCCTGTGGAACTTTAATCAACTGTGCTAGAAAGTCCAACCAACTCTAGCCATGCACTGTGTTCATTTATGTGAAATGGAGCAGTGAGATCCAATAACACCATAACTATTATTAAAGTATTTAAACAATTGCCTCTTTAGGTGTCTCCATGCAGGAATTTCTTGATCCCAAATGACATTGTTCTTATTAGCCATAACTTTCTTGCTCATAACTTTCCTCATATGACTACATCCCAGATTCTGATTCATACTATATATGACTATGACTGTGCACAGAGGTGAACACTGACTGGCCAATATCTGACAGGTGATATAAGGTCATAGCCGATCATTTCACTTTAACCCTCATAGAGACGCTGTCATCCTTGTGAAACCTCTCTCTGCTCCATTACTCTGCTGATGTATGTGTAGCTGAGAAGAAAGATAGAGGGGTCATTTACATCACTAATGTCTGCTTCAAGGATTCACTGACATGACAAGGGCTAAAGCAATGTCCTCGGTCGAAATTGGCTTCTTATTAAAAACCTGATATTGGCCAGTCAGAATATCATCCACCTCTGATGAGGTGAAGAGTTTCCTCTAAACTGCCTCAGTAGTTGTAGTCTGTTAAATCAGCAAGAAAAATCTGCACTATCATTTTGTAAGGTGCTGACAACCCACCTAAAAAATGATTAATCTGGCTTTTGGTGTTACATGATGTAAGTGTCTTCGCAAATGCCCTCCTGCCTCGACAGTCAGGAAAAACGCTGTGATTACATTTCCAGGAGAAATGCTGAAAAACATTTTTTGAGAACATTTGTTAAATGCATATTGACCATCAGGTCAAACTATGAGATATCAGCATCAACTTGTGTACTGCTTTTGCACTATTGTTCATTGTACTTCCTTGATGGAGCAGTGACCCACTGAAAAAGTACAACTGTCCCCTCCTAAACAATCCTACTTGCAGATAGAGCTTTGTATTCACATTGCATGCCTGAAGCTTATATACAGTTTAGTAATTTCTCAAGGTAATTAATGTCGCCATTAACATTACTGCAGCATTGTTAATCTCTGGGCAGATCTGAGAACAAACTGATGAACATGTCCTTCTTTCCATTATTTATCACTTACTGTGTTTGTGCTTCAACCCTAGAAAAGTTTTTTTTCTCTAAAGGCTGACGTAGAAAATATGAACCTAAAGTTGAACCCAAGGTGCGTATGTGAATTACAAGATTAATCCTGCGGAGAGAGTCACCCTCCTGGCAGCAGAGAGGACACATATCTTGTCTGGATCACTGCTTTTTAATTACATAGCCATGTTGAAAGAGATAAAACTCTCCCTCTCTCTGTTCCACGTCTGCGTTTCCTTTCTTTTTTCACACCTGAACAGTTTGTCATCTTTTCTCTCTGCTCTCCACATTCACACACCACAGTTTTTGTCACAATGAAATCTGGTTGTATTGATTGCTCCATCTTCATTTGTTTTATGGCAGACACAGCTGTCAGATTTGATCAATGTAGGGGGAATGATGCATTCCATTTCTGTGTTGAAGCTTTGCTTTACAAATAAATTTATATACTCAGTAGAGCCCAAATGACATTAGCTCATCACAGTAATATCGGTATCATTACTGTTCCTCCACAAAGGATGCTTGTTTGTTGGTTGGTTGGTTTGTCAGCAGGATTACACAAAAACTACTGAACAGATTTCCAGGAAACTTGGGTGGACGATGGGTCTAGGCCCAGAATAGACCTCATTAACTTTTATTTTGTGGATCCAGATAAAGGGACTGATATTTTTGTCACTTTCTTTACCATTACAAGATAAGGTGACATTTTCATTAATTTCTCAGTGAATAAGGATCCTGATGAAAAAACTCAGGTGTACGTAGGTGGCTGGTATCCGTGAGTAGAATTTGATGAAGATCCTAAAAATGTATTATGATAAAAATCTTTTATTGTGTTAAAATAAATAATATATTTGAATTAAATTTAGAGTAATAAGGTTTTATACTGGATTAGGCTTGATTGTATCACAGGGGACTGTTGGGTCTTGGCAGAGGTATGCACTCTACAGAGTGCCATTCTAGTTATCTGTTGAGTTATTAAAGATCCTCCTCCTTTTCTGTCAGATTCCTGTTGGCGACAGCAGGAGAGGACCGCTTTGTGAAGACGTGGGATCTGAGGAGGCTCTACAAGCCCGTCACTGTTCTCAAACGCTTTCTCACCAATGAAATTCATTGGCCATTGAACGCACCTGGTGTCATGATGGCTCAGGAGAATGCCTATGCAGCGTAAGACAGTTTTATTGTTTTTTTACTTGTCAACCAACTAGAAATGTGTATAATGTAACTGCCATCACATGACGGCTGTAATGTGAATTTGCAGTTTACATAGGATGGATGAGATAAGGGATTTGGACAGTTTCATTGTGCAAAAATAAATTCAAAAATAATACACTCTTTATTTAAAGAGTGTACATGAGGGTCATTTTCAGATTTCAGGATGTTTCATTATTTCTTCCTCTCTATTCCTTTCTTCCTACCTGTCATGTCTGTTTTATGTGTTTGTCTAGGATTGGCTCACATGGTGTCCATTACTTTGACCATGTAATGCGCTCCATCTTCGCAGTTCCACGGACAGGCACTCTGTGGGTGAGTGTGATTGTGCTGTAATCTTCTAACCGTCAGTCAGTCATTGACGTCCCCTAAATCAGCCGTGGGCCACAAGATAGATTAGCTTTGCTCTTCAGGAAGTCCTCGAAATGTGTCTATGACGCTAATGTTGGCAAGGATGAAGAAACACACGGGGGAGGGATGTCTGATGTAAACCCAAGCTGAGCCCTGTTTTTGGACTAAACACTTTTAAACAAAATGTTTTCTAAATGTACCTTGTAGCAGGACAAATTATCCAGACTATGAAAGGATAGTGCCTCATTTCTGCATAGCTCTGTGTACATGCAAGTAAACCTGAAGTATTTATTCTGCAACCTCCAATGTGTTAAGCTAACAGCATGCTAGCTGTGTAACATACAGAGCGAATGCATAATGTCAGTGGTTCATACGTCTTTCAACAAAACATTTCACAAAAATTCCAACCCCTTAACATCTTTTTTTTTGCCATGCATTATTGGTCCTCTGTTTGTCTTGGTGATGCTCCATGTGCATATAAAACAGAGAAAAATTGTGGGGCCGATTTTATCCATGAAGAAATGCATTTCCCTGCGTTGAACACGAGGAGCATACATCCGTTATTAAAGACATAATACAAAACTTTGTGGAAATGAAGCGTAAGGCTGCTGTTATTCTACATTTTTCTTATTGTAAAATAATCCCATGAAAAGACCAAACCAGCAGTGCATTAGTTCCCCTCAGCACTTTCTGACTTGTCTCAGTTGCATAAAACTGAGACAAGGTACATAAACATGAATTTTCCTAAAACAGCTGGGCACTGCAGGATTTGGCAAATGTTACTCAAACAGGAGGAAATAGAGTTTTGTTTGCGACTATTTTCAGTGGTGGATTAATACACATTCTTTGTCTAGTGAGTATTTACTGCGTCAGGATGATATTTGTGGGTTTGGCTCAATAACCTACATTCATTTTGTTTACGTTACGAAAGAACATGTCCGCCAGTGCAACAGTGAGGTTTCACTTGTGTGTTTTTGAACAACAATGGAGCTCTTTGTCACAGAGGAATATGAGTTTTGGAGTGATTGTTGGTTTTGGTCTGTTCATTGTGTTTTCAGTGCACCTTTTGTATAGTTAGTTGAGTGGTGACAAAACCACAGCAGGTTAAAGTGATACATGCTTGGCATTTGTATGTTATTAAACTGTAGAGCTAGATTAGTCTCACAACTCAAACTACCTTTAAATATTTTACATTCACTTTAAGTAATTTAGAAACCAGTTTTTTCCACTGAAGTTACTCTAAAGTTAAATTGCATCATCTGTCAGCAAGATCCTAAACAAGACAGTAATTCACGTGGGAAATAACAAATATCTAAATGCTGATTTGTCTCTTTCTCTTTTATTGCAGTCTATATCTTACAGTGATTGGTTGAACAGTGTGTTGACATCAGACAGCCTTGGTGAAGTGATCTTCTCCGTGTTACCTCAGATAGCCTACACTCCTCAATACATCAAACGCACGCTGGACAGGCGTTTTGTAAGTTAAATATTCTTTATTGTACTCTTTCTCCTGTACTTCTCTTTTCTCTTTCTTTCTTCTACCTTGTTATAATCACCTTCCAGATAATGATTTGATGTTATGTGACTGTCAAAACATACATTTCACAATTAAATATTGGATTTAATGAAGAATTTTCAGTTTCAAAGTAGAAGCAAATATGTGTTTCCCTTCAGCCCGTCTACCTCACATCTCTGGTGCCTTATGATACAACTAAAGAAGAAAATCAAGAAATGGGAGGAGCGGAGGAGGAGCAGGAGGGAGATGCTGATGAAGAGCAGGAAGGAGGAGAGACAGAGGGAGCGGAGGCTGGATCTGAAGGAGGAATTGAGAGCAATAATGACAACGGAAGAGACGGAGGACGAGGTAGAAAGGATAGAGGTCCCCCTCTGCGGTTCCAGACATACAAAGAAGCTGTGAAGAAATACAGCCTCCTCCTGATGGACAATGATATGGTGGGTAGATTCAAACACTAAGACGTAAAGTGCTTCACACAAGATAACAGATAAAGTTATAATCAAAGAAATTAAAGAGAGAAACAACCACAGGTGAATAAAATACCAAACTGAATGTTTTACTCACTAATCCATCATTGATTAGTGATGATTAAAATGATTTGTTATTGTATTTTTAGACTCATCCCTTCTGTACATGAACCAATATTATAATCATCTTCTCCGACTCTCAGGAGACCTTTGCTGGAAGCGAGAAGCGAGCTGTGTGGAAACGCATGAGAGACACGGAGGTGAAGGCGAAGATGAACATGGATGAGATGCCACTGGCCGCACTTCACAAGGTATCCACACACACACACACACACACACACACACGCAGGCATTATCAGACTCCTCTTCAGCTCAACGTGAAGAATGAGGGGAGAGAAAGATAAACACTAGGACAATGAAGAATAGAAACAGGTGAGGGATGGAAGAAAAGCCTCTTCCTCCTCCCTCTTCCTCCTCCTCCTCCTCTGATAGGCAGCTATAAAGACGGGCTGAATGTAATGATGTGTAAAATGAGAAAAATGTCACCCTCGGTGGAAGGAGGGAGGGGGAGATGGAAAGCGGCCATTTGAGGATTTGATGTGTTTAATTTTAAGAGAGGCGGAGTGGAGGGTGCCGCCATGCCCTCTGGGATGAGATGATGGACGGGCACTTCATGGGACAGTCTGGAAAACAAAATGCCACTGGGTGTTTGACTGGCTTTTGGTCTGAAGGGGATATATAGATTAGAAAGAGGAAGAGACTGAGCGAGAGGAAGGGAAAAAATAAAAGAGGAGGCTCAACAGGAGGATTTATAGTGATGAAGAGAGGGACGGATGAGCGTCAGTAAAGACAGGAAGGAGGAGGCTGGTGTTGACTCAGGAAGAGCAACAGCTGAGTCACTCAGAGGAGACGAGAGTGAAAATGACAAAACCAAAATTTTGAAAGCAACTATGAAGTGGGTATTTGTTTTTTTGTGTATAAGTTTCTGATGTTATAATTCCTCACTGTATCTTTTCTTTCTCCACTCACAGCAGTGTGTGTTCAAACTGTGAGAAGCTTCAGGTCTGCAGCTAGAAATAAAGATTGTTGCTTGATATTGTGAGCAATTTTTCATCCTCTTCCTCCTCCCTTCAGGTGCGTTTCAACCCCAACATGTGCTGCCACACCTGGATGGCGTCCGCAGGCCAGACAGGGCTGGTCAGACTGAACTTTTTGAGGAGTATGATCAGCTCCCAGTCCGAGCAAATAATAAGAAAGAACCGGGCTCAGTTTGATGCACTGTACTCACCAAAAGACCCGGAAGAGGAGGTCCAAACTGTGACAGACGATCTATAGCAGGCGCTCAACTACAAGGTGGATCACACTGTCACACGTGGTTTATGATCCACAAAACTGCAAAAACATGTTTTTTAAGAATGATAAAAACAATGTCAATATTTCATCAGCAGATACAATGAACTACTGTATACATTTACTTTTTATCAACTGGGTTTAATCTTGTTTCAAGTCCACAGGCCAACAACGACGTAATGATCATAATGATCGACCAATTCAACTTTAAAGTTATGAAGGAGAAAAAAAATTATTTGCAGGTGTTCTTCAACAGTAGCTCAGTGCTACACTTGCTTGAACTCATGTTGCAAGTTAAAGGAACAGTTCACTCTATAATAAAAATGTTACAGCAAAACAGTGTTGCAGCATTCTCCTTAACAGCTGAAGTAGCTGGGGACTTCAAAAGAAAACAAACAACCGAAACAATAATAAAATAAAAAGACTCCATACAGCTCTTCTAACGTAATCCAATTCTCTGGAAGCCCCAGGTCCCAAATTGATTCGAAAAGATGTTATTTACACCCTCGTCCACCCACTTCAGGCAGGGTGCACGCTAACACTTTTAGCTTAGCAGCTACAGTGAAGATTTTGGCTGACAATAGAGTAAAAATTACATCTTTTCAAATACATTTGGGATATCGGGGCTTCTAAAGACTTGGATTACATGGATTGTTTCGGAGAATGCTGCATCACTGTTTTGCTGTGAAGGTCCAGAAATGTTTTGTGGACTTCACCTGACTTTCCAACAGCATGGGGCGGGAGTAGATAATGACTGAATTTTCAGTTTTGGCTGAAGTGTTCCTTTATTGGAGAGCCATTGGTAAAACTTTACTCCTGTAGCATCACCACATCCACAGTCTAAATCCCTGTTTCCACTGTTCCACCATTTTGTTGATCGTCATGTTTTTTTTTGTGTTCAGGAAGTGTGATCAGCTGGTTAAGTGCCTTGCTTGAAACGTACCACATTAGCAGTTTTTACTTATAAGTTAGTCCAGTAGGGTTTTGGGTTGTTCCAGTCTCTCTTATTTGGCAAATACATTGCAAGTGGCAAACATGGCTGTACATGTATTGTTGACAGCAGATAATAGTAATGTAAAAAAAAAGTTTATTATAATAACAACTGAAAATATCATTTTTGCAGCGCTACAGTGATGTCACAGTGTACCTCAGGGTGTGTCGGTACACTGTGACGTCACTGTTGGGTGTGGTTACAGGTGCAACAGACTTGAACCTGCTTAAAAAAGTGAATCCATACAAAATACCAAAAACATACATCCTTTTTTCCACTTCCACAAGGCAGACATCACTCATTATTCTCCAGTGTGTCACTAGTTTGTGTGGAAATTCAGACAAAAACTGTTTCTGGTCACAAAATGGAAGATACAAAGTTGCAAAACATGAGAAGCTGAAAAACCTGAAACCTTAAGACTTTCTTGCACATTATTTTGATGAAACTTTTCTTTTATAATCAGCAACACATTCCAGTGCAGTTATAGTTTCCCTCAAATCTCCTCTCACATCACTGTCGATGTTTTAAAACTCTGGACTGAGTTTCAAAACCTCAACAGCAAGCTGGGAAACATATTGGAGCGTATGTTCGAGCTCATTTTTGCTGCTGAATTAATGTAATATTCGTCTTTTACCAACTCAGGATGTAACTGAGAGGAAATACTTGAATTTTTTTTACTCTAACACCGCTGGATGTAATGTTTATAAATGATACATTTTCATTGTTTCTTTCTTTACCTGTTGAACCTCCCGCTGTTGTTGTTTTCGGATGTTTCAATTGTTTTGTTTATTTTTAAAAATAATTATAACAGCTTTATTTTTCAGTCCACAAAACAAGTTGGAAAATATTATTATTTACAGACAGGTGTCTCTTTTTTTAGAGCTGGTCTAAACATGTTTTCCTCTAAGTTAAATTAGGGGTTGTGATCCGTTTTGTTTTTTAAATTATTTACAAATGTCATTGACAGTTTCAGAATGATGTTTAGTAAACAACAGGAGGATGTTGTCAGTCATTAAATATATTTCAGTCCTGACAATATTATTGTTAACTTGTAAATCATATAAAAGCATCAGAATGTACAGCACCTGCTCTTTTGTTTTTCTGCTCTGTGGCTATTTTTGAAATGTTAGTTATAATAAATGTTTTTGTAATAAAAAGTAAATATTAAAGTTGAGATTGAAAGTTCACTCCTGACCTCGGAAATGGCAGTTGGCAAAACAATCTTTTCTAAAGGTTAGTTAATAACTGTTTTGGAGCTTTTGATCATATTGCATGATCTTCATCAGCAGATGGAGTTTTACCACTTTTAAGTCAGAAAAAACTGTCGGACACTGCCTCCATCTGCATTTGTCTTTTATTCTGATGATGTTTCGACCCTCGAACGTCTTAAAAATCAATCTTCACCACTTGACTACTCAAATTTGAACACGTTATTGACAACTGGGCAAACTCAAACTGCTGAGGAAGAGCATGTAATATGTTCAAAAGCCCCAGAACAGCTTCTATTGGATCTTGTGGTGAGATTGATTTGCCAAAAGTGACTGTGTCTGCCTGTTGGAACTTGTTTAGTGGTATAAAAGGTTGGTATAAAACTTGGCTTCAGAATAATTAGTTTTATCTAAAACCCAAATAAAGAATAGTAGGACTAGGCCAATTATCATCCTGGCCAATTATCAGAGCCAATATTAATCATTTTCCCAGTTATGAGTGTGTTGGGTTTTTAGTTTTTTGACAGAATGCCAAAAAATAATAATTAATCTAAATCTGTCTCAAAAGTTATCAAAAAAAATCTAGTGGAGCAGCAGAAAATGGTAATACTCAAGTAAAGTACCTCACAATTGTACTTAAGTAAATTGTAGGTTACATTCAGCCACTGGTTTGTCTAAATTTTGACACTAAGAGGTTCATTTTTGCTGCAAATACAAATTTATATTGGCAGTGAAAAAACATATCGGTCGACCCCTACAAAACAGGGCTCTGGTCAAAAATGGCTAATATTCTGCCTTAAAGTGACCTAGTTCAAGCTGCAACTTACAAGTATTTTCATTATCGATGAATCTGACTGTTGTTTTCACGTTTATTCAAGTGATCCTTTAGTCAATAAAATGTCAAAAATTATGAAAAATGCTCATCTAAATTCCCCA